>NC_079195.1:45943537-46266037 GCF_029499605.1 Hyla sarda
AGTTTACAGAGGGGTATTGATCCAATGCATTAATAAACTTACCTTTGTAATTGTACCTACAATAGTGGCTTTGAGGAACCTGTCAGCGGTTGGCATTGGTATTCTCTGCATGTTGCCTGGGCTGATACATAGGAACTCATCACTCACAATGTTTGGAGCTTCTTTATTGAGATTAATATTGTATTCTCCACATATCTGTGATCTTAATCAGTGTGTATTGGTAATAACAGATGTACAGAATTCATGATTAAAGGGGTTATCCAGGAATAGAAAAACAGAGCTAATGTCTTCCCAAAACAGCACCACCCCTGTCCTCAGGTTTTGTGTGGTATTACATCTTGGCTCCATTCACTTAAAGCACAACTGTCACCAAGAATATGCTTGTGAAGCTGCACACGCCATTCTTTAGGGCTTCACAAGCATATTCTAGGCATATATTTATAGATATGCGCGGCTTCTTTATACTTACAATTTATAAGCCCTTGGGGGCTGTCAGTCGGAGAGGCGGAGCCCCTGGTCCGCTCTGCTCCAGGCCACACTTCCTCTTTCTGCTTACGTCACATAGTAGATTGACAGTCAGGGCTTGCCTGCCTGCAGCGGCCCTATGTAGCTCTGCTTAATGTGAGCCCTGCCTGTCAATCACCTACGCGGCGTAGGCAGAAAGAGGCCTTGTGGCCCAGAGTACAGTAGTAGCTGCAGACTCTGCTCCTTTGCGTCTCGGCCCCTTCAGTGTGCGGCCCACTGTTTCTCCTCCCAGCAGTGCATAGCGCTAGGAGGATGTGATTAACCCAATCTTGGCTGTAGATTTGGTGGTAAAATTATGTAATTACAAAGTACAATTGGTGGCGCTAAAATAAACAAGCCTCATATAGGTCTGTAGGTGGAAAAATTGAAAGCCTTATGGCTATTAAAAGGTGAGGAGGAAAAAAGTCCTTTAGATGGAGGATAAATAAATGTATGGTACAGCAAGGTCAATTATCAATTTTTTTTCATCTATCATCCCCCAGACTTGAATGTAATTGAAAGTGAATGTTAAGAAATTGATTTTAGTTTTTTAGATTTTCTTTTGAATTCTATAGTCTACAACTGATGATGTTATGATCCTTTAGGGTATGTTCACACAAAGTGGGTACATTGTGGAAAATCAGCAGGGCTTTACAGTAGTAGCAAACTGTATAGTATCTCTAGAAATCTTGCCCACATGCTGTGTAAAAATCCATTCAAAATCCGTGCATAAATTGACCAGTGGAGCAGATTTTCTAATGTAATCTGCATCAAAATTTCTTCTGCAGCTTTTGGTGCAGAAATACTGCATATTGTCAAATGTGAAAATCTGCCGTGTTATACAGTTTTCTCGTGTGAACATACCCTAAGGGCTCGTTCACATGGGCAGATTTAAAAGCGAGTTATAGCAGCGTGTTTCTTGCTGTGAGTTTGAATGGGGATGGGATTTTCGCGGCAAATTTTCCACAGTGGAAATTTCGGCACGGACCCCATTGACTTCAATATGGTCTACTGTGGATTTTCGCAAGCCGAAATTCCACTGCGGAGAACCTGTCCCCATTCTACCTTGCAATGAAATCCACTCGTGTAAACAAGCCCTAAAAGTGGTTATCCTAGTTGATCACATTGTCTTTCTGTTGGAACTTCCTGGAATTGGAATCTAAT
Organism: Hyla sarda; assembly: GCF_029499605.1. Lineage (NCBI taxonomy): Eukaryota > Metazoa > Chordata > Amphibia > Anura > Hylidae > Hyla > Hyla sarda. The sequence goes on from NC_079195.1 coordinate 45,945,206, forward strand.
TGTGACTGTTCCATTCCTCTGCAGCACTCCTAGAGGAGAAATTAAGTATTGCAGTTTTTTTTTTTTAAACCAGCAAAATCCACGGTGTAATGTATGGATGTTATTGGTCCTCCTGAGCAAGAGAGAACCCCCCCCTCCCTCCCACCACCTCTACTCAGTGTTGATGAGATTCCCCATTCAGGAACTTAATCTATCAGAGTATTTTGATAATGTGTTTTCTAAACCAGATGAAAAAAAAAATCCCTAATATGATTGCAAAATTGTGCAGATTTTAGAAGTGAATGGCAGTAATGAAGATGATTTCCTCCTGTTACAGAGCATAAGTTCTCTGAGGATGTCGGCTGCAACTGAAGTGTTTTACTATACTGTGAGATTTGTCTGTTTTTGTGGCTATTTTGTTGCTGAAGATCCATTCCTCCTTGGGTTTAACAATCTGCTTTGTCTTCAGAGTGCAGGGAAATCTTACTCCCAATGATGACTGATCAGCTGAAGTATCACTTGGAGAGACAGGAGGAACTCGAAGCTTGTTGCCAATTGCTCAGCAACATCCTGGAGGTGCTTTACAGAAAAGATGTGGTTAGTAATGGGAAAACACATTTGCTTTTACAAATATATGTAGTGGGCTATACCGTTGCTCCCAAATACACAGGCCCATCCTATCCAATATATTTACATTAGATGATTAGCTTTAAAGGGAAACTGACATCACCCACAATAACCTGAATATACAGGTTAATAGTGCAAGCAATGAATGCACTTTACCTGGGAAAAATTGCCACTCCTAAGCAAACCCGTATTTTCCATTATTTGCAAATTTTATTAGCAATGGAGGCGGTCATCAGTCTTTTGAGAAATGCTTCTCCTGGGTCAATATCCCCCCCACCCCCCTTTTAACAGCATGACCTGCTCTATTAACATGTATATTCATGTTAATGATGCTGCTGTCAGTTTCCATTTAAAGGGAACCAATAAGCAGATTTTAGCATTTATAACGCTTGGCAATGCGGTATATATTATAAAGTCCCCCCCGGGCCGCCGGAAAATAGTTCCCTGGGCGGGGACTTACACTTACCAGCTCAGGTCGCTGTGGCCGTGGCCCTGCCACAGCCATCATTTACGCTGTCGGGGCCATGGCTGCAGCGAACAGAGCTGGTAAGTGTAAGTCCCCGCCCAGGGAACTACTTGCCGGGTGGCCCGGGGGCACTTAATAATATCTTCACCATCCCTGGGGGCACATACGTCCCCGGGGATGGGGAGGATAATGATTTTAGCATATATAACGCATTGCCAAGTGTTATATATGATAAAATCTGCTGATTGGTTCCCTTTAAGGTGAATGTCCACCCTTTGAACAGCCTTTGGTATGTTAAATAGGTTAAAACTGTTTTTGCTGATTGACTTCTTAACCTAGTGTATTGCAAACAATGTGCCTCCAGCTGTTGCAAAACTACAACTCCCAGCATGCCCTTCGGCTGTCTGGGCATGCTGGAAGTTTTAGTTTTGCAACAGCTGGAGAGGCACTGTTTGGATGACACTCCTTAACCATTACTCATCTATTAAATCACTTTTTGTGCAGTGATTCCCTTGTGCTAGTTGCCTGTCCCATACATCACTTTTGTGACCGCTGCAGCCAGTCACTGGCTTTGCCTGCATTGCCTGCAGTGATCACATGGTTGATGTATGTGACTGACCAGCAGAGACCTCCAGAGTGGGGTTGGAGGATTTAAAAGGTGAGTAATGGTAATTTATTTACATTTCCTGCTCAACTTTCTTAATATCCTCGTTTAAGTGAATAAATTCCAAATATACATAAAGCTTGGTTTGTATGCAGATGGATGTAAATGTGTTATCCAGCATTATGCAGCTGAGGAAAAAAATAAAACAAAACCAATTCTGGCCACGAGGTCTAAAGCTAAGCTGAGAATTCCTTTTTTTTCCTCTGCCCAGACAGGAGTACAAGTGACACCAGTAGATAAGACACCATTCACAATGACTGAAGCTCAGCTTCTCCAGTTATGTATAATGACCTCTGAAAAGGTCACAGAAAATGCTCAGTAATCTCTCTCATTCATCTGAATGGGACAGATCCTGTCCATTGGTCCTGCTGTAAAGCATATCACTTAATGCTGTTAAAACAGCTCAGGCAAAATGACATAATAATGTACTTTATAAAAAAAAAATTCTCGGCCTTTTGGCTAAGATCAAGTGTAGTATCTGTTCTTATCAGTTTCATGCTGGAGGCAGGCGACGCCAGTTTGGAGCTGGTGGGGATGGGTGCTGCATGGAGGGGACAGGTGTACTGGGGCGTACCAGGGCTGGTTCTGAGGAATCAGCTCGACGACTGCACTGATGTGACCTGTTCCCTCAGGGTCTCGCCATGAGGCTGAGAGGGTCTAGAGCCGAGGTACTTTAGTGCCTCGGGGAGTGGTGACCCAGAGGTGCCGAAACTCACTGGGAGAATGGACTCACTGAGTTGAAGCACGGGCACCATGATCTCTGCACCTTTGTGGCACTCACCTCTTGGTTCCGGCCTTCTGGCTAGGATCAGAGACATTTTTATAGATCCGGCCGGATGTCCGGGCAGTATATCTGCACACATTCACTTTTTGTCCCACGGTGTCACTTTTTGCGTGTTGTGTGTCCACATGATTTGTCAGGATGTGGTAGCCCCTTCTGGGTGTCCCTCCTGGCGGTCTAGGGGAGGTGTGTGTGGCCATTAGGTTCCGCACCTCCCTGCAAACACCCCGGGTACTCCTGCTCTGGCAGGGTACCGACCATTATCGGCTCTGCGGGCAGATACCTTGGCTAACGCCAAGGGGGATGCCGGGAGCATTTGTGGTCGCTTAGTAGCTTCGGCGAAAAGGGACATCGAACCTGGAACCTTGCAGGTACCTTTTGGTCCGGAGGCGAAGGGTAAGGTTTGTTGGGGGGCCTCTCTCCTATTGGAGAAGGGCTTGCGATAGACCGCATCCTCTGTGCAAGTTTTTTTTAGTGTAACACATTTGCACTTTTTATTGCATTTTGGGTGATTCGAGAGCACGTTCCTCGGCTCATAGATAAAAAAAAAATTTACTTCATAAAAAAAAAAATTACAGATTAAGAAAAAAAGAATGTTTCAGTATCTGCCTGTTTAAAAAAAAATAAAAATTTCTTCAAATAATGAAGCAGGGAAACACTCCTATGCTTTTCAGTCCTATAGTAGGGTCTTAGTCAAAGTTGTTAAACATCTGAAGTGTAAGAGCATGGTTCCCTGTATCATATAACTGTGTGTATTTGTGTGTGTATGTGTATGTATATATATATATATATATATATATATATATATTTATATATATATATTTATTATATATAAATATATATTTTTTTTTTCAAGAATAATTTTATAAATGTATTCTCTCTTTTTTTATTACCTGCATTTTCTTTACACCTATTTCCCTGGAAGTGCAACCTTTTTAAACTTGGAATTTTTATTTATTTAACTTACATTTTATTCAGGTAATTACATTTTTTCATATAACAAATTATTGCCTATTTCCAACTCTGTTCAACTTCTTGTCTGATAGTAATAATGTTATATTAAAAAAAATTAACCCGCGCAGTGTTGAGCCTAAAAACTACATTGTACTAAAAAGTGTATATTATAAGATTCATCTGGTTTTATTCACTTTTTAGTCTTACTGCCCTCTGTAAAAAGCTGTAAAAGAGCTACAGTATGTTATGCATTTGGCACCACTTAGAAGACAACATTTTTCACAGGAAATATGTGTGAATATTAGGTTATGTATAAATACCTGATACAGTAAACAAAAAAAAAGATACGCGCCATTCTACTTTTTTCTAATTCACATAATCGTTGCCATAGGACGGAGAAATGGAGACAAATTGCCGTTGCAAAAAGGATTCTGCCATTTATTTCAGTTTTAGAAAGTCAATTTAAAGCTTATAGCTTAAGTCAAAACATATTCAGATCATAAATATATTACAAGATTATAAAAATAGAATAAAATGCACATTGTAAAGACTTGTGTAATCTCTGTATGAGTTCAGGTCTCTGAATCTGTCTTTCGTAGGTTTTCGATTTATCGTGTTCCTCTTGGCTCTGCGGTTTGGAGATCTTAACAATGAATTTCAGCATTTCACGTAATAGAACACAAATATCTTATCGTTTCAATGTCTGTTCTCGTACAGGGTCCAACACAGCGACACGTTCAGATAATAATGGAAAAACTTCTGAGAACCGTAAACAGAACAGTTATATCCATGGGACGGGATTCTGAGCTCATTGTAAGTGAATTTTTATTCAAATAATTTTTTATCCAAATTAAATTAAATTGAATTGCTAAATGGGTGTTCCGAACTGGAAAGACCTCTTCATCACCGGTACTGACCACTCTGTTGTCTTTTATGTTGTTTTACTCCATTGGGCTCCAAACTGGGACCCTCCAGATGTTGCCAAACTACAACTCCCACCATGCCTGGACAACTGTTGGCTGTTCGAGCATGCTGAGAGTTGTAGTTTGACAACATCTGGAGGGCCACATTTTGAAGACCACTGCTCTACTGGAAACTAGTAGCAGAACAACGTAAAAACTGTCAGCTGATCCATTGCATGCTGTATGCCAGTGGTGGTTCCGCTATGGTGTGCCTCATTTTACCGGACAAAATAGTGCAGGATGTGGCATGTTTTTCTCCTGTATTTTTGACAGCATCTGCGGTGGAGGCACCCAACAGAGCCTTCAGTGCAGGTGTGACCACAGCCTAACACATAGTGGAACAAAAATGTGTTGTTTTTTTCTGCACCAACTTTGTCCAAATTCCCATTCAGTACAAATAAATTGTGTATCTTTACCAACTTACTCCTTACAATTTCCTTGGATGGTAACATACAGTCTTTATATTAAATTTGCCTAGAGCACTTACTGTACTCTGTATTACCCCAAAGGGCTAACTAGTTTTCTGCTAGAGGATTAAAAGGTCCTTTTTTGGTTAAAGGGATACTTCAGCATTTGACAACTTATCCCATGTCTACAATATAGGGGTTTAGTGTCTGGTCGTGGTATCCCCCATGATCTCCAGATCTCCAACCACAGGTACCCCCCCCCATGATCTCCAGTGCTGTACTCGGCTGGTAGATTTCGGCATCAGAATTAGACCCCCCGCGATCGGACACTTATAAACGATCTTGTGGTTAAAGGATCAGTTGTCAAATGCTGAAGTTCACCTTTCAAACAAAACAAAGAAGAAACATTGTCTTTCATTATTGATTCTTTTTTTCTTGTTGTGGAAGATGCCTGAAAATTTGCACCAAAATTTGTGTAATTCATATTTGTTACATGTGAGTGTAATTGGAATTGCAGTGAAATCTGCTGCAAAATTCTGGACAAATTTAAGAATGTGTAGCAGCAGCACACATACAATCTGATGTGGTGTGAACAAACCCACAACTGCAGCTCAGAACAATATATAGTTGGTAGAAATAGTAAGTGGAATTATTTATCGGCATCACCTGGATTTCTGCAGTAATCAATGCAGAAATCCAGTTAATTTCCAAGTGATGTGCTGTGTTCTACAACTGGGAAGCACATTTCTGTGATTGAAAAATAGTTCCGTTTATCTGAACCAGGGTTGTTTTGACAGCAAGCACATGGATTTCTGCAAGCCCCTTTCAAATAACTGGGACAGTCACAAAATTTCTGTAACAAAAGTGAACTGATCCTTAGAGATATATTATGCATTGCTGAATATACAGGGGCTTTGCTCTATCTAGGCATCCAATTTCAGTGCAGTAAGAATAAAGGACTTTCTGCCCTTACTGTTTTATATCTTTGAGTCTCTTGTAAATGGTTATGGTATAGAGTGTCATAGGCTCGTGACTGTTTCTTGAAATCGGTCTACCTTTCGTAAATTTATTTTTTTTTGTAACACTTTTTTTTATCTATTTTAATATGGAAAATTTGGTCTATATATTTATTGCTCATTGACTGATACACATTTAAAACCCAAAAGATCCTTTCAAAATGTGTGTATGTATGTGTATATATATATAATGTGTATGTGTATAGAGATATATATATATATATATATATATATATATATATATATATATACACGTGTGTGTAATAATTGTTGACAGGTTTTGTTTAGGTTTTAATAATTTGTACGTTGAGGTGTCTTTTGGGCCAGGATCATACTGTGTATCTGCGCTGCATTCAGCAGGTAGTAATATGGAATATACCCCAGATGTGTACAACCCCTGCTATTTCCTTCTACTGAAAAAAAAAAAATTACTGTGCAATATATATATATATATATATATATATATATATATATATATATATTCTTTATTATAGTTTGTAACTGTAGAAGTAAAACAGTTGGAAAAAGGATAGTCGTTTGGCCAATACATAATAAGTTTATGGATAACTCATTAGGCTTTCACTGCGTCTGTGCCAAATCTTGTGCTCGAACACAGCAAAAATGTGGCCCTAAGCTGCTCATACCTTACATCTAGGTGTGGGCCCAAACACTTGTTATGCAAGCCGATATCTCCTGACCACCCCAATATACTTGCACGCTCAGCTAAGCCAAACATGCATTTGCTGTAAGTAAGGAGAGGGCAGTAAAGCGCTGCAGGACACCACTGTGGACAAGAGAACAAGAGATCGGCATGTTATAATATCGAACGATGTGATCCTTCTCTCCCCCATTATCTATTATTTAGGAATAATAAGGAGACTGCCATACACATTAGGTGGTCGTTCCATACCGCCAAGATTTGAAAAATTAGTATATAATGTGTGTAGGGCCAGCTTTATATGTAGACATAATGTAATCAAATCAAAATTATAACTGAGCAAAATAGTTTTTATCTGTAGGGTAATAGGATTGTTGGTATTGCTTGTTGGTGTAATACCCTGTGCAGCTATAGTATTGGAGGTTCTTAGATGAAAATACAATGAATCTTCGACCATGGATTTCTGAAAATACACACAACATCTTATAACATAAAGTAAAATAAAGCCACGGTTAGTTGTACATGTTCAGAGAATTGTGACTGAATAAAGTCTTTTTATTTTTTTATGGTTCTTTCTTGTAATAGAAATATAATCTGGAAAATACATCTTTTCTCATAAATGATAACCAGTGTTTCATCTTGTGTTCTGTTCTTTTAATGTAATCAATAATGTGTGGGCAAAACTTTATTTGGGTTCTAAAACATAGTGTTACTTGTGCAGTATAAACATAGGTATCTTTCAATAAACTAATAAAAAATAAATTATAAAATACAGGAATATTTAGATTTTTTTTCCCCACCAAGCAAATAAATCAATTGCACTTCCTCCTTGGCACATTACTGCTATCCCTTTTACACAGACTATATTATACACAAAAATAATTTGATATATTTTTATATACATTTTTGTAGCCCTATTAAGCGATTCTGATAAGTTATTCATGATAAAGCATAAATTTAGCTGGGCATGAATACAGATTTTGTACAATATTCATGAGAAATGTTAGTCCTTGCTTCAAATAATCACATAGTGATAGAAGATAAAGCACCTTTTCCTGAATGTACCAATACCAGTGACAAAAAAAATTCCAGTCCATGCATTTTCTTTTTAACTTTTTTTTTTTTTTTTTTTAATACTAAACTTTAATTCTATGCATTGCTTTCACACTCTTATTTATTGTTTTGTATACATTGGGGTGTATTGGTAGCTACTAAATCCTGTATGGCAGATCTGTGGTTCAGATGTCTCTGACTATTGAAATTGTGAAAATTACCTCCTCTTATCATGACCTTTGTCTAGTAGTCTGCATCCATTATAGAATTTTTATTTTCCTCAATATGGAGCACTTAATTTTCAGCAGCCTGCCCCATATAAACTCTATTCCCTCTTTAAAGGTACTTTAAAAATATAAATAATAAATAAAAATATAGAAATAAATAAAATACAGAAAACATTATTTCCCCTCATTTCTTCCATTTTTATCTGGCACCTTTGAGGAGCGGGCTTGTTTATGGGGTGGATGTTATTTTTCCTGTTGCAGAAAGAGCAGAGGGGGGAGGCTCCTTCTGCAGCCAGTTACCTTATAACCAGATACAGGATTGTAAGGCTGGGTTCACACCACGTTTTTCAAATACGGTTACCGTATACGGTTTTCCGCTAAAAAATGTATGGCAAAAACCGTATGCAACCGTATGACTCCAAATTAAAACGTATACAGTTTTTCCCCGTATATGGTTCCAAAACGTATGTACGGTTCTATCCGTTTGCATCTGTTTTTGCCAACGGTTTTGCTATTTGATTGGAATTAGTTTTCCAGCAATTTAATAAAGTTACTATTGTTCTATTGAAATTCCAAGGGATGTGGGAGTGGGATGTCTGGGATGAATTCTAGAAAGATCTGCGCATGTGTCAACTCCAAAAACGGATTAGAAAAACCGTGTGCAACCGTATTCTGAAATTCTGTGTACGGTTCTCATAGACAACAATGTTAAAAGAACCGCATACGGTTCGCATACGGTTTTCCAACCGGAGGCAAAAACGTGGTCGACAGCGTTTTTGCCAACGGTTGAAAAAATCGGCAAAACCGTATCCGAGGCAAAACGGATGCAACCGTACACAACATTTGGAATACGGTTTACAATGCATTCTCTATGCATACGGTTTATGATAGGGTCATATACGTTTTTTTGCGGAAAACCGTTTACGGTTACCGTATTTGAAAAACGTGGTGTGAACCCAGCCTAAGTAGGAGAGAAGAAATAGCATCTCTTGGGAAGCATAAGAAAAAAATGATTTCTATATTTCTCAGTTTTAATTTCATTATTAAACAAAATATGATCATAGTAAATAAGTATCTTGAGAAAGAAATTACTGAAATAAAAAAAAATTTAGTGTTCCTTTAAATAAACTAGATTTTTATTTTTTTTTCCCAAAGAGATGAACTTAGCTTTGTCTAGAGTCCAACCGACCCCTTTCCGTGTAGGATAGATTTTGAGTTAAGTTAAGTTCTGAAATATAAATAATTCTTCAGCAATATAAATTTTATTTTACATCTCTGGAAAGCTACTGCTCCTAATGTACTGTAGAAAAATTCATTCTGCACTTCCAAACAGATCTAAGCTATAGGGTGTATTGCAAAAATTATATTTATAGATATATATGTATACATATATTTTTTTTATCCCCCTCCCCACTCCTTAGGGTGGTTTCTCACACAGTGTTTCTTTGGGAAAACACCACCGCAGTTTTTTTTTTTTTTTTTTTTTTTTTTTTTTTTTTTTTATAGCTAAAGTCAGGAGTGAATTCAAAAGGAATGAGAAAAATAAAGAAAACATTTAAACCTCTTCTTCCTTCTGGAATCGTTTCTGGCTTTTTCTCAGAAAAACTGCATTAAAAAAAGGCAATGGCAGGTTTCCGGGGGGGAAAAAAACCTAAACATTGTGTGTGAGACCACACTTAAGGGCGTATAATAACTGTATTTTCTATACTAAGTAGCGAAACAATCCTTCATTCATTTACTTTTCATCAATTAAATAGTAAAATTAATCTTAATATTTTAAAATTTCCTAGAAAATATCAATATACAGATTTTTTTCTTTAATCAGATGTTGAATAATAAATGTAAATTCCACTTATCTAAATTATAAAATTTTTATTGAAAAAGTTGTAGATCTCTATGACCTATTATAACAAAGCATAATGCCAAATTAAGGAAAAAAAATAAGTTGTCTTGGCTTCTTTTACAATGGTATGGCATTTAATACTTACAAAACTTTGTAAGGTCGAGACTGAACGGTATTCCAACATTAGTTATGAAACATTAGCCAGAACTGTGGGGTTCCTGTTTTTTTTATGTTTTATATATGTGTTTTTTTTATATATTTTTTTTTAGATATATATATATATATATTTTTTTTTTTCTTTTTAATACTTCTAGGTTTTTGGGTACGAAAACATTAGAAATTAGATCTAAGAAAACATAGCATCCCATATCCTTGACCCTGTCAACGAACAATGAGATTAAAGGCATGTTCTGACTTTGGGATATGCCTGGCTGCTCTAACATGAGCATTTTAAAATGTCTTTTCTGTAATACTAAAGTGAGCGTGAAAATGACTAGCATGGGAAGGCATAACTTATAATTAGTCACATCTAAGAGATTTTCTTTGGTCTCCGACCATTAGAAAATTTGTGCTTTCTCCAGATTTTGATGTGCTGAAAATTGCACTCATCCCCTGCTTGAACTTTGCAATAAAATGTTAGATGGAAGACACCCCCCCCCCCTGTTGTTTTTTTTATTTATTAAATGTAAGGCTATAATCTTTATCCACAGATTCATGTTTGAAACAAAAAGCACATAAAAATCAAACCCAGATTTATAGCCGTTGATAGTTTTTTTTTTTTTATGCTGACCCAAAATAAACAAAAACTTTGACATTTTCCGTTTCTTTTCTTCACACTTGGCAATACAATTTTTAATCCAGATTACATCCCGAGAAGTGAACTGCTAGTAAAAGTTGGCATGTTGTGATTTATTTTTATACCTTGCTCCTGCAAGTGAGATGCAAGTATAAAGGCCTTTTTTGGTACACACAGTAGATATCTGCATACTGACCAAACATATGCTTCTTGATAACCTTGCGTTAACAAGATCCCTTTTGTTAATGGACTATTGTATTCTCTTGGACACGCCTGTAAAGGCCAGAGGCTCATGTTTCAGCAGTTTTAGCTATAGGAACCAAAGTTTCCATCTTCCATGCTTTTTCGATTCTGTTTTGGATTTTTGCTTGGGAGTTGATGTGTAACTCTCTGCAGAGTAAGGCAAAGGTGCAACCTGAGTTTCCTCAATGGGATGGAGTTTTTTCAAAACTGGTTGTAGTTTGTCTTCTTGCTGCTTAAAATCCAGTTCCACACTGAAATGTTGAGATAAAATTAAATAAAAAAATTAAATTACATAACTAAGCACACACAAAATGTCTTCTACGTGGCGATAGTTCTGCTGTTTCTGGTTCTTGTTGAGGGGATCTAGCTTTGTATGGCATCTTACATTAAAGGGGTTATCAAGGAAAAAAACTTTTTTTAATATATCAACTGGCTCCAGAAAGTTAAACAGATTTGTAAATTACTGCTATTAAAAAATCTTAATCCTTTCAGTACTTATGAGCTTATGAAGTTAAAGGAGTACTCCGGCACGCACTTTTTTCCTTTTATCCCATCCGGGCTGCAAAATAAAAGAAAACACACTTTCTCTTACCTGCCAATGAGCCCCCGGAGCTCCGGTACACTCGGGTACAGGTGATCGGTCCCCGGGCTGTATTCTTCTTACTTCCTGTTAGCCCGGCACGTCACACGGAGCTTCAGCCTATCACCGGCCGCAGCGATGTCCCGCCTCGGCCGGTGATAGGCTGCAGCTCCATGTGATGTGCTGGGCTAACAGGAAGTAAGAAGAATACAGCCCGGGGACCGAACCCCTGTACCGGAGCTCCGGGGGCTCGTTGGCAGGTAAGAGAAAGTGTGTTTTCTTTTATTTTGCAGCCCGGATGGGATAAAAGGAAAAAAGTGCGCACCGGAGTAATCCTTTAAGGTTGTTTTTTTCTGTCTAAATCCTCTCTGATGACACGTTTCTCGGGAACCGCCCAGTTTAGAAGCAAATCCCCATAACAAACCTCTTCTAAACTGGGCGTTTCCCGAGACACGTGTCATCAGAGAGCACTTAGACAGAAAAGAACAACCTTAACTTCAGAAGCTCATAAGTACTGAAAGGATTATGATTTTTTAATAGAAGTAATTTACAAATCTGTCTAACTTTCTGGAGCCAGTTGATATATATAGATATAGATATAGATATAGATATAGATATAGATATAGATATATATATATATATATATATATATATATATATAAAAAAGTTTTTGCCTGGAATACCCCTTTAAGTATGCACATTTAGCTCTTCTCCAGAAGTATGTGCACTTTAGTGCATGTATAGTGTCGCTACTTTGTAGCACTAGAGACAGTTTTTGCCCTCTGTAGGGGGAGCTCCTTAGCAATAGAAACCTACTGTAAGTGAAAAAGTTCCATGTAATCTTTAGAGGAAGCCTGTCAGCGATTTTATGCTGCCCAGAGCACAGGCAGCATGAAACAGACAGGCTGTGGGTAACGACATACTATGATCTACTTGAAGAGAAATGGTACATGCAAGGCTTGTGGGGGGCGTAGAGCAGATGAAGGAGTAATTGGGGGTGGGCCTCAATGACTAGTTTTCCTATTCCTAGAGGCTTTTTGAATTGTGATTTCTCTTAAATGATCAAGCAGCATGAACCACTGACAGGTTCCCTTTTAATGTTTGATAATATCTTGTAAACAATTACTTATTGGAGGAGAAGGGGGATACTGATGCACTGGGTTTTGCAAGGAGCTAAGTGAAGGGAAGTTGTTTGTAACTACAGTGACCATTTAACCACAGGGTTTTTTCCGTTTTTGCACTTTCGTTTTTTCCTCCTTACCTTTAAAAAATCATAACTCAATTTTGCACCTAAAAATCCATATGATGGCTTATTTTTTGCGCCACCAATTCTACTTTGTAATGACATCAGTAATTTTACCCAAAAATCTACGACAAAATGGAGAAAAAAAATCATTGTGCAACAAAATTTAAGAAAAAACACAATTTTGTACATTTTGGGGGCTTCAGTTTCTACGCAGTACATTTTTCGGTAAAAATTACACCTTATCATTATTCTGTTGGACCACACGATTAAAATGATACCCTACTTATATAGGTTTGATTTTGTCGTACTACTGGAAAAAATCCTAACTACATACAGGAAAATTTATATGTTTAAAATTGTCATCTTCTAACCCTTTTTAATTTTTCCACGTACAGGGTTGTATGAGGGCTAGAGATGAGCGAATTTACAGTAAATTCGATTTGTCACGGCTTCTTCTCGGCTCGGCAGTTGATGCCTTTTCCTGCATAAATTAGTTCAGCTTTCAGGTGTTCCGGTGGGCTGGAAAAGGTGGATACAGTCCTAGGAAAGAGTCCCCTAGGACTGTATCCATCTTTTCCAGCCCATGGGAGCACCTGAAATCTGAACTAATTTATGCAGGAAAAGTCATCAACTGCCGAGCCGAGAAGTTCGTGACGAATCGAATTTACTGTAAATTCGCTCATCTCTAATGAGGGCTCATTGGATGTTTTGATCGCTTTTTATAAATTTTTTCATGATATTAAAAGTGACCAAAAATATTTTGGAGTTTGGAATTTTTTGCACATACACCATTGACCGTGCAGTTTATTTAACAATATATTTTTATAATTCAGACATTTCTGCAGAGGTACCACATATGTTTATTTTTATTTACACAGTTTTTTTTTAAATGGGAAAAGGGGGGTGATTCTTACTTTTATTAGGGAAGGGGTTAAATTATCTTTATAAACTTTTTTGTTTTTCACTTTTTTTTTTTGCAATGTTATAGCTCCCATAGGGGGCTATAACACTGCATACACTGATCTTTTATATTGATCATTGTTATCCCATAGGATAACATTGATCAATGATTCGGCCACTTGACTGCTCATGCCTGAATCTCAGGCGCTGAGCAGTCATTCGGCAATCGGACACACAGAAGGAAGGTAGGCACCCTCCTTGTGTCCTCCAGCTGTTCGGGATGCCGCGTTTTCGCCATGGCCGTCCTGAACAGCCGACTGAGCTAGCCGGGGGTAGTTTACTTTCACTTTAGATGCGGCGATCAACTTTGAACGCAGCGTCTAAAGGGTTAATAGTGTGCGGCACCGCGATCAGTGCCCCGTGTTATAGAAAGGGAGCAGACACAGGGCGTACAGGTACGTGTCCTTAACGGGTTAAACATCTATAGATATCAATGCCAGCTGGAGGTTTATTAATGTTTAGATTTCTTACATACTAAAATATTTAATGGGAGACCGCATAGCCCATAATTTCCCTCTCATCACCCAATTTAATTATCTAAATATCATTAATTAGCTATATAGAGCAGTTTTCCCTCTGGTTGTCACTTAGATCCATCAGGTAAGGAAATGACATCATCCAGCCATCCAATTTGTCTGTCTCTGTCCATATCCCTCTCTTAAATTAGCCCCCAGCCCTCAGCCCTCCTGAGACACACAGACCATGTGGTTTCTGCTCTGCACTGACGAGTCATGATCCCTTTAGCTGGGACGTGTGTGCAGCCTTAGCTAATCAGACACTAAATCTCTCTCTGCTGTTTGGAGCAGAAGGGTGGGTGCTGCTCTTAGGGGGTGAGCTAGCTAGCAGAGAAGAGCTGCAATGATTGCTGGGAGTTGTGGGAAAGGGGAGGGAAGGATGGCAAAGGCAGGCAGGATAGTTTACAGGGAACATATCTAAGTAGAGTGGTTGCTTTGGATATATATATATATATATATATATATATATATATATAGTACATAGTCATGGCCGTAAATGTTGGCACCCCTGAAATTCTTCATGACATACATAGTCATTCTTCATGACATACATAGTCATTCTTCATGACATACATTCTTCATGATATACATAGTCATGGGCGTAAATGTTGACACCCCTGAAATTCTTCTAGAAAATTAAGTATTTCTCACAGAAAAGGGTTGCAGTAACACATGTTTTACTATACACATGTTTATCCCCTTTGTGTCTATTGGAACTAAACCAAAAAGAGAGGAAAAAAAGCTAATTGGACATAATGTCACCAAACTCCAAACATGGGCTGGATAAAATTATTGGCACCCTTTCAAAATTGTGGAAAAATAAGATTGTTTCAAGCATGTGATGCTACTTTAAACTCACCTGGGGCATGTAACAGGTGTGGGCAATATAAAAATCACACCTGAAAGCAGATAAAAAGGAGAGAAGTTCACTAAGTCTTTGCATTCTGTGTATGTGTGTGCCACACTAAGCATGGACAACAGAAAGAGAAGAAAAGAACTGTCTGAGTACTTGAGAACCAAAATTCAGGAAAAATATCAACAATCTCAAGGTTACAAGTCCATCTCCAGAGATCTAGATTTGCCTTTGTCCACAGTGCGCAACATTTTCAAGAAGTTTGCAACCCATGACACTGTAGCTAATCTCCCTGGGTGTGGACAGAAGAAAAAAATGTGATGAAAGATGTCAACGCAGGATAGTCCGGATGGTGGATAAGCAGCCCCAAACAAGTTCCAAAGATATTTAAGCTGTCCTGCAGGCTCAGGGAGCATCAGTGTCAGCGGGAACTATTCGTCAACATTTAAATGAAATGAAACGCTATGGCAGGAGACCCAGGAGGACCCCACTGCTGACACAGAGACATAAAAAAGCAAGACTACATTTTGCCAAAATTAACTTGAGTAAGCCAAAATCTTGTGGACAGATGAGACCAAGATAGAGCTTTTTGGTAAAGCACATCATTCTACTGTTTACCGAGGCCTACAAAGAAAAGAACACAGTACATACAGTGAAATATGGTGGAGGTCAATCAAGTTTTGGGGTTGTTCTGCTGCCTCTGGCACTGGGTGCCTTGAATGTGTGCAAGGCATCAGGAAATCTGAGGATTACCAGCGGATTTTGATGATTATAGGAAGTGACTGATTTCAGTAATTTTTTCCAAAGTGTGTGCAACCAAATATTAAGTTAAGGGTGCCAATAATTTTGTCCAGACCATTTTTGGAGTTTGGTGACATTATGTCCAAATTGCTTTTTTTTTCCTCCCTTTTTGGTTTAGTTCCAATACACACAAAGGGAATAAACATGTGTATAGCAAAACATGTGTTACTGCAATCCTTTTCTGTGAGAAATACATAAACTTCTTGAAAAATTTCTGTGGTGCCAACATTTACGGCCATGACTGTATATATGTACATATATCTGGAGTATCCCTTCCTCTCCACAAAAATAGTACTGTATAACCAAATAGCAGCTATAGAAATAGCAAATTTGTAACTAATGTTATGTTACATGACTGCCTTGTTTTAGGTTGTAATCTCAGCCCATGGCTTCTGAGAAGCAAATAGAGACTATAAATACTTATCTTTGCTGAAATTGGGCGCTACCTGTAAACTCTCTCTAAATAATTCAGTGAGTTGCTGTGTGCTCAAACCCTGTATTGCAGTACACAGATTCCTGCCATATGGTGCTCCTGTATGGTGCCATATGGTATCTGTGTATCATATTCTCTCCTAAAAGAATTCCTTTTACAAGAGGATACCTTGAGTGTACGCAAGGATTAGAGTATGAACAGTATGTACCCATCCATGTATTATAAATCTCCTACTGCATGGGTAAGTAATATGGTTGTGCACATGCATGCTGTCAAAGTATGGTAGTTTTTAAAATATCTTTAACATTAAAAAAAGTACACAAAAAAAGTGCACTTTATAACTTTATAAATTCGCCATACCCGAAAACTTTATAAATACGTCAGATCCAAAAACACAATATTCAATACAATGCAATTAATTTTTTTTTTTTTTTATTTCCTCTGTATTAAAATTTGTGATACTAATCCAAACATATGTATCTTTTGTTATCCTGTGTAAACTATATAGGCATGGCTTAAAGGGGTACTCCGCCCCTAGCATCTTATCCCCTATCCAAAGGATAGGGGATAAAATGTCAGATCGCGGCGGGACCCCCAGGATCTCCGCTGCAGCACCCCGCTATCATTACTGCACAGAGCAAACTTCACTCTGTGCGTAATGACCGTCGATACAGGGGCCGTAGCATCGTGAGGTCACGGCTCCGCCCCTTGTGACGTCACGGCCAGCCCCCTCAATTCAAGTCTATGGGAGGGGTCGTGGCGGCAATCACTCCCCCTACCATAGACTTGCATTAAAAGGGCGGGCCGTGAGGTCATGAGGAGGCGGAGCCGTGACCTCACAATGCTACGGCCCCTGTATCGCCGGTCATTACGCACAGAGTGAAGTTTGCTCTGTGCAGTAATGATAGCGGGGTGCTGCAGCGGAGATCCTGGGGGTCCCGCTGCGATCTGACATTTTATCCCCTATCCTTTGGATAGGGGATAAGATGCTAGGGGCGGAGTACCCCTTTACGACCATGGTGGTTTGAAACGCATCAATCCCTTCCATGTCTTTTGTATGTCTTTTTCAACAACCATGGTGTAGCAGGTTTTTTTTTTTTTATTATTGAAATAAAGCACAGTATCTCCTCTATATTGTACTTCATGTGTCATATGGAGACTCTCGATTCCCTTCCCTACTTTCATTTACACATCTTCTTTGACATTTAATACTCAATGGTCTTTAGTCCATGCATTTCAGTGCAGATTGATACACATTGTACTGATATTTCCTTTAACTGTATGATCTGTCTGCCAATGCTAGATCTTCTGATAACAAAGCAAAACTTGAAAAGTAGACACAGTTGATATTTAAAGGGGTTCTCCGGTGCTTAGACATCTTATCCCCTATCCAAAGGATAGGGGATAAGATGCCTGATCACGGGAGTTCCGCTGCTGGGGACCCCCATGATCTTGCATGCGGCACTCCGTTTGTAATCAGTCCCTGGAACGTGTTCGCTCTGGGTCTGATTATCGGCGACCACAGGGCCGGCGGCGTGTGAAGTCACGCCTCCGCCCCCGTGTGATGCCACGCTCCGCCCCTCAATGCAAGCCTATGGGAGGGGGCGTCACAGCTGTCACGCCCCCTCCCATAGACTTGCATTGAGGGGCGGAGCGTGAGGTCACGGGGGTGGAGGCATGACGTCACACGCTGCCAGCCCCGTGATCGACAGTAATCAGACCCGGAGCAAACACGCTCCGGGGACTGATTACAAACGGGGTGCCGCGTGCAAGATCACGGGGGTCCCCAGAGGCGGGACCCCCACGATCAGGCATCTTATCCCCTATCCTTTGGATAGGGGATAAGATGTCTAAGCACCGGAGAACCCCTTTAAATGTTCTAGTCAAACCTATTTGATCACACATTGTAGAAAAGACAGAGTGTAACATTTCTTAATATGGCTTCTATTCTCTTCTATTGCTGACTTGCATTTTCCAGACAGTCAATGCTGTCTTAGAGTAGGGTCACACTGCGGGAAATCCGCTGCACATTTTGAACTGAGCAGAGAGGCAGACCTGTTGGTGCATTGAGGTTTGTAGGCAGGGCCAGCATGCCTTTATGACTTTGACATGCAGGCCTGCCTCTGAACCTTACTGCACACACAGGGCTGCGCTGTGCGCACAGCAGAATTTCCTGTGGCAGATGTTTCTGCCGTGATCTGCTCTGAAGTGCATTGACGTCTATGAAGACTGTGCATTTCCGAGCGGTACTAGTGCTGCCGCATCAAGTAAATGTACTGAATGTCTGTCCGTATATCCCGGCTGACATTCTGCACATTTCCGTCCACGTGAACATGGCCTTATAAAGAAAGCTGCTCCCTCTGCCTCATATACAGCAGGAAACTGCAGCACAGTCCAATGCAGTTTGCAGTAGCTTCCTGCACTTGCTCATGGGGAGGTCCTAGGGGTGTATGGACAGGAGTTGTATCATTATAGTCAAGAGATCTGGACTTATCTGAAGATTAAGGTCAGTATTAGTAGTTGATGATGCTATAGCTATAAAGTCATAATTCTCCAGACATCAGTATTTCATCTCTTAAGTGGATTTGAGACTATATTTCATTGTCTTCCAAAGCAAATTCCTCTTTGTTCATCCTGATAATACTGTAGGTCAGTGATCTCCAACCTGCGGACCTCCGGATGTTGCAAAACTGCAACTCCCAGCATGCCCGGACAGCCGTTGGCTGTCCGGGCATGCTGGGAGTTGTAGTTTTGCAACATCTGGAGGTCCTCAGGTTGAAGACCACCGCTGTAGGTGGCAGTCAGACGGATTCTCTGGGCCGGATACCACACTTCTATGTATATTGTACGGGTAATAAATCTGCTCTGTTTGTTTGTTTGCACATTTATTCTAATTAACAGACTTGATAACATAAAAAAAAATAAAGCGTATTAAGTAGCAGAGCCAGAAATATGTTAATGTATATGCTTTTCTTCTCCTTCAGCTGTTACATAACAGATGGGACTTTACTTGTTGGCAGTCAGGCTGTGCCACATATTAAAATCTCAGGGCACATGATTGTGTCTGATGACAGTAATCTGAAATCCCTGCTTGTATGGATACATGCCTTCTCACAATAATCCATGTTTCTTTATTTCCCTTTCAAAAGCAAATGCCGGATGACATGCCGTCCTTTTGTAATTCAAGGTTAACGGGTTTTGCCGCAATTCCGCTTGGCTTTAACCTATCACTGGCATTTTGTGATGCTTGGATTCCAGGAGATGCATTACTAATGTAAGGGCCTTTTGTAAGCTGGCATTTAGGGTATTGGGTTGTTAGTAGCACCTTTAAGTGCTTGACCGGAATCTCTGCTTATATTTAGGGATTCTGATATCGCTGATAGATTAAGAATGTAATGAAGTGAAGTCTCAATCTTACATCTTGACTCTTCCCAATTTTACAAACAACTCACCAACATATATTATACATATTTTTAAAGGGGTACTCCGGTGGAATTTTTTTTTTTTTAAATCAACTGGTGCCAGAAAGTTAAGCAGATTTGTACTTTTTTCAGTACTTTTTTAGCAGCTGTATGCTACAGAGGGAATTATTTTTCTTTTTTAATTTCTTTTTTGTCTTGTCCACGGTGCTCTCTGCTGACACCTCTGTCCGTGTCAGGAACTGTCCAGAGCAGCATAGGTTTGCAATGGGGATTTTCTCCTACTCTGGACAGTTCCTGATACGGGCATCAGGTGTCAGCAGAGAGCACTGTGGATAAGACAAAAAAAAGAAAATAATTTCCTCTGTAGTATACAGCTGCTAAAAAGTACTGGAAGGGTAAAGATTATTTAATACAAGTCATTTACAAATCTGTTTAACTTTCTGGTACCAGTCGATTAAAAAAAATAATAATAATAATAAGTTTTCCACCGGAGAGTACCCCTTTAAACTGTACCTCCGGTTAAATCATTGGTTGAGTATAAAATAACCAATAACCAATCCTACAATACCTTTATTGTTCTGGTTGTTTATTTTGAGCCACAGTTTTAGCCAGTGGCTACACAGTGTGTGAAATTTTATTTTACTTATTTGATTTAGATTTTTATTTATTTATTACTATGAATTAACTTGTTTATTTTATTTTACTAGTTTATTACTTATCTCTAAAGGGAATCCAAATGATGATATTTTGGCTGCCTTCCTATTGCATATGAATTGACAGAGCTCCCACTGAGCTCATTGACTGTATGTGTATGTGTATGCAATGAGCGACCTCTAGTGGTTATTGACACAGGACAAATTGTTAAAATTTTACTTGCATGGGAAACAATACACTTTAGGAAATGTTGCTTATCACTTTAAAAACCCTTTTAAAACACTCAAAAGCCATGTTATTAAAACAATTTCTGTTAAAAAATAAATTTATACAATGAATTATAAATATTGCTGCAAATAGCAGGTAACCAGATATAGCAATAAAGTAGTGATATTTTACCTGTATATGATACATGCGCTGTTCCTACATGTGTCACAGTTTGCTGTATCTTGGCCAGTCCGATATGACAGTCTATAAAAAAAAAAAAAAATATTGCAAAATCAACATGCAGTTTAAAAAAAAAAAAAAAAATGTGTCTTCAAGGTTTGTGTAGTTTTCGGACATTAAAGAATGTGTAGAAATGTGAAAGATTTTTATGGATTGACCTCCCATCCTTCAGTTGGAGGATTTTACACGGGATCCATCTTAAGGACTTACATGATGTAATCTGAAATCTGCATCAAGTGCATGGACATTAATGCAGATTTCACAGAAATTCTTCCCAATTAGGATAACCCTGCACCAGTTACATTAGGGATAGCCTCTATACGAGGAAGATACATATTGCACAGAAAGTAAGAGCTGGGAGCTGCATCTATAGACATTTAGCAATAAATATATGAAGCTTCTTTTTAATGAACTGGCTAAATAATAACATTATATATATATATATATATATATATATATATATATATATTATATATATATATATATATAATATATATATATATATATATATATAATCTGGGGTCCCCAGCATCTTTTGCCTTTTTTTTTTTCTTCCAACTAAACTCTGTATGTAGCAGTACAACACAGTCTTATTCGTGTGAGTTTGTCAGGGAAATACCAAGATGAAGTTTTATTCTTTTCATTGGTGAGGCTCCTAGTGGGCGGTCTCCCAAAGATCAGAAGGGATGACCTATGTAATCAGTAGGCCATTATACCTCTGAGAAAATGTTCCTTATAAGGTGAGTTTACGGGTGAGGAGACAGACTGACATTTTTCTGGATTTACCCTAAAAACAAGGGCTTATGTACACTACAGAATCTTCACCCAGAGATTCCATCTGTAACAGGCACCAACAGAACAAGCCGGTGCTAGGGGCACACAGAATTGTGCCGTCTCCATAGATGGTAATGCATTTCCAAGTGGTCTCTATGGAAAGAATGAACCGGTTCATTCTTTTGGCGGAGTCTGGGATCCAGAAGTTCCACTGAGGAACATTCACTGCGGGAATTCTGTAGTCTATATGGTGAAGCAGAATACAATGGGAGGCTTCTGCTCTTTATTTTCCACAGCGGAACTCCCGCTTAGAAATTATGCGGTGTGAATGGGCCCTAATTGTAATGGTCTTCAATGAGATTACGAACTGTAGCTTATAACGGGCAACAATATAATGAATTTAATTACTCAACATGTATGAGTCTAGTTCTCCTCTTGGAACAAGTCTATTCTTCCTTTCATGTCCAACAACCAACATTTCTGAAGAGTATGAATCCTTCTGGGAGAGTCAACACTACAGAGGTGACCTGACTTTATTGGATTTACCCCTCTCTTTGTACCAGGTAGTAATAATTAAGTAGATCTATCTGATCTAGGTGACCAGCATCAGAGAACACTATAATTGCTTGGGGGCGAAGCTGGAGTATGGATCAGTGCTGCCTGACCCAAAACATAGCTATTAAATTCCCTATGCTACTGTTGGCCTTTCTTTTTATTCGCTTCTGAAGCAGAGGCCCGTTCTACTTCTGAAGGCGTTTTATCCTTCATACTACAAAAGGAAACCTCTTTGGAGCAAGGCATGGTCTTCCAAGTGATACCAGGGTAACATGTGCTGCAAGCGATAACTTAACAGATGGTAGATTGGATCTTTGTTTCTTTCTCTTACCTCTACATATAAAAAGCCTTCATCTTACATTCACTGTTATCTATAAATTTCACCAATATCCAATTTACTTACTGGAAGATTTTAACTTCTACTATGTTCTTGCCCAGAAAGGAACTTTTAGTGTGTCAGGGGTTTCAGGAAATATGACACTTTGGGTACTTGGGATGGTTTTCACATTGTTGGCATGCATAGATTAAATTAGAAATCTAAAGCCTAAAATTCATACTGAATACAATATCCATATACCTTCTGAAAGTAGACACCTGACATATTGTCAGATTACTTTTAGCATTTTCTATACACAAATACATCCATGCAATTTTGCACCACAAGGTTATGTTTTGCAAAAAAACATGACTGTAGTTAAGTCAGCTAGAAGTAAGTCAGAAGTTCGAAAGCTAGACACACAATTTCTCCTAAAAATAAAAGTTAAAGATGTGCAATGGCCATTCATATTACTTATCCCCATGTCTTCTAATCTTTATGAGATTACTAGAACTGGGTAAACCAAAAGTTTAGCTTTATGCCTGAAATATAAAAAATATGTACCAATTAAAAGAATACTCTCCTTTAAAATGTGCCCCCCCCCACCAAACACATATAGGTCTAAAATATATTTAAAAAAAAATCTTACTATTACTGTTGTCTTGACATGCCAAGTAACTTTGACGGATGGATATTAAACTAACTAATACATTTGTGTCCACACATCCCTGCAGAGTCTTAGGCTACATTCACAGCACATTTTTGCAATACAGTTCCCGTATATGTTTTCAATTTGAAAACCGTATGGAACCGTATTAAAAGCCGTATGCCAAACGATGCATCTGGTTGCATCCATTTTTGTGTCTTGTACGGTTTTGTCAGTTTTTTTTCCATATCCAAAACCGTAGCCTACCATGGTTTTTGGTCCGGGTGAAAAACCATATTGAAACCGTTTTTTGTTTTGAATGTTTTTTTTTTTTTTTTTTACATGGGAGTCAATAGGAACCATAGAGAATCATATGTGCGTATGGTTCCATCTGGTTTGCACATACAGTTTTTGAATTTGCACAGTTTTTCTTGGAATTTCAATAAAAAAATTTTATTCATAATGAAGTGAAAAGTTAAAAACAAATTTATTTTTTATTTAAATGGATGCAACCGGATATCATTTTTCAACCCGTATACGGGTAAAAATTTGTACACACATTTTGATACAGTTTAGTCAGGTTTTGAGGAATCTGTTTTTCATCAAAAACCTGATACGGGAACTGTAATGCAAAAATTAGTTGTGAATGCACCCGAAGACACAAAAAGTAAAAAAAAATTATAGATCAAGGTATGTAGGGTTTGTGTATATTACCAAAATCTAAATCAACCACAGCTAGTGCTCTTAAAAACATTGAGGCAATGGTCACACAATATTTGGCCTTCATCGACAAATGTGATTTAAAATGTCATGTATCTTAACATTAAAACCACCTGCCTAAGGGCTCGTCCACACTGCAGACATTACGCTGGCAGAATTCCACTGCAGGAATCCGCATACAGCAGAGTCCTATTGTTTTCCATGTGATTTGCCGCTTCGTTCAGACTTAGGCTCTGACCTGTTGAGGCCTAAACTCCTTAAGAAGGTTTCCGGTAGTATCTGACACCAAGACATTATCAGCAGGTAAGTTGTGAGGTGCAGCCTCCATGGATCAGACTTTTTTCCTCCAATAACCTGCTGACAGGTCTGTTTTAACTTTTTTACTTGACATGATCTCTTGATAGCATATTTCATACGCTGCTATACTTTTGCATTGCATTGTTTTATGCCAGTCAGCATAACCCTCACTATCCTCCTACTTGGCCCAGTCTCTCGTAGGTGTAAAAAGAGGACCCCCAGCTACCACAACAATGCATTAATGATTGAATCTCTAGGGGCTGTTGAGGAGACTACCTTTCCCCTCCATCTAGCCACTTAAATGCAGCAGTCCCTGTCAAGGGGTCAAATGGCATGGCCTTATAGACATGTAACCATAGCAGGCCTTTATTAGGTCCCACTCTGCTCTAACAGCCTATTGGAACCCCACGGTCACATTCTTGGGGTGCCACTTGGGTAACAGAGATAGCCTTTTACCTCGCAATTACGGTACTGTTGAATAAAGTGTCAAGGGTTTGATATTTGATTCATTACTTTTATTCAAATGAGCCACTTAACATTCTCATTGTAACAATATGGGGTTCATTTCACACACCCTGGGCTGGGTATGACAACCAGCACCATTCATATCAATGTCCACATCCTAACAGACATGGATGCTGCGAGTTATGTATGAACATTGCTGCAACTGGGGATTTAGATCAGCACAACATCATTACAGCAAGCCTTAATCCAGTGTTTTCCAAACAGTGTGCCTCCAGCTGTTGCAAAACTACAACTTCCAGCATTCCAGGACAGCCAAAGGCTGTCCTGGCATGCTGGGAATTGTAGTTTTGAATCAGCTAGAGGCACACTGTTTGGAAAAAACTTTGTGTATCAAAGCCTCAAGTATTTTTATATACACATCTGGCGCCCCTTTAGATAAGTTTAAGCAATCTTCCATGTGGACCAGTGGTTTTCAAGTCATGGCATCCTATTTTTTCCGATTACTATAATTTTCTGTAACGTTCTCGTCTGCTTAAGTGAATCCAGTGTTTTTAACAGGATACACATTTTTTATTTTATTCTACACAAATTTTGCCAGGTACAATAAAGTATTGGTAAAACCTTAAAATTTCAATTTTATTTAACAAAATGACTCCAGAATATACAGAATGGCCTTTTTTTTTATTTATTTTTTCTTCTTCTTACATGCAGAAAGGAAACAGTGGCAGGTCTGGAAAATGCATCCCCCAGTGATGGATTTACTTGTCAGAGAGGCAGCATCACCCGCCAGAGATTTGCATTTGTTTGCTGTGACATTGGTTAGACATCTGATAGGGTCAGAGTCAGTGGGAGGTGCTTAAAGCCTTCTGTAACTATCCTGGAGACAGTGATGGAGGGGCAATTGTTTAGCAGTGAAGTCATTATTTAAATATGGGAAATTAGTTTTATTCTTTCCATCGCATACTAATACAGTGATTTAAATGGGCATTGTCAGATATAAAAACTTTTTATATGTTGTACATCTTGGCTAAACAATAGTTTTTTTCTAATATACTTTAATTTTTATTTTTTTTAAATCACATTTTATTAAAGAAAACTGCCTCTGAAAATCCCACCACTAGGGGTCTCCGTACCTCCTGGGACTCTGATGAGTCCGACAGCAGCATGAGCGTATCCAAGGGTCATGGACATAAGATGGCTGATTGACAAGCTGCAGGGGGAACACAGCCTGCAGCAACACTGCTGTAACCTAAAGTTTTACCAAACGTGTCTCCAGCTGTTGAAAAACTACGACTCCAAACATGCATGGACATTCAAAAGATGTCTGGGCATGCTGGGAGTTGTAGTTTTGCAAAAGCTGTAGGCACACAACTGAAGGCAACATTGCTGCAAAAAAAAGGTAATACTGTACCTCCAACAATTCCAAAACTACAAGGCCTATAATTCCAGGACTGGCAAAGGATAATACAGATTAACCCCTTAAGGACTGAGCCCTTTTTCACCTTAAGGACTCGGCCATTTTTTGCAATTCTGACCACTGTCACTTTAAACATTAATAACTCTGGAATGCTTTTAGTTATCATTCTGATTCCGAGATTGTTTTTTCGTGACATATTCTACTTTAACTTAGTGGTAAAATTTTGTGGTAACTTGCATCCTTTCTTGGTGAAAAATCCCAAAATTTGATGAAAAATTTGAAAATTTTGCATTTTTCTAACTTTGAAGCTCTCTGCTTGTAAGGAAAATGGATATTCAAAATAATTTTTTTTTTTATTCACATATACAATATGTCTACTTTATATTTGCATCATAAAATTGATGAGTTTTTACTTTTGGAAGACACCAGAGGGCTTCAAAGTTCCGCAGCAATTTTCCAATTTTTCACAAAATTTTGAAACTCGCTTTTTTTCAGGGACCAGTTCAGGTTTGAAGTGGATTTGAAGGGTCTTCATATTAGAAATACCCCATAAATGACCCCATTATAAAAACTGCACCCCCGAAAGTATTCAAAATGACATTCAGTAAGCGTTTTAACCCTTTAGGTGTTTCACAGGAATAGCAGCAAAGTGAAGGAGAAAATACACAATCTTCATTTTTTACACTCGCTTGTTCTTGTAGACCCATTTTTTGCATTTTTGCAAGGGGTAAAAAGGAGAAAATTTTTACTTGTATTTGAAACCCAATTTCTCTCGAGTAAGGACATACTTCATATTTCTATGTTAATTGTTCGGCGGGCGCAGTAGAGGGCTCAGAAGGGAAGGAGCGTCAAATGGTTTTTGGGGGGCATGTCACCTTTAGGAAGCCCCTATGGTGCCAGAACTGCAAAAAACCCCACATGGAATACCATTTTGGAAACTAGACCCCTCAGGGAACGTAACAAGGGGTAATGTGAACCTTAATACCCCACAGGTGATTCACGACTTTTGCATATGTAAAAAAAAAAAAAAAATTTTTTTACCTAAAATGCTTGGTTTCCCTAAAGTTTTACATTTTTAAAAAGGGTAATAGCAGAAAATACACCCCAAAATTTGAAGCCCAATTTCTCCCGATTCAGAAAACACCCCATATGGGGGTGAAAAGTGCTCTGCTGGCGCACTACAGGTCTCAGAAGAGAAAGAGTCACATTTGGCTTTTTTGAAGGAAATTTTGCGCTGGGGGCATGCCACATTTAGGAAGCCCCTATGGTGCCAGGACCGCAAAAAATACCCACATGGCATACCATTTTGGAAACTAGACCCCTCGGGGAACGTAACAAGGGGTTAAGTGAACCTTAATACCCCACAGGCGTTTCACGACTATTGCATATGTAAAAAAAAATAAAAAAATGTACCTAAAATGCTTGGTTTCCCAAAAAATTTACATTTATACAAAGGGTTAAAGCAGAAAATACCCCCCAAAATTTGAAGCCCAATTTCTCCCGATTCAGAAAACACCCCATATGGGGGTGAAAAGTGCTCTGCTGGCGCACTACAGGTCTCAGAAGAGAAGGAGTCACATTTGGCTTTTTGAAAGCAAATTTTGCTCTGGGGGCATGCCACATTTAGGAAGCCCCTATGGTGCCAGGACCGCAAAAAATACCCACATGGCATACCATTTTGGAAACTAGACCCCTCGGGGAACGTAACAAGGGGTTAAGTGAACCTTAATACCCCACAGGCGTTTCACGACTATTGCATATGTAAAAAAAATAAAAATAATTTTACCTAAAATGCTTCTTTTCCAAAAAACTTTACATTTTTAAAAAGGGTAAAAGCAGAAAATACCCCCCAAAATTTGAAGCCCAATTTCTCCCGAGTACGGCGATACCCCATATGTGACCCTTAACTGTTGCCTTGAAATACGACAGGGCTCCAAAGTGAGAGCGCCATGCGCATTTGAGGCCTAAATTAGGGATTGCATAGGGGTGGACATAGGGGTATTCTACGCCAGTGATTCCCAAACAGGGTGCCTCCAGCTGTTGCAAAACTCCCAGCATGCCTGGACAGTCAACGGCTGTTCGACAATACTGGGAGTTGTTGTTTTTGCAACAGCTGGAGGCTCCGTTTTGGAAACCATGGCGTACCAGATGTTTTTCATTTTTATTGGGGAGGGGAGGGGGGTTGTATAGGGGTATGTGTATACGTAGTGTTTTTTACTTTTTATTTTATTTTTTGTGGTAGTGTAGTGTAGTGTTTTTAGGGTACAGTCGCACGGGCGGGGGTTCACAGTAGTTTCTCGCTGGCAGTTTGAGCTGTTGCAGAAAATTAGCTGCAGCTCAAACTTGCAGCCCGATACCTACTGTAATCCTCCGCCCATGTGAGTGTACCCTGTACATTCACATTGGGGGGGACCTCCAGCTGTTGCAAAACTAAAACTCCCAGCATGCGCTGACAGACTGTACATGCTGAGAGTTTTAGTTTTGCAACAGCTGTAGGCACACTGGTTATGTATCACGGAGTTTGTGACCTTACTCAGTGTTTCAAAACCAGTGTGCCTCCAGCTGTTGCAAAACTACAACTCCCAGCATGTACGGTGCATGGTGTAAGGTGACTGCTGGGAGTTGTAGTTTGCAACTGCTGGAGGCACACCGGTCGTGAAACACTGAGTTAGGTAAAAAAAAAAAAACTCTAAGTTTCACAACCAGTGTGCCTTCAGCTGTTGCAAAACTACAACTCTCAGCAGTCACCGACAGCAAACGGGCATGCTGGGAGTTGTAGTTATGCAACCAGCAGATGCACCACTACAACTCCCAGCATGCACTTTAGCTGTTTGTGCAAGCTGGGAGTTGTAGTTATACAACAGTTGAAGGTACACTTTTCCATAGAAATAATGTGCCTCCAGCTGTTGCAAAACCATAAGTCCCAGCATGCCCATAAGGGAATTCTGGGAGTTGTGGTGGTCTGCCTCCTGCTGTTGCATAACTACAGCTCCCAGCATGCCCTTTTTGCATGCTGGGAGCTGTTGCTAAGCAACAGCAGGAGGCTGTCACTCACCTCCTGCTGTTGCTTCATCGCTGGACTGTCCCTCGCCGCCGCCGTCGCTCCTGGGGCCCCGATCCCAACATGGACGCCGGGGATCGGGGTCCCCAGCACCCGGGGTCGTCTTCCCGCACCCGCTCACGTCCTCCGGAAGAGGGGCGGAGCGGGTGCGGGAGTGACGCCCGCAGCAGGCGCCCTGATTGGTCGGCCGGTAATCCGGCCGACGAATCAGGGCGATCGTGAGGTGGCATCAGTGCCACCTCACCCCTGCAGGCTCTGGCTGTTCGGGGCCGTCAGAGACGGCCCCGAACAGCCAGTAATTCCGGGTCATCGGGTCACTGGAGACCCGATTGACCCGGAATCCCCGCAGATCGCTGGACTGAATTGTCCAGCGATCTGCGGCGATCGCCGACATGGGGGGGCATAATGACCCCCCTGGGCGATATGCCAGGATGCCTGCTGAACGATTTCAGCAGGCATCCGGCTCCGGTCCCCAACCGGCTAGCGGTGGGGGCCGGAATTCCCACGGGCGTATGGATACGCCCTGCGTCCTTAAGGACTCGGGATGCAGGGCGTATCCATACGCCCTGCGTCCTTAAGAGGTTAATGACATAGGAACAGAGAATGTATGCATAAAAAAAAAAAAAAAACTGTACTTTTAGCACTAAACCTTTGCAGCCCTGCTTGTCCTCAGTGTACAGAGCCCTGCTTGTCCTCAGTGTACAGAACCCTGCTTGCCCTCGGTGCACAGAGCCCTGCTTGCCCTCAGTGTACAGAGCCCTGCTTGTCCTCAGTTTACAGAGCCCTGCTTGTCCTCAGTGTACAGAGCCCTGCTTGTCCTCAGTGTACAGAGCCCTGCTTGTCCTCAGTGTACAGAGCCCTGCTTGTCCTCAGTGTACAGAGCCCTGCTTGTCCTCAGTGTACAGAGCCCTGCTTGTCCTCAGTGTACAGAGCCCTGCTTGTCCTCAGTGTACAGAGCCCTGCTTGTCCTCAGTGTACAGAGCCCTGCTTGTCCTCAGTGTACAGAGCCCTGCTTGTCCTCAGTGTACAGAGCCCTGCTTGTCCTCAGTGTACAGAGCCCTGCTTGTCCTCAGTGCACAGAGCCCTGCTTGTCCTCAGTGCACAGAGCCCTGCTTGTCCTCTGCACTGGGGACAAGCGGGGCTCTGCTCTCTGGGGACAAGCGGGGCTCTGCTCTCTGGGGACAAGCGGGGCACTGCGCACTGGGGACAAGCAGGGTTCTGTGCACTGAGGCTCTGGGACATGCTCCCAGATCACACAGCAGGATGATTCACAAGCAAGGAGCCTGCTTGTCCTGCCCACACTTCCTGTAATTTGAGACACATAGGACAGCATTACCCACCACCCACCCAAAAAGTGGTGGAAAGGGGCAAGGTGGTACTACACCTAGTACCCCAGCATACTTTAAGGGTGTGTTCATACGGGCAGATTCCTGGGCTTGTTTCCACTGTGAGTTATGATTGGGGGCGGGCTGTCTATGACAAAATTTGAGCTGCAGAAAATCTATTGCAGACCTGTGACAGATTTTGCACAGTGTAAATTCCGCAGCTGGAAATCTACTGTGGAGAGCCAAACTCCAAGTTGAAAACAGGCCCAGGAATCGGCCTGTGGGAATGCACTCGAACACGGTTTTCTTTGAAGAGCTGCAGTGAGAAATCCTGTCACTATTTCATCTGTGACTGTGACAGATTCTAGTCTGACAATCTGGCATTTGTTTCCTGCCTAGCACTGTAATATAATTTGGTCTTTCACAAAATCAGACAACTGAATAATTTTATTCCAGCAATTAAAAAAAAATATATATAAATACTAGCCAACATTCCCAGTTTTGGTAGGAAGATCCTACAAAGGGGATTTTGGGGGCATTCCCGGAGATGAATCCTAAAGGTGGCCATACGTTTTCAGTAACAGTTGTCTGGCTGTTTGACCTACAGTTATCTTTTCCAACATCCCTGTACATTTGAACGTTCTTGTGTTCTCTATGAAGAGGGGAGGTGTAAGCCAAAAAAAAAAGGTTTGGGCAGCGAGAATCCAACACACCCGACCCATGTTTCCTCCGACATAATCTGTCAAAATCAGGAGGTTGCCATGCACCATAGTCAAATGAACTACTTAGGTTTTCCAACTTTGGCAATACAGTGATCCCTCAATTTACAATGGCCTCAACATACAATGGTATTTTCTGGACCATTGTAACTTGAAACCAGACTCAACATACAATGCTACGGACAGTCCAGATCTGTGATACCTGTCACAACTGGAGGAACTGACCAATCAGAATGGCCATTTTACTGGTAAATCTCCTGTATCACTGAAGTGCATGCACTGACTGGCTGTCTGGTAGCGCCCCCTACAGTACAGGGAGGAACTACAGGTTCCGTACTACTACTCCTTACCTGTGCCAGGGTTAGCTGCTCCTTTGGACACCAAATAAGGGCGGCTCCATTTGGGACACTGTGTACTGTATAGGACCCTGAAGAAGCTCCTGTCCTCTACATAAACCATTGTTTATGTCCGTTGGCTGTCCGGGCATGCTGGGAGTTGTAGTTTTGCAATAGCTGGAGGCACCCTGGTTGGGAAACACTGACATAGACAGTGATTTAAAGCTCCAGCAGCTCTTTCTTACTTTTATATATAAGGATTTGCTTTATCTGTATTAGTTATCTATTTATTTTTCTTTAATCCTCACTTTTTCCTTTTTTCCGGATGACATTTTGGGGCTTCAGAACCAATTACCAGGTTTCCATAGATTTATGATCTCAACATACAATGGTTTCAACATACAATGGTTGTCCCAGAACCAATTAATATTGTAACTTGAGGGACCACTGTATAAATGTTTCCTAGTATGAAATAAAAAAAAGTTCTAGTCACACAGTTTGTGTTGACATTTTAGATGGGTCTTTCTTTCCGAAAGCTCTTTATCCTTACAAGTGAGTTTTTATATACTTGTCTGACTATAAGCAACAATCCTGTGTCTATCAAGTCATCTTGGTGCTGTATTCAATTACATTTTACTAATTAAGGGTGAGTTCACACTATAAAATTCATTCTTTTTAAAGATCCGTTTGATGTTCCGTTATGAAAACCCTGAAAATGGGCCATTAAACGTCCGTTAGAAAATCCCATTATAGTCTATGGGATTTTTACATTATCCGTTTTAATCCGTTATAGTTCGTTATTAATAACGGACGTTATTTTGTGACTTGAGAATAAACGGAAGAAATAGGCTATTTAAAATCTACGTAAAAGATGGTTGCTTTGACATATGCTCTGTATGACATGTGCTATGTCTGTGAATTTGTAATCTGCTCTATGAATGCCTAACCTAGTTATAACAAGTAAAGTATCCACAATGGACCTTCAGGTAATGTCTAGTTTTCAGTCCACTACTGAATGAACAGGGCTTCTGAGTAGAGATGAGCAAACTTACAGTAAATTCGATTCGTCACGAACTTCTCGGCTCGGCAGTTGATGACTTATCCTGCATAAATGAGTTCAGCTTTCCGGGGCTCCGGTGGGCTGGAAAAGGTGGATACAGTCCTAGGAAAGTCTCCTAGGACTGTATCCACCTTTTCCAGAGCACCTGAAAGCTGAACTAATTTACGCAGGAAAAGTCATCAACTGCCGAGCCGAGAAGTTCGTGACGAATCGAATTTACTGTAAGTTCGCTCATCTCTACTTCTGAGCTTATAAGGATAAATGTATGGACCATAGGGGAATCTCCATTCTGGAAGGTTAATTTGACATCTAGTGGGATGGATGAGGAATCTATAGTTTCATTTACGCCTTGAAATAAATTGTCATTTATCTGATTAATGCGTGTACTCATACTATAGAACTTAATATCTACCAAATGGTAGAGACTTCAGGGCAGCTCCGTGGAGACATATTGCTCAGACCAGTGTATTCCAAATAGTGTCTCTATAGCAATTGCAAAACTACCACCCCTAGCCGAAGTCTATGCGATCATGCTGAGAACTGTAGTTTCGCAACAGCTGGAGACGCACTGTTTGAAAAACACTGGCTTAGACAGAAGATTATACAAGGATGGAAGGGGAAACTGCAAAAAAGGAACCTGTTCCTCTATGCCATTCAGATCAACCTATTAGATTCATAACATTCTGCTCAGAAGTGTGTGTGTGTGAGAGAGGGAGGGAAAGAGACAGAAATAAAGAAACAAAATATGCAGTACTATCAAACCTAATAAGGTGCAGCAGGTGCCAGCGTCCAAAAAACCGGATCAAGGTTTCTCCTTAATATCCACCCAAATGACACAACACTCCAAGGATCCCAAAAAAATTGCATATGAAGGAATAAATACAAGTTTTTTTTTGGTTCCTTGGAGTGCTGTGTCGTTTGGGTGTGTGTGTGTGTGTGTATATATATATATATATATATATATATATATATATATATATATGAAGGATGCCGCAGCACACGGAAGGTTCAAGTGTATGAACAGTGGTTTATTCCATGATAATACAAGTTAGCAACGTTTCTGCTGCCAATTAAGCCTTTGTCAAGCCAAAGGCAAATGCTGCATTGGCAGCAGAAACGTTGCTAACTTGTATTATCATGGAATAAACCACTGTTCATACACTTGAACCTTCCGTGTGCTGCGGCATCCTTCCTAGATGTCCAACTTGCCTTGACCGGGGCTCCACTCGCTGCTTGCACCGCTATCATACTACTGTGGGACGTGCTGCTCTACCTTCTCTTGTGCTATATATATATATGTATATATATATATATATATATATATATATATATATATATATATAATGTCCAACTCTATGGAAACCTGGTAATTGGTTCTGAAGCCCCAAAATGTCATTCAAAAATAGGAAAAAGTGAGGATAAAAAAAAAATAAGTAAATAACTAATACAGATAAAGCAAGTAAGAAAGATCTGCTGGGAGCTGTAATCACTGTCTATGGAGAGGACAGGAGCTTCTTCATGGTCCCGTACAGTACACACAATGTCCTAAAACCTGGTGTCCAAAGGAGCAGCTAACAGTGGCACAGGTAAAGAGTAGTACAGAACTTGTAATACCTCCCTGTACTGTAGGGGGCGCTACCAGACAGAAATTCAGTGCATACACTTCAGTAATACAGGTGTTTTACCAGTGAAATGTCCATTCTAATTGGTCAGTTCTTCCGGCCATTGACATGTTTTGAGGTCTGAACTGTCCGTAGCCTTGTATGTTGAGTCTGGTTTCAAGTTACAATTGTCCAGAAAAGACCATTTGTATGTTGAAACTATTTTATGTTGAGGCCATTGTAAGTTGAGGGATCACTGTGTGTGTATATATCTATCTATCTATCTATCTATATCTCCAACTTTAAAACCATCCTGTCTGATATACATGGCTCATGTGGAACCAGTTTTCTCTGGCTGCTTGAGCTGCCCCCACCCTCCTGCTCTGTGAGTAGAGAGAAGTTCAGTGTGTGACTGGCAGACACCATACACACGTCCCATGTCTCAGCACTAAATGGAGCATGGCTCATCAGTGCAGGGCAGAAACCATGTGGTCTGTGTCTCTCAGGAGGGTGGGAGCTGCTTTCAGAGAGGGATTTGGACAGAGACATAGTGGATGGCTAGATAATGTCATTCCCTCACTTCATGCATGTTATTGACGACCAAAGAGGGGAAACTGCTCTATATAGCTAATGAATGATATTTTGACATAAACCAAAATAGGTTGATGAGCAGGAAAGGATGGGCTATGGGTGTAGTTCCCTAGAGTACCTCTTTTAAAGCAGTGTTTAGTTGTACTACTGAAATCTCACATTTCTGCTTGTGCCAGGACCCTGCCTTTTTACTACTTTCTGATGACGTCTCTACACCAGTGTTTTCCAGCTGGTGTGCTTTCTGCTGTTGCAAAAACTACAACTCCCAGCATGCCCGGACATCAACAGCTGGAAGCACACTGGTTGCGAAACACTGCTCAACGCTGCAGCGGTGACACACCTCAGTCAATGATTGTTAGACAGGCACTTCCTATATGTGGGATGGACTCAGAACGGCATTAGCAGCTGGTGCATGCTTATTTATCCCTCACACCCTGACCACTTTTATTCATAAAGATAATGTATGACACAGCCCCTTTAACCCTATGTGGAGGCAGTATTGCAGGCTGTATGCTGAAAGAGAATGAGCAGAGTTTGGGAGAAATTCCGATGGTTCGACACGTAGAATTGATGGGCTTAGGTTTTCTTTGCTGTGGGCTGACATTCCTTGTGGATGCTGAATTATCCATGGCTTTATGAATATTTAAAGGAAACGAGTCTTGTGATGACTACCTTCAGTGCAGCTACACAAACAATACAATTTGTTACTGTCTTGTCTACTGTATTGCTATATGCTACAGAGCGGCGGCGTGCAAAAGTCCACAGTCCTGATAGTTGGAGATTTTCTGTCTCCTGTGCCAGTGAGATTATATATGCACGATATGAAGGTATAGTGTGGAGCATGGGGGAGATTTATCAAAACCTCTTTAGAGGAAGAGTGGTGCAGTTGCCCATAGCAACCAGATTGCTACTTTAATTTCTCAGAAACCTTTTTAAAAATGAAAGGTGCAATCTGGTTGCTATGGGCAACTACACTTATATCCATCTACACAGGTTTAGATAAATCTCCCCTTGGGTTTGAGAGGCACAAATCTCTCTCCGTCACATAAGAACTCTAAATGCTACATGGTATGGATTTTGCATTGGGACCTCTTGTTATGCCTATATCTCTTTGCAGTACAAAGTACTGTGGTCCCTCAAGTTACAATAATTAGCAATTCCAGAACGACCATTGTGGCCCTCATTTACTATTCTAAACCAGACTTCTTTTGTCGTTTTTTTTTTGGCGCATCTTTGTCTGCGCCATGTCGCAGACATTGTGCGCCAGTCTGCGACACGATGCGACATTTTTTCCCGACAGACCCGATGTGGATTCTCCCAAACCCGAAAAAGGGGCGTAACCCGACATTTCTGAGCTTTCCCACGTATTTATAAAGGTTTCCAACCCGAATTTGTTGAATTGTTGTGGATTTTTTCCCGACAACTCAGAGGAGTTGGAAACCAAAACCAACAAAACCCACGTGCGACAAACAGGATGCGACATAATAATAAATACCAGGGGAAAAAAGCAGTCGGGTAAGAAAGCAAGATAGACTTACAACCCGATTTTCTAAGTAAATGAGGGCCTGTATGTTGAAACCATTATATGTTGAGATAGTTACTTAATGGACACCTGTTAATTGGTTCTGAAGCCCCAAAATGTCATCCAAAAATAGGAAAAATTGAGGATTAAAGAAAAAATAGATTTGTAATACAGATAAAGCAAGTCCTTACATATAACAGTAATAAAGTTCTGCTGGGAGCTGTAATCACTGTCTATCTAGAGGACAGGAGCTTCTTCAGGGTCCTGTACAGTACACACAATGGGGGAGATTTATCAAAACCTGTCCAGAGGAAAATTTGCTGAGTTGCCCATAGCGACCAATCAGATCACTTCTTTCATTTTTCAGCAGCCTTTTCGGAAATGAAAGAAGCAATCTGATTGGTTGCTATGGGCAACTCAGCAACCTTTCCTTTAGACAGGTTTTGATAAATCTCCCACCATGTCCGTAGGGAGGCGCCATCAAATAGCCAGTCAGGGCAGGTGTTTTGCTAGTGAAATGCCCATTCTGATTGGTCAGTTCTTCCAGCCATTGACATGTTTTGCAGATCAGGACTGTCTGTACATTGTATGCCGAGTGCGGTTACAATTTACAATGGTCCAGAAAAGACCGAAAATATTGTAACCTAAGGCCATTTTAGGTTGAGAACGTGTTATCAGGTTATTTTTGTAAATTTAAATATTACTGTATATAAAGGGAAAGGGAGTTTAAATTTAAAGTAGAACCTCAAGACTTTTAGGATAGAGTTTTCAGTGATAGTTAATAGACCCCATCATTATGACAAATTGAAGGAAAGCATCAGTAGGAGATACCAACAGATCTGTATCAGTTAGTAGGATTACACCCACTGATTGTTTCTATTAAAGGGGTATTCCAGGATTTTTTTTATTTGACTATGCTACAGGGGCTTTAAAGTTAGTGTAGTTCATATTATAATGCCTGTACCTGTGTATGATGATGATTTCACAATTTGTCTGTGATTTTTGACCCAAAGTTTATTTTTAACAGCATTCAAAATGAGGTTGCAGTGTGGCCCTGAGACATTGTATCATTGTCAGGTGTTCAGAGGAAGCCTGTCCTGCTTCAATGGGTGCAGTGATCGCTGCGTGGGAAGATCATTCTGCAACTAATTGTATTTTTGCAACAGCTGGAGGCACCCTGGTCAGAAAACACTGGTCTTTTGCTTGGAAACAAGGCATCTTGGGACTTGTAGTTTAAGGGAGCAAACTCCAACAGGAAATAGTCAGTTCAAAAAAGATAGCCTCAGCAGTATGGTAATCTCACAACACAGGCATTTATCCCCAAGACAAGCACAGATCCTTCCTAAGAATGTCTATTGCTGTCTGGCAGGTAAGTACAAAAATCACTGTATGGTGAATAACCCCTTTAACTTGTGGGGGGAGAGGTAGTGGCCAGTCTAAAAGCAGGTCATACACTTTATATTACTGTTGGTCAACCCTGCTGGTCTTAGTGGGACCAACTGACCATTTGAAGTCGCTTGTTAATCTATTTTGCCTGAGTTGTTTATGACAACATTTCGAAATATGCTTTACGACAGGACCCATGGACCATAGACAACAATACACTGAAGCTGTCCCATTCAGATGAATTGGAGATGCTACTGGGCATTCTCTGTGACCTTTTCAGAGGTCATCCTAAAGGGAAGGGGATGCTGCTCTTTGCTGTGAATGGTGGCGGATCTAATGTTACCTTTCTACTGGTGTCACCTTTCACTGTACTCATGTCTATGATGAGAAGAAATCCTTTGGCTGTCCAAGCATGTTGGAAGTACTTTTGCAAGAGCTGGAGGCACACTGGTTGGAAAACGCTGGTCTAACCTTTTGAAGACGTTGCCAACAGTAATACACTTGTCTACAAAAGGTGAGGAAAGACCAAGCTCCGGTAAGAGATCCTCAATCTTTTTCTATCAGAGCTTCACGACTAGTATAAATTTGCAGCATTGCCATCTGCTTGCATTGGCCTACCCCTGCCAATAGGTGGAGCTGCTGTTCATTGAGGTGGTGAAGAAGTGATATCTCTCTTTCAAGTTGGCGCTGGACTTTTCACATTAAATAAACTATTTTGCCCTAATGTAAAATGGGTTGTTCACATTAAAAACGGTGCCATTCTTGTCTGTGGGCTGGTGTCAGCCCATTCTGGCTCAGCTCTAGTTACTTAACTGATAAGGGACTGCAATACCCCACTCAGCCCCTTGATTAGAGTCGCTCTGTTGCTAATAAAAAAAAAAAAATCTTTGTAAATATGCATGTTGTGGAACAGCCCTATTCACTTGAATGACAAAGAACTGCTGTACCCCACTTGGCTCTTTGACTAGACTGTTCCTGATAAAATAAAATAAAAATATGCATATTGTGGCCCAGCCCTATTCACTTGAATGACAATGGACTAGAATACCCCACTCAACCCCTTGACTAGAGTAGTGCGGTTTCTGAAAACAAAAATATGTAGGAACTTGTCATGTACACCTGCTTATTTTGAACTAAGAAATTGATAAAGAGACCCAAAATTTAAAACAAAGTTACAGATTTTTATAATCACGTACCGACAACCACAAAAAAAAAAAAAAAAAAAATGCATATTGTGGCTCAGCCCTGTTTACTTAATTGGCAAGGGACTGCATTACCCAACTTCTTGACTAGAGTGGCACTGTTCCTGATAAAAAAAAAAAATAAGAATATATACCGTATATATATATATATATATATATATATATATATATATATATATATATATATTATGCAGGAACTTGTCCTGGACAGACTCCTATTTTTTTTTTTTTATTATGGGTCTCCAGATTCATCACCTAGAGACAATAAATTTGCAAAACAATTTTGGTTCAAAAGTGCATTTAAATTATTTCTAATAACTGTTTTCCGTGCTCCAAATTTTTTTTCTTTTTTTAAAAGCAAATTGTTTCCCCGTTTAAGTCTAGCAGTTTTAATGGTAAATATGCAAAGTGGCTATTGACCTGGAATATTGATGACATCTAGTGCAAAACTTTGCTGCAACCATTAAGGGAGATAATGCCAGTCCACCTCCTATAATACAGAGGTCGTAATTATAGATAAGAGAAATTAAGTGAGTCACAGGCGGGTGAACTGCGCGAGAAGTAGATACATGCACATTAACTCCACATAAACTGGCTTGTGTAAGAAAGACGGAGTATATCTGTATAGGCGGTTGTGCTGTGGGTTTGTTGTAAACAGATCATATAGCTTGTTTATTTATGCTCCTTCTTTACCAATAATACTACAGCTGCAGATAATATACACTGCTCAAAAAAAATTAAGGGAACACTTAAACAACACAACGTAACTCCAAGTCAATCACACTTCTGTGAAATCACACTGTCCACTCAGGAAGAACAATGATAGACAATCAATTTCACATGCTGTTGTGCAAATGGAACAGACAACAGGTGGAAATTATAGGCAGTTAGCAAGACACCCCCCATAAAGGAGTGGTTCTGCAGGTGGTGACCACAGACCACTGCAAGCTGTGGCAAGAAGGTTTGCTGTGTCTGTCAGCGTAGTGTCCAGAGCATGGAGGCACTACCAGGAGACAGGCCAGTACATCAGGAGACGTGGAGGAGGCCAACAACCCAGCAGCAGAACCGCTACCTCCGCCTTTGTGCAAGGAGGAGCAGGAGGAGCACTGCCAGAGCCCTGCAAAATGATCTCCAACAGGCCACAAATGTGCATGTGTCCACTCAAACGGTCAGAAACAGACTCCATGGGGGGGTTGTGTTTACAGCCCACCACCGTTCAGGACATTCCGAATTTTCTAGAGAACACAGATTGACATCCCTCAGGAGACCATCCACCACCTCATCAGGAGCATGTCCAGGCGTTGTAGGGAGGTCATACGGGCACGTGGAGGCCACACACACTACTGAGCCTCATTGTGACTTGTTTTAAGGACATTACATAAAGTTGGATCAGCCTGTAGTGTGGTTTTCCACTTTGATTTTGAGTGACTCCATATCCAGACCTCCATGGGTTGATACATTTGATTTCCATTGATAATTTTTGTGTGATTTTGTTGTCGGCACATTCAACTATGTAAGGACAAAAGTATTTCATATGATTAATTAATTCATTGAGATCTAGGATGTTTTATTTCAGTGTTCCCTTTATTTTTTCTGAGCAGTGTATTATCACACCAATTTAATAAAGGTATTCTTTCCTCTATATCTTATTGTGGTGTGCACTTTCATTTTCTTTGGTGTGACATTATAAATGTACACTATTTACCTACCTTTGAGTAGTGTTTATTTATTTTTTTTGTTTGGTGAAGATAATATATTAGTTAAAGGAAAGGCACAAAATATATATATTTTTTTCATAAATATGGGTTGCATACAGGATTCTCAAATGGCACCACAACAAATATTGGGTCGTGCATGCTATTGCAGCACAGCACCATTGAGCTGTATGGACCTAGCTGCAATTCCACACACAACCTGTGGACAAGTGTGGCAGAGAGTTGTCACATGTTCTAGTACTGTACAACTGTGTTTCCCACCTGGAGTGCCTCCAGCTGTTGCAAAATTACAACTCCACACTTTAGGGACTGCTTTGATTTTTCTACATTTAGTAATATTAATTGTTCTCTAGAGCAGTGTATCCCAACTGAGGCTGAAACAACTAATCGATTATAAAAATAGTTTTCAGCTATTTTCATAATTGATCGGTTGGTTGATTGTTCAGACAATTTCTAAAGTTCACATACTTGGCTATTATTTTTAGTTGCAAGAGAGAAGGTGCAGGAAGTGGAAGATTGTGTGTGCTGGCCCCCTCTTAACTAAGTAGGCTGCTGGGGGCCACGTAGGATGGACAAACAGGGAATGGGCTGCCCCTCCTATCTGGCCACAGGTGATAACCAGAGAGTCGGTATAGCCCTTACAAGGGAAAAAAAAAGAATATTATATTTTAAAAGAATTATTCTACGTATTTATATAATAAAAAAGCTACTTCTCTTAGCCTTCCTAAAGCTCAGCATCTGGCCATCTAGACCCCACAAACTCTTAACACACAATGCATCCCTTACCTAAAACACACAGAAGACCTTCATTTCTATCCCCTTCCCTCAGTAACTCCCTCCCTAATCTAATTCGCAATTTATCTTCTTCTTCACTATGGGTATTTTTTATCCGATTAGTCCATTAATCGAAATAATAATCGGCCAAATAATTGATTTTGAAAAAAGTCACAGCCCTAATCCCAACCAGGGTGCTTCCAGCTGTTGCAAAACTACAACTCCCAGCATGCCCGAACAGCTGTTGGCTGCCCGGGCATGCTGGGAGTTGTAGCTTTGTAACAGCTGGAGGCCCACTGGTTGGCATAATCTGCTCTAGAATAAGATAATGCTCAAACATGTGAGCTCCGCAGCAGGGAGCTCACACTTTTGACTGCTGTGGGCGCATCCACAGCATATTTTAGCTTCAACTTATTTTGTGCCAAATTTCCACACATATCTCCGCAACAGTATGATTATACTTCCATTAGTAACTTATCAGTAGATGTTGGTAAACATCCGCTCAATAACCTTTGATGTGTAAATGCATTTCAGACCCGTCTTGGGTTTCTTTTCCTGTAAATGTGGAAATGTGTTTTTGCATGTAACTCACCCCTCTCTGTGAGCTTCTCCCTTCTCCAGCTCCTGAATAACACCCAAAAGCACTTTGATTGTTTCCTGACTCGAGCTGATCAGGTTCTCCATGGTCTGAAGCTGTGCTTTTAAGTCTATCACGTCCGTGTGAGGCACAATTTGTTGGCATTCATCACTCAGAGCCACTGCTGTCTGACAAGGCAGATTTTTTTCCACGGGTAAAACATTTATCTGCAGGTCCTGCTCATTACATTCCGTCGACTGACACTGCGACTGTGTTGTACACGCTTTAGCATTCATATCTTGGCCTTGTAGGCCGTTTACGTGAGCAGTTCTTTTATCTTCGTCATCTGTCAGAGGGCAAACTGTCCTTTCCATGTCACTCAAGTCTTCAGGGTCGGCTAGGTTTGGGTTGAGGGCAGGTGAGTGTATGGTGGCTTCCTCCTTCAGAAGAACTTTAACATGTGCCGGGTGATGGGGCAAAGTGTTTCCTAATGGCCTTTTGTCATATTTTGTGGTTTCATGCAGATGGCAGATGACCTGTTCCGATGTGGAGATTGCTGGGTTCTGAGGAGAGGGGGAATCTTTAGTACAGCTGTGCAAATCAGTGCTTCCACATGCATCTGAACAATTGCTAGAAGTAATGACATCCATGTCTTCACTCGAATGTACTACCAGTTCAGCAACCACTTGGTCATTGACCCTGCTGCATCGGTTAGACTCCCCTGAGCTTTTGTGATCTTTTGTATCCTTTACCTCTATTAGGAATCCATTGTTTTGACCCTTCAATTCCACGCCAGAAGGATTTTTCAACAGATTTCCTTTTTTGCGATCAAGAGGAAAAGTCTGGTAGCGCTTTTTCAGGTCCGGCGACGTCTGAACCCCTGTGCTCTTGGTTACGTTGGGTATAGACCGCCGAGCAGGCACTGTCATGTACTTCCGATAAGCTTTGTAAGAAAGAGACTTTGTGTCTTTTTTCTCACTTTGCGGCACCGTAGAAAGCTGTTTATCCCTCTGCTCGTTCTGAGCCTCACAAATATCTTTAAACCTCACTTGAAGGGCTTTATTTCGTTTTTTTATCTGCCGGTTGGGGTCCAATGCATATTTCATGTCTAAGGCTAAAGAAACAGTTGGCTCGGCTTCACTTTCTGAGGATGTCAGCACACATTTGTCCCCCTCCTTGCTCACCATGATTCCTGCAGGGAAACACAGAGTACAGTGAGACGTAGAGCAATTTACAATTCAATAAAGTTAAACCAATGGCTTCTTTCCTAGAGATTGTGTTTGTAGTCTGGTTACTAAAAGGTAACTGCACTTCCTTTTG
Organism: Hyla sarda; assembly: GCF_029499605.1. Taxonomy (NCBI): domain Eukaryota; kingdom Metazoa; phylum Chordata; class Amphibia; order Anura; family Hylidae; genus Hyla; species Hyla sarda. The sequence continues at coordinate 45,988,171 of NC_079195.1, forward strand.
GGTGTACACATCATGTAAAGGGACGGTGTTGTCCCTTTTTGTTTCAGATCAGTATACTCGCTTGGGGTCAGTTCTCTTCTCTTTCGGAATATCGCAACCTTGCAAGCAACAGGAGCATCAGACGACATACACATTGATCAAAATAAATAAAATACTACTTTTTTGTAAATCAACATCTAGTATTTGCTTAGACTTTCCCCCCCCCCCCCCTTCCCCCCTATACTAGTAAGACAGAGAAGCCTCCTCCTATCTCAATGGACAGCCTTTTGAATTTGAGGTGGTCGACTCAAAAGCTGCATACAATTTAAAGGGTACCTAACCCAATTAGTATGCAGGCTGTGATCAGCATGCTATATAGGAAGAGGAGGAGTACAGTTAGTCCAGTGGGCGGTTTTACTCTGATTCTACAGCCTTCCCTGTATAGTGTACATACAGAGTTGTCTCGGAGTAGGATGGCCCACTAGCCCAGAATGGGAACAGATTATAACAAATAAGTTACCAGTTACACTGAATATTTTGCCATAAAACTATGTATCAGCTGCTCAGTTCCCCCTGCTCTATAATATAGATCAGACACCATGTTTAATGTGACACATTCCTATTAACTATTTGTTTTAAGCTTTGTTCATGCACCAGTTCTTTTTTAATTGCCAAAAAAGGTCAGTATTTGGTGCGCTTTAACACACACACAGGAATTTACAAGGCAATTCTTATGTACTTTTTTTCTATTTTGCAAAACTGACAACTGCAGATTGTACTACAACTGTTGATTCAAATTTGCAGATCCAGTGTTATTTTAACCTTACTGTAGAAAAGTTGGCGAAAAAATATTTTCGTCATGTCAGCAGAGAGCACTTTGGATAGGGGATAATATGTCTAGGGGCGAAATACCCCTTTAAGGCCCAAATGGGCCTGGTCCTTAAAGGGTTAAGTTACATTATTTAAGTTAAAAAAATAAAAAAAACTTCAATAAACTGCTGCAAAAAAAAAATAAGCTGTTATTTGCAGGTGAAAAGACTGGACCAAAAGCTGTGTAATTGTGGCCTTATGATTATTTTTCCCATCTTTTAAATGGGTTATCTAGGGTTAGAGGAAACATGACTTCTTTCTTTAAAACCAGTGCCACATCAGGTTGTGTGCAATATTGTAGGGCTATGTTCACACACAGTGCTTTTGGCATGTTTTTTTAAAAGATCAAAAACCACCCTTTTTAATATTGAGATTCTTTAAACTTAATGGAAATATCTGGTATTATTTCACTTATACAGCCATATAATTACATGCAAGGCCCCGTCAGTTGTTGTTTTTCTACACTTTTTGTTGCATGTTTATTTTTAAACTGTTTTCAAACCAAAACAGTTTTCAAATTACATAATTGTTTTTACTATAGCTAAATTAAAAAAAAAGACTGGGGGGTTGGGGGGGGGGGGGGGTAGACATACCTTTTTTGGCATATAATGCATTTTTTTTTCTCTTAAAATATGAATAAAATTGCATACATAGCCTAAGTCAACCCAATACCAGACATGTACAAAAAGAAAACAGCTATGTTTTTCTAATCCTTGATAACCCCTCTAAAGACGTTTGTATACTGACAGAGTTTCATTAAAAGTTTATATTTCTATTCAGTGATGTTTTAACCCCCCCCCCCACACACACACACACACGCACACACCCTCATGTTAAATATTGAAGCATAACTAGATCTTGTTACCACTGCACATTTAAAAAGGGCCATCTAAGGGTTAATTGACTAAGCAATTAGAGATTTTTGGTCCAACCAATGAATGAATGCATTATTAAAGAGATCATGCAAAAATGGAGACTACAGAAAAGCATGTCATCTGTTTTAGATACATATGTGGCCCCTCCTGGCGCATGTTTTTATTTTATTTTGCTTATGTGTAATTTGTGGGTCCTTTCTATCCGCATAATCTTTCTCTATAAAAACTGCAGCATATGGGGTCAGGTTCGCTCTACCATTAGCCCCCATGGGCATAACTAAATATTGGTCCATTTAGCTAATAGCAGCTATCTGAGAATGGACTAATAGTGCAGCAAACAGGGCAGCAGAGTTTGATGACAAATCTGCTATAAAACATTCAATATTATCTTCCATATTTAGCTTTTTTTATACTAATGGGTTACTTGATCCTATCTCAGAACTGCCTAGTATATGGTTCCCTTGTGCTTACAAGCTTTCTCCTTTTTCATTGTGTAATCAATATGACAACTTTAATGCATAATCTCAGTGGGTGTCTCTAGTATGTTCAGGGGATGTACAGTAAAGGGGTGTTCCTTTTTTGTTAGAAGCATGTCCTTGAAAATTAAAAATCTGTTCCCTGCTATTGAGACCCACAGCAGTCATGCGTACTCTGAAGTGTTTAGTTTTCATACAGCATCATTACAAGAGAAATAGTGTTACATGGTGCCTGTAGAAATCATTGGGCTTTCCATGTAATGCAAGGATTTGTGGGATCCTCAAACTCTTTAAAGACTAATGGTTTATTTTTGCTCATGTAGCCTTAAAGGGGTACTCCGCTGGAAAACATTTTTATTTTTTAATCAACTGGTGCCAGAAAGTTAGGTTTGTAAATTACTCCTATTAAAAAATCTTAATCCTTCCAGTACTTATCAGCTGCTGTATGCTCCACAGGAGCAAATCCCCGTAACAAACCTATCCTGCTCCGAACAGTTCCTAACATAGACAGAGGTGTCAGCAGAGAGCACTGTGGTCAGACAGAAAGGAAATTCAAAAATAAAAGAACTTCCTTTGGAGCATACAGCAGCTGATAAGTACTGGAAAGATTAACATTTTTAAATAGAAGTAAGTTACAAATCTGTTTAACTTTCTGGGATCAGTTGATTTAAAAATAAAAATGTTTTCCAGTGAAGTACCCCTTTAATAGGATATTTGAATCAGAATTTATAAACTACAATATTCATTTAACATGTTAGGTTGGTAGGAAAAACATACATTAACATTCTCAATACAATTAGCTATGTTTATAAAATATATCTTGTCATGGGCAACAAATCTATTGTGAATTCTATCACCTTTTGGTTTCTATCAAACTTTACCTCTGATTAAAATCAACTTTGCATAAATTAATAGTCAATACAAAGAGAAGAAACTTGTCCTCTACATATCTACTTCTCTCATCACACTTCACTCTCTGAGGTGATCACTCACCCGGAATCCACTAACAAAATCCATATAGCAGAGAAGAGAGAGATTCTCCACTTCAGTGAGAGATCAGGTTACAGCTGCCCATAGAACTTTATGGCAAAGCAGAGGTTATAGGGGGGAGCTGCCGAGAATCATGGAGACACAGAGATACTACTTACACTGGTATTTTTCTAGTGTCTCACCTCCCTGCCAGAATCACCACTGCACTGCACCTTATTGCTGCTTAAAAAATGTAAGGTGTCAGCTGCCAATAGAAGATTCTGGACAGGGGAGCAGGAGGAGAAAGGAAGAGTAAAACATTGCTGTTTTATGTTTGTGTGTCTATCTCTATCTCTCTCTCTCTATCTCTATATCTCTCTATCTCTCTATCTCTCTATCTGTCTCTCTCTCTATCTCTATCTCTATCTCTCTATCTCTCTCTCTATCTCTCTCTATCTCTATCTATCTCTATCTCTCTATCTCTATCTCTCTATCTCTATCTATCTCTCTATCTATCTCTATCTCTCTATCTCTCTCTCTCTCTCTATCTCTCTATCTCTATCTATCTCTCTATCTATCTCTCTATCTCTTTATCTCTCTATCTCTATCTATTTTGTGTGTGATATATGTTTCTATTTTATTAATTTATTTTAAATTAATAGACTTCATCGGAGAGGTTACCAGTGGCTTCTGTCTGCTCCCAGCCTGCCTTGTTAGGTAGATCTCTCCCTATATGTAAACATGCAGAGATCTATCAATATTGACTGGTGTAGCAGGGAGAGAAGCTGCAACAGACCATCATTAGGGTATGTTCACACTGAGGAATTGGGGCGGAAATCAAGCAGAAATTTTCTGCCTCAAAATATTGTTACTTTTCCACAAGAACTCAGAGATTTCGCGCGGAATTGGTGTGGAATTGGCGCGGAATTGGCACAGAAATCGCGCGGAAATGCAGGTTTCATGCGGAGGAGGATAAAGTATTTCTATTCATAAAATTATTTTTTTTCATGCGCAAATTCCGCGCAAATTCCGTGCCAATTCCACGCGGAAATGCTTCTGACTCAAAAAAAAAATAACCTTGATCTCTATGGGAAAACGACGCTGATTCCGCCTGAAAGAAAGAACATGTTCTTTCTTCAAGCGGAACAGACTTCCTCGTCAGAATTCTGATTGATTCTGTACAACTCTATGGGGTTTTCACTGCTGAATGAATTGGAGAGGAAAAGCAAGCAGAATTACTCGTGGAAATTCCTCTCCAATTCCTCAGTGTGAACATACCCTAAGGACTTGTGGTTCAGGGAACAAAAATGGGATGACAGGTTCACTTTAAGGCTGATCGTGCACAGTCTAAATCAAGTCCAAGATCCTTATTATTTCCCCTGGAGTAGACTGCAAATGCTTCTGACCTTTAAGAAGTACGTATTACATAAAAAGATTTTTGGAAAATATTTGTTGTGAAACAGAATGTTCATGAAAATGGTTTGTATAAGCGGAAGCTTTTTTCAGCATCCTTCAGAACCGTACTCATATCTCCTCTGTATATCTGGTGCGGATATTAGGATCAAATCCCATTATTAAATGCAGGAAATGCTTTGGGAAAGGCCCTCATATCTCTGCAAGACAGGGTGTGATACCTGTATGCCATCAACAGTATAATGTATTATTTCAACTGCACAGATACAACTATATGCACCAGGGTTTGTGGTCTCTGTGTCTTTAGGCCTGGCTTCAAATGTTCTGCTTACAATTAAAAGAACTGACTAATAAAAAATCTTTATATACCCTATAAAATATTTGTATATACTATACCCTACCAAAAATCCAAAAATGACCGATTAATAGCCCTGGAGTCACCCCCTACTTCTTTGTCTTGCCTTGCGGGGTTAGGACCTTATTACATTGACTAAGGGCACTCATTTAAAGGGGTACTCCACTGGCCAGCGTTCTGAACTAAATGTTGCTGTACAAATTTTGCTCAGTTTTTAAGAGCCATTTAAATTAGATGAACTGTCCCTTTAAATCTAAAGCAGTTTGCTTGGTGAATAATAAAACATGAGTATATGGTTTTATATTCTAGCACATTTCACACTGTTTTTGTAAGCCCTTGTCAGAATATGTTAGGTCACTGAAGCCAATTCAGAGAGCATCCCTTTCGAATCAAACCTAGATACTGTATTTTCACACTCTTCCTTCAAGACTTTGACCTAGATTTATAGGTTTCTGCTTTCTCTGACCAAGTTTCCATTTTTTTTAAACAAATGCAGGAATAGAATGCTTAAAAGGAATGTATTGTGCATTTTAATTTAGTGTATTTTTATATAGGTATTCAGAAGAGAGCTAATATGTTGTAAGTAACAGTGTTGTAGGTGTTGCATTACTTACTACTGGTGGCCACATAATAGACAGACATGCTTTACTGTATCTGGAGATAGTACAGAAGGGGGTGTATTCTTTATGGCATCTGTAATGAATGCAGGGTGTTGGTTGTGCTGCCTTTGTGAATATTGGCAAATAGAGCATCGGTCCCCCTAGCCTAATAAGTAAGAGTGGGTGTGTTAATGGCATAGTCTGTTAACTTGCTGTAAAAATATATGATAAAATTAACTCTGTGTTGGTCAGAAAAGTGTTTACAAACTTAGTCTTCAGGAAAGACTGTCCCTTTCACAGAAACCATTATTTTTACATTTTGTATATGCGATGTTGCTCTGCTGCCTAGGCAAGGTATCCGGCAGTAGAATAGAGCTGTTATGTTCACCACCCTCTATTAATAGTATGATAACCCCGTTGACTCTGTCCTAGTCTACACAGCAAAGCTGAAATGTGAGCTGCTAAAAACAGGAAATGGAGCTTATTGTGTGTGCTCTAGTAGCTAACATAAATATTAATTCCAAAAGCAATGCATTTTTAAATGTATCATTTTCTGCTAATACAATCGCACATTCCCTTTTTGGAAATTATACAACCACTAAGCTGATGACTTCTTTAAAGTAATTATTTTTGGTTCCTGAGGCTGTATGCTGCCATCCGTACATACCAATGTAAACACCTCCAAGTCTTCAATTATCGGCTTCCCAACATTTTTCCTATTGCATATGTAAAGAAGAGCATTGCCTTGAAAGTCCAAAGGAATTTCTTTGTTCCGACTTCCATCACACATCGCAAAAATTTTCCACAACACCATACATCTCAGTAAGAACTTTTCTCTTTTGATCCTACATCCAGGGCTATCCTCTCGCATATCTCCTCCCGTCTCTATGCGCACAAGTAGAGGAGTTCAGCTGGATGTCTAGTCATTCTCTTTAGTCACTTCTCATCTGGTCAAACCTTCCCCCATGTCCCTGCTGACTATTAAAAAGCCATTGGATAAAGCTGTGAAATATTTTATGGAACCCTCAGGATTTTAATCCATATATTGACATTACAAGATGCAGATGAGATACTGATTGATTTTACATTTTCGTGTGCTTTCTATAACGCTGTACTAAAATTCTTAAAAGCGGACGTATCCATGGTATCCATATATAGCAATCGACATTGCGCATGGCAGGGTTTCTGTAAAAATACAGTTTTAGTTTGATTCAAATCATATTTAGTTAGCAGGCCTTTTAATGACAAATATAATCGGTTACAGCCTAGATCTCCATATAGGTGCAATATAGGCTCCTTTATAAGTTAGGGGAACATGATGAAAAGTTTTATTTCTTACTTTCTAAGGAAGAGTAGAAAGCACACAACATGTTGTTTTTCTCTCATCCCAGTACAGACTCCAGTTGAGTGATACAGGAACTTCAAATTTTTTTTTTTAAAACCCACTTCACCGCTTACAAAATAAATGTTCTCTTGTTTGATTGTTGTCAACATAGGGAGCCTCTTTTTGTACTTAATATATGAGACAATGCACTTACTCATTTGATCATCCCCTATGCCTATTCAGGTCTTTCTCAAGTCAAGTGGCATCCGAATTATAGAGTTTTTAATTTTAACATAAATCTGTATGCTCCCCCCCCCCCAATAATGTTGATAATAATGTTACATGAAAACATAACGACAGATAGATGATCGGATTGTTGAAAAACTATTCATTGGCCTGTTTACCATTGCATATCTTGGGATCATTATATTATTGGCAGGCCAGTGGTCTGAAATAATGAATAATCCTGATTTGTGACAAATTGGTCTCTATTGAATTTATCATGTATGCTACTTTATGGCTTCATACACTACTCAAAAAAATAAAGGGAACACTTAAACAACACAATATAACTCCAAGTCAATCACACTTCTGTGAAATCACACTGTCCACTCAGGAAGCCACACTGATTGACAATCAATTTCACATGCTGTTGTGCAAATGGAACAGACAACAGGTGGAAAATATGGGCCATTAACAAGACACCCCCCCCAATAAAGGAGTGGTTCTGCAGGTGGTGACCACAGACCACTTCTCACTTCCTATGCTTCCTGGCTGATGTTTTGGTCATTTTTGAATGCTGGCGGTACTTTCACTCTAGTTGAAGCATGAGACTGAGTCTACAACTCACACAAGTGGCTCAGGTAGTGGAGCTCATCCAGGATGGCACATGAATGCAAGCTGTGACAAGAAGGTTTTCTGTGTCTGTCAGCATAGTGTCCAGAGCATGGAGGCGCTACCAGGAGACAGGCCAGTACATCAGGAGATGTGGAGGAGGCTATAGGAAGGCAACAACCCAGAAGCAGGACCGCTACCTCCACCTTTGTGCAAGGAGGAGCAGGAGGAGCACTGCCAGAGCCCACTCAAACAGCAGAAACAGACTCCATGAGGGTGGTATGAGGGCCCGATGTCCACAGGTGGGGGTTGTGCATTTGCCAGAGAACACCATGATTGGCAAATTTGCCACTGCGCCCTGTGCTCTTCACAGATTAAAGCAGGTTCACACTGAGCACATGTGACAGACGTGAAAGAGTCTGGAGATGCTGTGGAGAATGTTCTGCTGCTTGAAACATGCTCCAGCATGACCGGTTTTGCGGTGGGTCAGTAATGGTGTGGGGTAGTACTTCTTTTGGGGGGCCGCACAGCCCTCCATGTGCTTGCCAGAGGTAGCCTGACTGCCATTAGGTACCGAGAGGAGATCCTCAGACCCCTTGTGAGACCATATGCTGGTGCGGTTGGCCCTGGGTTTCTCCTAATGCAAGACAATGCTAGACCTCATGTGGCTGGAGTGTGTCAGCAATTCCTGCAAGAGGAAGGCATTGATGCTATTGACTGGCCCGCCCGTTCCCCAGACCTGAATCTGATCGAGCACATCTGGGACATCATGTCTCATCTACCAACGCCACGTTGCACCACAGACTGTCAAGGAGTTGGTGGATGCTTAAGTCCAGGTCTGGGAGGACATCCCTCAGGACACCATCCGTCACCTCATCAGGAGCATGCCCAGGCATTGTAGGGAGGTCATACGGGCACGTGGAGGCCACACACACTGCTGAGCCTCATTTTGACTTGTTTTAAGGACTTTACATCAAAGTTGGATCAGCCTGTAGTGTGGTTTTCCACTTTGATCCCAAAGGATTGATATATTTGATTTCCATTGTTAATATTTCCATTGTTAATATTTGTGTGATTTTGTTGTCTGCACATTCAACTATGTAAAGATGAAAGTATTTCATACGATAAGTTCATTCATTCAGATCTAGGATATGTTATCTTAGTGTTCCCTTTATTTTTTTGAGCAGTGTATTATCTGCCCCTAAAGTGAATCTAAATGGCACACACGTGGCTCAGGACCAATAAATGATAGGCCATAAGTCAGTGGTAAAAGAAGAGGAACGCTTCACTCCATAAAAACAACAGACTCCTAACCTTCAGTTTAATATTTATATATTTCTAGGCTCTATTAGACCAAATTGCACAGAAGAATATTGGCCAATATAAACGTGTATATATCTTTATATATTTTGCCATCAACTAAGGCAGAATTAAGTGATGCTCAATCTGCATTAATGTGGAACCATTTTGGGAGAAGAAATAACACAAATGAGTTCCATCTATTATCAACTTAAGACAACCTTGTGGACTGTGCACATCCTTACTGACACGCACATCCAAAGTGACTGCTTAGTATTGACCAAGTAGGAATTTATAAGAAAATCTGCACTGAAATGACTTATGTTAGTTAGTATAAGCAAATCCAAGTCTGAATAACTACTTGTCTTAGGGTTGTTCAGCCTCTTCCTCAGCACAAATGGAAATGATGGGTCTTGAAGGACCAACTAATAATGCCAGTCATTGTTGAAAAACAACACAGGCTGGTTAGAACGGGTTATCAAGGCTAGGTTGGACTTTTCTTTTATGTTAAAACTGGGAAGGGGTTACAGTGTTATTGTCATTTGAAAAAAAAAATTTGGCATGTCATCTGGACACAACAAATGTTTAGATCACATCGGGTCTCGGTCCTGAGACCTGATGTTATTGCCAGTTATAAACTATGAAGTAGTCAGTCTGCGCATCTCTAACAGCAGTCAAATCTGACTAATCAGCTGCTTTGGCTTATGCAGGGAGTCAGATGGAGCAGACTCTTAGAAAACAAATGGGCACCACAGTTCATTGTGTAATCACTTTGAAAACAGTGAGGTACACATTCACTCTTCCTTAGTGCATATTTGATACGTAAGCCACTCTAAAATATTCTTAATAAATGTTCTATGAACAAAGTGGAAACAGAGACAAGTTAAAGTAGAGTTCCCATCTTCTAACATAATGTGGTATATCAATAATCTATGCCATCACTTTATGAATAGTTGGGTCTGACCTCTGGGACCCCCACTATTTAGATAGGGGACCAAAGTGCTAGTTTAGTGCTGTGCCATCTTTTGCATTTTTCCTGCACTAACATCTCTGACCATCCAGCTGTTTGCTTGAATGGGGCTGTGTTGAAGTCCCCTGCACAGTGGCTGGTTGGGACACCATTCTGTAGGGGGATCTCAAAATGGGGCACTTCTGTAACTAAAGAACTTTAGACCACCTATGACCTAGGGCATAGTCCTAATGTCCAGATGGTCAGTTTCACCCTAGATCCTATTGATGCTGGATTTAAGGACATCTTCCTGATGACTCTTTTTAGACCTGGATGTTGCCTATCACTTTGGCATTAAAGGGGTTATCCAGGAAAAAAAATTTTTTATATATCAACTGGCTCCAGAAAGTTGAACAGATTTGTAAATTAAAGGGTACCTCTCATCAAATAAACTTTTGATATATTTTAGATTAATGAATGTTGAATAACTTTCCAATAGCATGTTAATGAAAAATATGCTTCTTTCTATTGTATTTTTCCCGATCAATCCTGGCAGCAAGCATTTCTGACTCATGCTGGAGTCCTAAACACTCAGAGCTGCCAGCCTGCTTTGTTCACAGCCAAACAGGCTGTGAACAAAGCAGGCTGGCAGTTCTGAGTGTTCTCCTTTGTGAACAAAGCAGACTGGCAGCTCGTAGTGTTTAGGACTCCAGCATGAGTCTGAAATGCTTGCTGCCAGAACTGGTAGGGAGACCCCTAGTGGTCATTTCTTCAAAGTGGAAAATGAAATAGAAAGAAGCATATTTTTTAATAACTTGCTATTGTAAAGTTATTCTGCATACATTAATCTATAATATATCAAAAGTATTTTTTTTGATGAGAGGTACCCTTTAAGAAAAAATAGGAAAAAGGCCAGCAAGTGGAAGCATAAAAAACCTTCAGGTGGCAGACAAACATGGACATGTAAAAGAAATCAAAAATAGCACATATAGAAAGGGTCCCAAGCAGTAGCTGACGCGTTTCCGATCTATCGATCCTTACTCATAGCTTCATAGATTTGTAAATGACTTCTATTAAAAAAAATCTTAATCCTTTCAGTACTTATGAGCTTCTGAAGTTAAGGTGGTTATTTTCTGTCTAAGTAAGTGCTCTCTGATGACACGTGTCCCGGGAACCACCCAATTTAGAAGCAAATCCCCATAGCAAACCTCTTCTAAACTGGGCGGTTCCCGAGACACATGTCATCAGAGAGCACTTAGACAGAAAAGAACAACCTTAACTTCAGAAGCTCATAAGTACTGAAAGGATTAAGATTTTTTTAATAGAAGTAATTTACAAATCTGTTTAACTTTCTGGAGCCAGTTGATAAATAAAAAAAGTTTTTTCCTGGAATACCCCTTTAAGGAAACCTCACTGAATCCATACATTTTGAAAGGACTTTTTGGCTGTCACATTAAATGATTTCACATGCTGAACAATTGCCATTCCTAATACTTTACTCCGCATCGGTCAATGTTTCCTTTTAAAATGGCTGTCTCCGGAGTACAGAATATGAAGTGTTCTCTCTGCCATGATGAAATATTGAGCTGTGAATGGAACATAGGCCTTACATTGCTTCATACAATGTTTTATCAGCTCGGAGAACTGTTTGGCTTGGTATTTAGAGGGCTTCAAGAGAAGTAAGCTGCACTGAATGACAGTAGAGAGGAAAATCTCTTATCAAACAGCCAGATTAATGGACGGCTGTATACAGTTTACAGGTGACACTAAAAGCAAGATAATCGTTAAATCATGTGAGAAGGCGTCTGATAAGGAGCGGCGCTTTATCACTTTTCTGCAGGACGGACGTGGCTATACTAAATCTTTTTAGCTTTTTTCCCTTTTTGCACTCTACGACACATCAATTTTTATTTTTTTCTGGAAATCAACACTATTTTATTTCTAGATCATCCTGGATACTTTACTTACTTTTTTTCCTTTGTGATGGTCAGAGGTTTACATCAACTGGAGATCTTTCCCGTTGCAATTGGAAATGACCAAAGGGGATAGGTGTATTATCGGGGGGGGTTCCTCGGTCCGACCACTGGGACCCCTCGCGATCTACTGCACGTGCCCTCCGTACATCTCTATGAGAGAGTCGAAGCGCTGTACTCGTGTATCTCCGTCTCTCCCATAGAGATGCATGAAGGGAGCAGGAGATCGCAGGGATCCCTTCAATCAGATGCTTATTCCTATACTTTGAATAGGTGATAAAGTTTCCTAAACTTAAGACGTGAGAGGAGAAGAAAATGCACGACTACAAATAGGTGTTTGAACAATACCTATTATTAGATGTGTCCTCCTGCTTAGATCCACAGCAATCAGCTAGAATGTGTGTCGGAACACAGATGATACTAAACTCTGTAAAGGGGTAAACACTATAAAGGACAGTGCACTATTACAAATGGATCTGGATAGGTTGGAGGTTTGGGCTGGGAAGTGGCAGATGAGGTTCAACACTGATAAATGTAAGGTTATGCACGTGGGGAGGAAAAATCCGGGCTGGGATTATATATTAAATGGGAGAACACTTGGGACGACAGACATGGAAAAGGACTTGGGAGTCTTAGGTAATAGTAAATTTAGCTGTAGTGACCAGTGTCGGGCGGCTGCTGCCAAGGCAAATAAAATCATGGGGTGCATCAATAGATGCCCACAACAAGGAAATAATTCTACCGCTGTACAAATCACTAGTCAGACCACACATAGAATACTGTGTACAGTACTGGGCACCAGTGTACAAGAAATATATAGTGGAGCTGGAGAGGGTTCAAAGATGGGCAACCAGAGTAATACGGGGACTGGGAGGACTACAGTACCCAGAAAGATTATCAGAATTAGGGTTATTTAGTTTAGTGAATGTGGTGCAACTAGGACTGTCCTAAAGACAGAAAATGAACTACAAGTTTAATAAAAAAAATGGTAAATCTGTTTTAAATGTTTTGAATCGAACCCCTTTGTGGTTAACTGCATCCACTTTACGAATGATGAATGTCTACTTTTGTCCTGGAGTATTCCTTTAACCCCTTAAGGACGCAGGACGTAAATGTACGTCCTGGTGAGGTGGTACTTAACGCACCAGGACGTACATTTACGTCCTAAGCATAACCGCGGGCATCGGAGCGATGCCCGTGTCATGCGCGGCTGATCCCGGCTGCTGATCGCAGCCAGGGACCCGCCGGCAATGGCCGACGCCCTCGATCTCGCGGGCGTCCGCCATTAACCCCTCAGGTGCCGGGATCAATACAGATCCCGGCATCTGCGGCAGTTCGCCATTTAAATGAACGATCGGATCGGCCGCAGCGCTGCTGCGGGGATCCGATCATTCGTAACGCCGCACGGAGGTCCCCTCTCCTTCCTCCGTGCGGCTCCCGGCGTCTCCTGCTCTGGTCTGTGATCGAGCAGACCAGAGCAGAAGGTGACCGATAATACTGATCTGTTCTATGTCCTATACATAGAACAGATCAGTATTAGCAATCATGGTATTGCTATGAATAGTCCCCTATGGGGACTATTCAAGTGTAAAAAAAAAATGTAAAAGTAAAAGTAAAAAAAAGTGAAAAATCCCCTCCCCCAATAAAAAAGTAAAACGTCCGTTTTTTCCTATTTTACCCCCAAAAAGCGTAAAAAACATTTTTTATAGACATATTTGGTATCGCCGCGTGCGTAAATGTCCGAACTATTAAAATAAAATGTTAATGATCCCTTACGGTGAACGGCGTGAACGAAAAAAAATAAAAAGTCCAAAATTCCTACTTTTTTAATACATTTTATTAAAAAAAAATTATAAAAAATGTATTAAAAGTTTTTTATATGCAAATGTGGTATCAAAAAAAAAGTACAGATCATGGCGCAAAAAATGAGCACCCATACCGCCACTTATACGGAAAAATAAAAAAGTTAGAGGTCATCAAAATAAAGGGATTATAAACGTACTAATTTGGTTAAAAAGTTTGTGATTTTTTTTTAAGCGCAACAATAATATAAAAGTATGTAATAATGGGTATCATTTTAATCGTATTGACCCTCAGAATAAAGAACACATGTCATTTTTACCATAAATTGTACGGCGTGAAAACAAAACCTTCCAAAATTAGCAAAATTGCGTTTTTCGTTTTAATTTCCCCACAAAAATAGTGTTTTTTGGTTGCGCCATACATTTTATGATATAATGAGTGATGTCATTACAAAGGACAACTGGTCACGCAAAAAACAAGCCCTCATACTAGTCTGTGGATGAAAATATAAAAGAGTTATGATTTTTAGAAGGCGAGGAGGAAAAAATGAAAACGTAAAAATTAAATTGTCTGAGTCCTTAAGGCCAAAATGGGCTGAGTCCTTAAGGGGTTAAAGTGTGCTCTACTATTACATCATTAGTTATGTATTAAAGTAAGCGTATAATAAATACAGTAACCCCCCGACATGCGATGGCCCCGACATATGAACAAATCAACATACGATGGCCTCTCAGAGGCTATCGATGCTTTTATATGTCGGGGCCATCGCATTAACTGCTATACGACAGCGCAAAATGCTTAAGCTGCTGTCGGATAGCAGTTTAAGCATCCCGGACAGGTTCACTTACCGATTCCGCTGCTCCGGGTCCACTTTGCAATCCTCTGGCGTCTTCTGCATCTTCTCCAGGGTCCGGGCCTCGCTTTCCGGCGCCGTTATTACGTCGCTGCGCACGCCGTCCCGGCGCCGCAACGTAATAACGTCACCAGAAAGCGAGGCCCGGAGAAGATGCGGAAGAAGCCAGAGGATCCTGAAGAAGATGCCGGAGCAGCGGGACAGCATCAGGAGTGGTGAGGAAGCGGTCCGGAGCGGCGGGGACAGGTGAGTATTAAATGCACTTTTTACATTGCACGAATCCCTCAACATACGATGGATTCGACATTCGATGAGTCGTTTGGAATGAATTACCATCGTATGTTGAGGGACCACTGTATATGTGTGTGTGTGTGTGTGTGTACATATATATATATATATATATATATATATATATATTATGAAAACACTGGCAAAACACCATACCATTAAATATATAGTCTATATTTCATATCAACATTTCATTTTATATATATATATATATATATATATATATGTAATACAACTAGCTTTTTACAATCCTATAGTAATGAGGCCGCTCTGGGTAAAGTCTACGGGCATCCAAACAACCCGAATTCTTTCAACTTTGATCGCTGCGTCTAAAGAGTTAATGCCGGAACGCTGATGTCCGGCATTAGCCACGGGTCCTGGCTGCTGATAGCAGCCGGGACCGTGCAGGTATGATGCGAGCTCAGCTCCTGAGCTCGCTTCATAACCCGCCCATGCCGAAGCGCCGGGTATACCCGACGTTCTGCGGTTAGGGGTTAGTTCATAGGTGGGTAAATATGCTGACTATAGTATACAAGTGACAAGCAGTAGTGCAATGCAGATATAAATACTGAACTTATACCCAAGTATAAGTACACAGTAAAGTGTATTCTGCATGCAGATGTCATGCTTGTACTTATATTTGGGTATATGTTTTGTATTTATAGCTGCATTACACAAAAATATAATATAATACAAATATATTGCAGGCTTTTCTCGTTTTTTTCAGTATATACGGTAGATTATATGTCTGTTGTCCCATTGGACATTTAATAGTTTTTAGGCTTCTGTTTTCTTTGTTACCTATCAGCAGTAATGTTATCTAAGAGCTTGAATACTGCTAATAGAGTATAAGGGACTGTATAATATATCCTTGTATGGACCTGACTAGAGATGAGCGAACTTACAGTAAATTAAATTCATCACGAACTTCTCGGCTGGGCGGTTGCTGACTTTTCCTGCATAAATTAGTTCAGCTTTCCGGTGCTCCCGTGGGCTGGAAAAGGTAGATACAGTCCTAAGAGACTCTTTCCTAGGACTGTATCCACCTTTTCCAGCCCACCGGAGCACCGGAAAGCTGAACTAAATTTATGCAGGAAAAGTCAGCAACCGCCGAGCTGAGAAGTTCGTGACGAATCGAATTTACTGTAAGTTTGCTCCTCTCTGGACCTGACAGTAGGAACATATCCATGCAGTGTGTGTGAGACGCAGCAGCCCCATATACATGTGCCCTCAGCCTATTTACTGTATGTCACAGCTGGGTCTGTCATTCATTGGACACAGCTGCTGACTCCACATACTATGTCAGAATCCGCAGACGTCCTCAGAGGCCATGGATAATGTCCTACAAAGCTGATCTGATGGCAGATGCCAATATAAACTAACCACCCATCTGAGAGCGCGTTCTGTACGGAATATATACGTGCTGCATTATTTACAACAATGGTTACGAGCCTAGGTGAAACTCTACGCAAAATCTAGCAAAAACAGATGACCTAAAACAGGGTTTTCTAACCAGTGTGCCTCCAGCTGTTGCAAAACTACAACTCCCATGTTCACATGTGTATAGACCGTGGCAACAAAGAATCTTTAAAACACTGACAGCCCCCCCGACATGTTTCGCTCTGACCAAGCTTCTTCAGAAGTCTAGGCCAGTGTTTCCCAACCAGTGTGCCTCCAGCTGTAGCAAAACTACAACTCCCAGCATGCCCGGACAGCCGAAGGCTGTCCGGGCATGCTGGGAGTTGTAGTTTTGCAACAGTTTGAGTCACACTGGTTGGGAAACATTGACGTTAGAACATGGTTAAGTGTTGATATTTGCATAGTGATCATTTTACATTGTACTACCATAGTGCGCTGTAGGAACAACTCGCTCTCCCAGAATGCAGTGCGCTGCCATATAGGGTTAGGGATGTCAGCTGTCAGCAATATGACTTGAAATGTGAACCTCTTTTACTCCTATACTACACAATAAACTATGCAACACACTCACAAAATTACTAAACTTTCTATACTAAGCAGTCAGAGGTGAACACAACTTATATTGTCTGTAGGAAAAAAGGGTAAAGTGATTCCAGCTTCAAAAATAGAAAAGTAAAAAAATTAGATTTTATTGGATCATTTAAAGGGGTACTACCGTGGAAAACTTTTTTTTTATTTTTTTTAAATTAACTGGTGCCAGAAAGTTAAACAGATTTGTAAATGACTTCTATTAAAAAAAATCTTAATCCTTCTAGTACTTTTTAGGGGCTGTATACTACAGAGGAAATGTTTATCTTTTTGGATTTCTCTGATGTCATGACCACAGTGCTCTCTGCTGACCTCTGCTGTCCATTTTAGGAACTGTCCAGAGCAGCATATGTTTGCTATGGGGATTTTCTCCTGCTCTGGACAGTTCCTAAAATGAACAGCAGAGGTCAGCAGAGAGCACTCTGGTCATGACATCAGAGAAATCCAAAAAGATAAACATTTCCTCTGTAGTATACAGCCCCTAAAAAGTACTAGAAGGATTAAGATTTTTTAATAGAAGTAATTTACTAATCTGTTTAACTTTCTGGCACCAGTTGATTAAAAAAAAAAAGTTTTCCACGGTAGTACCCGTTTAAGTTTAAAAAAACAAAAACACTAAAGACATGTTGGTAAAAACAAAAGAAACGCCAACGCGTTTCGAGCTTTAAGAGCTCTCTTAATGTCTGTTCCATATCATATGCCTTTGTGGAATTCTGGTAGAATTTTTTAAACTTTTTATTCAGTTTTCTACATTCACTCATATGATGATAGATAACAGGAGGAACGTGACTACTAGAGATGAGCGAACTTACAGTAAATTCGATTCATCACGAACTTCTCGGCTCGGCAGTTGATGACTTATCCTGCATAAATTAGTTCAGCCTTCAGGGGCTCCGGTGGGCTGGAAAAGGTGGATACAGTCCTAGGAGACTCTTTCCTAGGACTGTATCCACCTTTTCCAGCCCACCGGAGCACCTGAAGGCTGAACTAATTTACGCAGGAAAAGACATCAACTGCCGAGCCGAGAAGTTTGTGACAAATCAAATTTACTGTAAGTTCGCTCATCTCTAGTGACTACCTAATTCTACATATACAGTGGCTGAAATCATCAGAGCCCTGTGCCTATTGGTACTATATTAGCCTATTGAAAAAAGTTTTATTGTGGTCAATAACAAATTCCCAGTCTTTCTAATATACCTTTTACTAATAGAAATGACAGGAATTATGTTAAAGGGGTACTCCATTGGAAGGGGTAAAGGGGTACTCCATTTTAAATCAACTGGTGCCAAAAAAAGTTAAAACATTAAAATGACTGTTTAAAACTACTTCTATTTAAAAATCTTAATCCTTCCATTACTTATCAGCTGTTGCATGCTCAAGTTCTTTTCTTTTTGAATTTCTTTTCAGTCTAACCACAGTACTCTCTACTGTCACCTCTGTCCATGTCAGGAACTGTCCAGAGCAGGAGAGGTTTGCTATGGGGATTTGCTCCTACTCTGGGCAATTGCGGACACGGACAGAGGTGTCAGCAGAGAGTATTGTTGTCAGACAGAAAGGAAATTCAAAAAGAAAATAACTTCCTCTCTAGTATACAGAAGCTGATAAGTACTGGAAGAATTAAGATCTTTAAATAGAAGTAGTTTACAAATTTGTTTAACTTTTTGGCACCAGTTGATTTGACAAAAATAAAATAAGAAAATGGTTTTCCCTGGAGTACCCCCTAATAGAAGTTTTCGAGGCTTTTTAGCTCTCGCCATCAAACATGGAGTCCGTTATGTGTTGACCCCAAACAGCAACCTATATTATTCTTCTCTAGAAGCAATATAGAAATGACAGGAATGATGTTAAGCTTTTAAGACTTCTTAGGTCTCGTCATCAGACATTATAGTCAAGCACATAGGAAAGACTGTATAGCAGCTTCTGTCTCTAGAAGTGGGGTGTTTTTTTGTTTTTGTTTTTTCTTCATTTGAAACCTTTTGGAAAGAAAAAATAAATAAAAGAAAAAACACAAAACTTTTGCATCAAGTCCTGGGGCGCACTGAGCACCAACACCAAGTCTTTGGGCTAAACAAGTATTGTTGTTTATTGTCATGCACCATTGTTGTGCACACCCTTAATTGTACAAGTGGATGCATTGTACAACTGAATAAAGTTACACTTAACAATTTAGGCGACACTGCGCCGTACCATAGCTTCTTCTGGAGCGGCATGTACTTTTTAGGTGATCAGTCACCACATCTTTTGCACAACATAAGCCGGGAGACCCAGATTATACCACAGAGAGTAGTGACCTTGGGGGACATGTATCAAAGATTTTACCCCTGTTTTGTGTGTATTTTTTGCACAAAATTTTGCGCAAGCCCTTTTTTTGCGCATTTTTTTGCGCACATTTTGGTAGAGCATGTCCTCCAGATGTGGCTGAATCAGGGTAACTTGGAGTGACATTTATAGTACGCATGGATTTATTAACTGCGTGCTTTTCCTTTACACCAAAAATTTTGCCGCAAGGGCTGCGCAAATATAAGCCCTCTTGGACTTAACGTAGCAAGGTGCTCTAAATCATCGATTCTATTTTCCAAAGAGTGGATTGAGGAGATCACTACATTTACTCCCAATTTATGAAGCTCATTGCACTTGATTGATAAATTTAGCTCTTCTGCGCATAATTTAGAATTCGGGAAAAGGGGTAAACTGCTTCTACCATACATAAATAATGATACATGTCCCTCCTTGTGTGTGTGCGGAGTATTGACATTACAGATCCACCACACAAGCCCACCAGTTCTAATAGCCTATTGTAGGGCGTCCACATCTAGGAGATACATGGCCAGTGACTTCCTGTTCTCTGATCTGGTGGGTGGTGCAAAGTTTACACTATGGGGGACATGTATCATTATTGGTGTATGGTAGAAGCATTTTACCCCTTTTCCCAAATTCTAAATTATGTGCAGAAGAGCTAAATTTATCAATCAAGTGCAATGAGCTTCATAAATTGCGGGTAAATGTAGTCATCTCCTCAATCCACTCTTTGGAAAATAGAATCGATGATTTAGAGCATCTTGCTACGTTAAGTCCAAGATGGCTTATATTTGCGCAAAAAAAGCAGCTCTTGCGGCAACATTTTTGGTGTAAAGGAAAAGTACGCAGTTAATAAATCCATGCGTACTATAGATGTCACTCCAAGGTACCCCGATTCAGCCACATCTGGAGGACATGCTCTACCAAAACGTGCGCAAAAAAATGGGCTTGCGCAAAATTTTGTTCAAAAAAAAATACACACAAAACAGGGGTAAAATCTTTGATACATGTCCCCCTATGTGTAGACCAGTGTTTCCCAACCATGGTGCCTCCAGCTGTTGCAAAACTACAACTCCCAGCATGCCCTTTGCCTATTGAGTTGTAGTTTTGCAGCAGCTGGAGGCATCCGGAAACACTGGTGTAGACTATGGACAATACTTACACCACAACCTATGATGCTATACTGGTCATACAGACATTGTTTTCATTGCTTTATACATTATTTTGATTAATTGTGTGTGTCTAGATCAGTGTTTCCCAACCAGTGTGCCTCCAGCTGTGGCAAAACTACAACTCCCAGCATGCCCGGACAGCCAAAGGCTGGCCGGGCATGCTGGGAGTTGTAATTTTGCCACAGCTGGAGGCACACTGGTTGGTAAACAATGGTCTAGATAAAAAAAAAAACCAAAAAATACTGATCTAGACCATTGTTTACCAACCAGTGTGCCTCCAGCTGTGGCAAAATTACAACTCCCAGCATGCCCGGACGCAGGGAGTTGTAGTTTTGCAGCAGCTGTTCCAAAAAAAAAGACCCAAAAAATACTGAACAGCTGCTGCAAAACTACAACTCCCTGCGTCCAGGCATGCTGGGAGTTGTAGTTTTGCAACAACTGGAGGCTCACTGTTTGGGAAAAAACACTTGTCTAGATGGTAAAAAGTATATCCACTCCCATCCAGCTTGCACCATCCACCGTCCCTACAGAATGCAGCTTGTCATTGCGCTCTGGAAGACACGCCACCAAGAACTGTAATAACACATTGGAGCATGGGTAATTGTGCTTCTTACATATGATCATTGCTCCAAGTCCTCAAGGCTGTGAAAGCAGGAAGAGTCTGAGCGAGCGACTCAGACATTACTAATGACCAGAGTGCTGAGTCAGACTCGTGCATGTGTTGGAGATGCCCTCAAGGGCTGCAGCCCAGTGCAATGTGACAAGGATATATATATATATATATATATATATATATATATATATATATATATATATATATAAATTATATATATTTTTTTGTTATAAATTTTTTTTTTATTAAACCTATATTATTATATCTTATTTTATTATTTATATTATATATATATATATATATTTATTATGTTTTTTATTATATATTATGATATATAGATATACTGTATATATCCTGCACTCGCCATTCCTTTAGCATACCTCAGCATGGACACATTAGGACTAGTAAATAAATGAAGTAGTTAGTAAAGCTGCAGTTCCAGTTCACATACTTCATGTGCAGATGCAGCAGTGCTGAGTTTGCCTTTGGAAAAAATTTGGGGAGCATAATACATAAAAGGTGTTTAGATACCCGACTTATCTATTATTAGTTCTTGAGTTTGCCTTTGGAATATGTTCCTCATATCACATTACATAGGATTACACAACAAGCTACTTCATCTATTCTATGTCCAAATGTGACACTAGTAATTTCTGATCACAGAGAACAATACCTGCACATGCACTTGTGCTTTAAAGAGCAGTTCCACGAGATGGCATATACTGTATGTTTTATTAAACTAATGAATTTGTAATGTTTTATTAATTAAATTAATTAATTTTTTTTTTTTTTTTTTGCTTTTCCATATTGCGTTCTCCTTAGTCTCTGTTCATCCTAAGCCACCTGTTTCATGCATAGTAGAATATAACCAGCTAACATATATGTAAAGTGGTAGAGGAAAGGAAAGTGAGATGCTGTAGCTCTTCATACACTTAGAGAATTAGATACCATCCAGGTCATGTGGAAAGCTGGGTGACCACTTTTGTTGGCCGTTGGCTGTCCGGGCATGCTGGGAGTTGAAGATTTGCAACATCTGGTGGGCCACAGTTTGAGACCATTGCTTTATGGTCTTCACAATCCGGAATACCCAGGAACCAGCTATTACCGACAGATGATTGACTACTACTTAGCTGATTCACATGATAAACATCACCTCACAGACTCTTGACAAATTGCTGCACACACAAACGTGGGGCCAGGGTTACTGGAATATTTTAGTATTTCCATTTGTTCCAACAGAGTGAATATACTGTATGTATGTCCATTTTTAGGAAATCGCCTGTCTGGTTTACAGAAGGGAAGTTGTACTGTGCGCTTGTCCAACACAGAAATAAATGACTTTGTCAAGGACAAAAGCCGTAAAACCAACCAGAGATAAATCTGCACTGTGCAAGTGGTTTCCTTGGAAATGTTGGCTCTCGGTTATATTGCCTGAGATTCTTCATAACTGTAGTAGAGCAGAGTTTGTCATTTGGTGCCACAATGCATTGTGGTTGTACTTACAGTACGACTGCAGGTAAGCCTTACTGCATTATGAGTTATTTCAGTGATGAAATGGTGCAGTCCCCATGACAAACACTGCTCTGCTACATCTGCACCCTATGACAGATGGGACATTGTTGTATGGCCCATATCAGTGTGCTAAAGAGCCCGTACACCTCCACAGGGAAAGGGGCGGGGGGTGGGGGGGGTTGGATGGTAA
This sequence comes from Hyla sarda, assembly GCF_029499605.1. Taxonomy (NCBI): domain Eukaryota; kingdom Metazoa; phylum Chordata; class Amphibia; order Anura; family Hylidae; genus Hyla; species Hyla sarda. The sequence goes on from NC_079195.1 coordinate 46,010,822, forward strand.
GGTCAGTGTGCATACCAGCATCCCTGTTCCCCCCCCCCCCCCCCCCCCGCTGCGGAGTACGAAGCAAGTCAACTACAATTTGTAACTTAAATATTATGTTTTTGTTAATTTTTTTCCCCTTCTTTTTCTTGAAATAAACAAGCAACTTTTCTCATACAAAACCATTTGAAGCTGCTTCAGTCACTCATTGAGCAAAGTGCCTGTCACTTAAAACACCCGGAACTGCAATATCTGCATTGCTGAGAATACTCTGGGAATACGCCTGAATTGTGATTGGTAATCCTTTTTTTTTTTTTTTTTTTTGGTAGCAGTAGACATAGACTTTTCTCCACAGTGACCTTGCTGAGACTCTGCTTAGAATGATGCACACTTTTATGCATCATAATATATTCCAGATCTTGTTCGCCAAAATGACCTGTCGCAAAAATGCAAATGATACTATAAGTTATGTTAGCACATAAAACTGCTACTGGGCAATCATGGGCAGTGGAGACCTGGACAATTCTTTTCTTCTTCTTAATCTTCCAGCTATTTTTCTAATGATATACTATCATTTTGTGTGTGTATATATATGACTACATTATATATGTGTGTATGTATGTATGTATGTATATATATATGTGTGTATGTATGTATGTGTATATATATATATATATATATATATATATATATTTTTTTTTTTTTACAATATTGATATAATATATACACATTTAAAAATATGTTGTGAAGTGATTTTGTTTCTTTAATTTAACAGTAACAATGTTTAGCCTGATACAGTAAATAAAAAATTGGCGACAAAATATCAATAAAAATGAATAAATATAAAAATTAAGAGCTGAAACCTCATGTCATTTATATATGAGCACAGTTACACTTATTTGACCCTCATCAATCTAGGGAGGGTGTAATGTGTGTAACTCGTTGCTCCGGGGTGCTTTGCTGCATGGTTATAAATTGAGAAGCCTCGTATTTTCCAGTGTAACCTAAAAAAAAAAAAAAAGCCCCCGATGTAATGAATATTTCAGAGATGAAAGCGACTTTGAATGCAGATACAAGTCTGGAGAAAGCACGGTGCCTTGGGAAAGGAATCTCAGGGCAGGGAATTCTTGTGCTGCTTGTGTAGATCATATATGATTGGGGAATAAACACGTTTTAGAAGAACTAATTATGTTCCTGGTCATGTGACTAGAAGCCGTACATATGGATAGACAGTGGCGGCGGTGGTGGGGCTGGTAGCCAATGCTTTAATCAGTAACCTAACCCTAACCTTGTCACCCCCAGACCTTGTATATAAGAAGTTATGAGCTTTGCTCCTGACGTGTCTACAATACTGAATCCCACACACATCTACCGTACTGACAATGCAAATAAGCAATCCATAATCGCTGGCCGGCTGCCTGCACTTCACCTATAGAGATGGATTCTCGGATTTGTATTCTTCCTACGCTTTCGCTGGAGATGGTCAGATTAAATTGGCTCATTGAGTATTCTAGGGAAAGTGATGGAAGGAGCCACTGCGCCTATAGGGATTACTCCTCAATAAAACGTTGCTCCGACTAGCTAATTTGCTCTTAAATATTTGATCTGGCTGGTAAGCACTTACCAATCTTCACCCTTCTTTAAAGCATTATTTTCATCATTACCTTGAAGTCGGCCGGATGGTACCTGACAATGGCACCGTGCTGCCAGCATGAGCAAGTAGGCTGGGCGCAATCACCCCACATACTTACACACACACACGTCCCAGGAGCAAGCCTATGTATATAGCCAAATGTTATAAAACATACAGCAACCAATACTGATAAAGAGGTATATACCTCTGTGTTCTCTCTATATACACATCATCTATAAAGTACATGACACCTATTGCAGATCTCTCTATAAGCAAATCCCATTCTGCATCACTGAACCTCCAGATAGCCCAGTCTATACTACGTAGGTTCCTATGTGCTGTGATATTCCAAACCAGCCCAGGGATTCTAGATTATACTATTGCCATAGCTTTCTGTAGGGAATACAAACAATGAGGGGGGCATGCTGGATCTGGAATATTTACCACCTCCTCCACCCCCTCAAAAAAAATGTTAAATATTCGCCCCATATATCAGGACAAATACAAATGCCAATATTGATGTTAATCAAAACGTAATGAGAGAGAAGGATCTAAAGGGGAAGGAGACAGACATCTCAATATCACTGGGTCTTTATCCGGAGGGGATCTCACAGCAGAGGAGCTTACCTTATGTATCCTTAAAAATAAGTAAATGACTGTGAAGTTCTCCTTTGAGGCATTTCTCTGTGATCAGTTCTGCAAGCCTACTGTTGAAGGATGTTCTGTGGTTCAGCATCTGCTGCAAGATATTCCTAGCAATCTCCTTGGCTTCCTGAGAGTTGATAGCTGTGATATTAAAGCAGTTGTCTTGGGTTATTAAAACCTGTTTGTTTTAGGATCTGTTTTTCTTTTTTTTTTTTTTTTCTTCAAATTATTATTTTTTTCTCCTTCTTTTTCGGAAAAGGGGTGAAAAAAAACCTGGAGGAATGATTAGAGCAGAAACACAAAAGCTGCTTCCATCTCGAAGTCGCCACTCAAACTGCATGAAAACCATAGAGATTTTTGCTATAGCATTTGCAAGGGAAGGAGTGCCACCTTGTGTCCTGCCAAGTAAAACTCACCTTATATTGGCTACGTTGGCTGTTAAATTCATTATGGCAACCTGTGATCGTCCTGTGTATTTGTGGGGTTAGTTTTTTCTTTCTTTTTTTTTTTTTATTTTTTTTTATTTTTTTTCCACTTATAGATCTTATAGACATTTGGGACATTTTATTGCCCTATAGTTAGTGGAGGTAATAAGAAGAATATTTGGATTTGGGGTAAATGCAGCTTTATTTTACCAGAAAGAGTCCTCTGTTAATAAAGTTTGCAGAATAAGAATCAGCTGCTTTCTTTTTTTATTGCATTGTTTTATGTATTACATTTTGCCGTTGGTTATATTTATATACACAAGTTAAGTTTCAAAAGATTTTGTACATATTATCAAAATTCTAATAAAGGACTCTCTGCTCCTTGAGGTCAGGTGGTACTTTCAGTCACATGCAAATCTCTTTTATGTTATACGAGTTCAGTGGCGATCAGCTAACCTGGACAATATGTAAACATGTGAGTACCATTGCTGTCTGATTAAGGGTCAAGGGTCTTTCCCTGTGTTTCTCCAAACCTGCTACTATGTGATGTCTTAAATTGGATTTATAATTAAGAAGATGACTTTTAAGAAAGTGCTGGTCGTGACAGTGTTTAGTTTCTATTTTATGTTACCAGCTTATGAATCCAGATAGCAGATTTTGTAACTATTGGCAGATATATTACTGATTGGGTGAGATATTTGGGATTCTTAGGGTCCTGCTCTGATATGTGGTTTATGGGACTGATTTGCATGACTTTTCCCACTTTGTAAGAGTCTGTGAACTACATTTGGTACAACCTGGTGTAGTTACTGTATTCACACTTGCCGACATTTGGATCTCAAATCTCTGGAATGCATCACAACTGACTATGACAAGGACTGTGTTATCCAAATTTACACAAATACACAGGACTTTCCACAGTGGATTTGCATGCAAAAAATCTACACTGTAGTACAGTGACGGCAAATGGGGCTAGTTTTGAAATCTGTATGAGAATTGACCGGTGGTTCTGATTTAAAATCCACAGTATTTCAATTTATTCATTCATTTATTCATTCATTTATTCATTTTTTTTATTTATCTGTTCATTTTTTTAAATTTTTTTATTAACACACTCTGAAATGCTCTGGGCTGTGTGTAGCAGAGTGGCAGAGGACGTTCTCCCCTGTATGGCTTCAGATGATGTCGCGCCTGCTGGGGAACGCTCCTTCCCTGTCTGTGGAGCTGACTGAGACTGAGCAGAAAATACAGAGCAATATCAAGGTGGAAAACTAAAAATAAAGGCGGGGGGGGGGGGTTATCATGATGGGGCAGTGAACTGGGAGGATTATAAAATTTAGCAAGAGTACCATGAGAGGTACTCTTTAACCTTTTTGGGACGAAGGGCTTACAGGTATGCCCTCGCGTCCTTGTACTTAATGTCGGCGATCGCCCCCATCGGCCATCAATTCAGATTCCAGGCTGATCGGGTCTCTGATGACCCGATAGCCCAGAAAATAGGGATGATTGGAGCTGTCAGAGACCGCTCCGATCATCCTGAAGGATAGAAGCAAGGTGGCAGTGGTGCCACCTCCTCCTATACCCTGCCATTAGTCAGTTAGGACTAACTGACCAATGGCAGTTGGGGGCAGGGGGTTAAAGGTGAAATCCCCGCTCTGCCCGCCCCTGGATATCGGGCAGAGCCAGGGGGGGTAGATGGTGGCGGGTACCTGAGAGACAGCCGACCCTTGGCGAGGCCAGCGGAGGAATCGGCGGCAGGCAGCAGAGCAGCGGTGAAGGTAGCAGTAAAGATCGCCGTTAAGTGATCTTTACTGCTGCTTACTAGGAGTTGCCAAACTAGAACTCCCAGCATGCCCAGACAGCCAAAGGTTGTGTCTGGGCATGCTGGGAGTTGTATTTTTGCAACATCTGGAGGGCTACAGTTCTGTGTAGTGGTCTCTAAACTGTGGTCCTCCAGATGTTGCCAAACTACAACTTTCAGCATGCACTGACTGTCTGGGCTTGCTGGGAGTTGTAGTTTTACAACATCTGAAGGGGCACAGTTTGGAGACCACTATACAGTGGTCTCCAAATTGTAGCCCTCCAGATGTTGCAAAACTACAATTCCTAGCATGCCCAGACAGTCAGGGATGCTGGATGTGTAGTTGTGCAATATCTGGCCCTTCATATGTTGCAGAACTACAACTCCCAGCATGCCTGGATAGTCCTGGCATGCTTGGAGTTGTAGTTTTGCAACATCTGGAGTGCTACAGTTTGGAGACGACTACTTAGCGGTCTCCAAACTGTTCTTCACCAGTTGTTGCATAACTACAACTCCTAGCATGCCCAGACTGTCCAGGCATGCTGGGAGTTGTTGTTCTGCAACATCTGAAGGGCCAGATATTGCAGAACTACACGCCCAGCATCCCTGACTGTCTAGGCATGCTGGGAGATGTAGTTTTGCAACAGCTGGAGGCACACTGGTGGGGACCAACTGAGTTAGGAAACAGACTCTAGCTCAGTGATTCCAACCCGTGTGCCTCCAGCTGTTGCAAAACTACAACTCCTAGCATGTACGTTCTGTCAGTGCATTCTGGGAGTTGTAGTTTTGCAACAGCTGGAGGCACATGGGTTGGAATAACTGAGCTAGAGTCTGTTTCCTAACTCAGTGGTTCCCCACCAGTGTGCCTATAGCTGTTTCAAAACTACAACTCCCAGCATGTACGGTCTGTCAGTGCATTCCAGGAGTTGTAGTTTTGCAGCAGCTGAAGGTTTGAGGCGTCCCTCCATGTGAATGTACAGGGTACATTCACACGTGCGGGGGTTTACAGTGAGTTTACTTCTACAAGTTTGAGCTGCAGCAAATTTTCCACCGCAGCTCAAACTCGCAGCGGAAAACTCACTGTGAACCCCCGCCAGTGCGAATGTATCCTAAAAACACTACACTACACCACAACTTAATAAAAAGTAGAACACTACATATACACCCCCTTACACGTCCCCCCCTCCCCGTCCCCCCCCCAATAAAAAAGAAAAACATCTCATACGGCAGTGTTTCCTAAACGGAGCCTCCAGCTGTTGCAAAACAACAACTACCAGTATTGCCGGACAGCCATTGACTGTCCTGGCAGGCTGGGAGTCTTGCAATAGCTGGAGGCACCCTGTTTGGGAAACACTGCTGTAGGGTTTATGTGGAGACAAGCCCCATCCTTGTATCCATGTTCGCCCCTATTGCAAATTCCTCATTAAGGCCTCAAATGCGCATGTCTCTCTCTCTCTGTCTCTCTCTCTCTCTCTCTCTCATTTCAAGGCAACAGTTTAGGGCCACATATGGGGTATTTCCGTACTCGGGAGAAATTGTGTTACAAATTTTGGGGGCTTTTTCTCATTTTACCCCTGATGAAAAGGTAAAGTTGGGGGCTACAACAGCATGTTACTGTAAAAAAAATAAACATTTTTACACTAACATGCTGGTGTTGCCCCATACTTTTTATTTTCACAAGAGGTTAAAGGAGAAAAAGACCCCCAAAATCTCCAACGCAATTTCTTCCGATTACGGAAATACCCCATATGTGGGTGTAGAATTCTCTGCAGACGAACTACATGGCTCAGGATTGAGAGAGTCCCATGTACATTTGAGGACTAAATTGGTGATTTGCACAGAGGTGGCTGATCGTTACAGCGGTTCTGACCCCCCCAAAAAACAGATGTGACCACATTTTGGAAACTACACCCCTCACAGAACGTAATAAGGGGTATAGTGAGCCATGACACCCCACAGGTCTTTTCGTTAAAATTGGACATGAAAATTAAAAATTTGTTTTTTTTCCCCTGAAATGCTGGTGTTACCCCAAATTTTTCATTTTCACAAGGGGTAATAGGAAAAAAAACTCCCAAAATTTGTAACCCCATTTCTTATGAGTATGGAAATACAATGCTCAGAAGAGAAGGAGCGCCATTGGGCTTTTGAAGAGAGAATTAGGCTAGAATTGAAGGCCATGTGCTTTTACAAAGCCCCCATGGTGCCAGAACAGTGGACCCCCCCACATTTTGGAAACTACACCCCTCACGGAATATAATACAATAATAATACAGTGAGAATTGATGCCCCACAGGTGTCTGACAGATTTTTGGAACAGTGGTCCGGAAAAATGAAAAATTTAATTTTTCATTTGCACAGCCCACTGTTCCAAAGATCTGTCAAATGCCAGTGGGGTGTAAATGCTCACTGCACCCCTTATTAAATTCTGTGAGGGGTGTAGTTTCCAAAATGGAGTCACGTATGTGTGTGTGTGTGTGGGGGGGGGGGGGGGGGGCTTTGTAAACAAACAAGGCCCCCGACTTCCATTCCAACCAAATTCTCTCTCCAAAAGCCCAATGGCGCTCCTTCTCTTCTGAGCATTGTAGTTCACCTGCAGAGCACTTTACATCCACATATGGGGTATTTCCATACTCATAAGAAATGGGGTTACAAATTTTGGGAGGCTTTTTTCCTATTACCCCTTGTGAAAATAAAAAATTTGGGGTAACACCAGCATTTCAGGGGAAAAAAACAAATTTGTTATTTTCATGTCCAATTTTAACCAAAAGACCTAAGGGGTGTCATGGCTCACTATACCCCTTATTACGTTTTTTTTTTGGTCAGAACCACTGTAACAATCAGCCACCTCTGTGCAAATCACCAATTTAGGCCTCAAATGTACATTGCGCTCTCTCACTTTTCACTTCTGAGCCCTGTAGAGGACCCACAGAGCACTTTACATCCACATGTGAGGTATTTCCTTACTCGAGAGAAATGGGGTTACAAATTTTGGGGGGCATTTTCTCCTATTACTCCTTGTGAAAATGAAAAGTTTGGAGTAACACCAGCATTTTAGTGTTAAAAATAAAATTTTTCATTTTCACGTCCCACTTTAACGAAAGTTCGTCAATCACCTGTGAGGTGTTAAGGCTCACTATAGCCCTTGTTACATTCCTTGAGGGGTGTAGTTTCCAAAATGGTATGCCATGTGTTTTGTTTTTTTTTTACTGTCCTGGCATCATGGGGGCTTCCTAAATGCAACATGCCTCCCAAAAACCATTTCCGAAAAATTTGCTCTCCAAAATGCCATTGTCGCTCCTTCCCTTCTGAGCCCTCTAGTGCACCCACAGAGCACTTTACATCCACATATGAGGTATTTCCTTACTCGAGAGAAAATGAATTACAAGTTTTGGGGGGCCTTTTTACCTTTTACCCCTTGTAAAAATGAAAAAAAAAATGGGCCTACAATAACATTTTAGTGTAAAAAAATTGAGATTTTGATTTTTCTCCTCCATCTTGCTGCTATTCCTGTGAAACACCTAAAGGGTTAACAAACTTTTTGAATGTCATTTTGAATACTTTGACAGGTGCAGTTTTCATAATGGGGTCCACGATAGGGGATTTCCAACATAAACACCCTCAAATTCACTTCTAAACTTAACTGGTCCATGAAAATTCAGACTTTGAAATTTTCGGGAAAAATTGGAAAATTGCTGCTATACTTCTGCTGCTATAGCCCTCTAATGTCTTCAAAAAGTAAAAACATGTCAACTTTATGATGCCAACATAAAGTAGACATATTGTATATGTGAATCAATATATAATTTGTTTGGTATGTCTATTTTCCTTACAAGCAGAGAGCTTCAAAGTTAGAAAAATAAAAAAAAATCTAATTTTTTTTCTGAAATTTTGGAATTTTTCACCAAAAAATGATGCAAGTATTGACATAAATTTGCCACTAACATAAAGTAGAATATGTCACGAAAAAACTATCTCTGAATCAAATTTATAAGTAAAAGCATCCCAGAGTTATTAATACATAATGTGATAAAGGTCATATTTGCAAAAAATGCTCCCGTCCTTAAGGTTATAATGGGCTCCGTCCCCAAGGGGTTAATAAATGTGGGCCACCTTTGGCAATATAGTGTATACCAGTGATCCCCAAACTGTGGCCCTCCAGATGTTGCAAAACTACAATTCCCAGCATGCCTGGACAGCCGCTGGCTGTCCAGACATGCTGGGAGTTGTAGTTTTGCAACATCTGGAGGGCCACAGTTTGAGGACCACTGGTGTATACTATACTTCCAGTGGTGCACCATAATTACTAGAAGTTCTAAAATGTTGCCTAAATTAGGTATTTACTTTCAGTCTCTATAACTTCCCTTACAAATGGACAGACACAGGTACTTCTATACCTGTAAATCTTTATATCCATTATCAGTAGCATTTGTGAGACAGTAACAGGAGTGGTGGTCGGGGGTTAGTATATTTTTATATTTCTCATTATTTAGACACTAGGTGTCTAGAAGTGCATATCCCATTCATACAAATTGAGAATAAGAAAAGGGGGATCCAGGAGAGAATTAAATCACTGGCAACAATTGGCTTACTAAGGACTCTTGGTAAGTCCTATTTTAGGGCCTGGATTTTTATGTATGTGTTAATGAAGGGCAGGATTTGTCTTTGGGGCCTTTCATTCTGCTTCCTGTACCATGCCAAGTTTTTAACATGAGCTCAGATCAGCAAAGGTGCTGAAGACAGATCTGTTTTGAATTGTACTTTGGAAGGCTGCAGCCAAGTACCAATTGTGTAAGGTAACACTATAAGTTTGAATGTCCAGTGGCAGGTAGTTGGCCACTTGTATAGTGTGTGCCACTCAAAGGAAAAGATTTATCATAACCTGTGCAGAGAAAAAGAGGCCCAGTTGCCCATAGCAACCAATCAGATTGCTTCTTTCATTTTGCAGAGGCCTTGTTCAAAGTGAAAGAAGCGAGCAGTTTTGTTGCTACAGGCAACTCTTCTCTGGACAGGTTTTGATAAATCTCCCCCAAAGTGTTTAGTTACTGCTGGACAGGTGGGTATTGCATAGCATCTGGAGTGCAGTTTTTTTATTTATTTTTTTGGGGTGCAGGTGACTAGTGTAAATTTGCTTGTCTCCTCCACAAGCCTCCTGAGTGCATATCCCCGGATGATTTTGTAGAATAGGGGCGTTACAACAATCTGCCTCAGGTAAAGGATCAGGGGTACTTTTTACAACTTTTTAGAGTGCCCCAGCAGTGAATCCCATAAGGTTGTAAGGCTGGGTTCACACTACGGTTTGTAATTACGGTTCCCGCATACGTCTGGGAGGAGGGGTGGGCGGGGCTTAATCGCGGCGCCCGCACTCAGCACGGCTGAGTGCGGGCGCCACGATTAAGCCCCGCCCACCCCTCCCTCCTAGCCGTATGCGGGAACCGTAATTACAAACCGTAGTGTGAACCCAGCCTAACTATGTTGTTCTCTTTTGCCTGAATGTCTTGACGGATGTAATGCTGAACACTCTCAGTGGGATCATCCGGCTCCTGATAATTAGCTACTTCTCTTATTTTGCCGTTTACCCCGACTGAACTCTGTAAAACCTGCTGTGGTGAACATGATGGAAAAGTCCACTCTCTGCATCTATGCGCTTCTGGTTGCTTAGCAACAAGTAAAGAAATGGAGTCTTGGTAGAGTGTGGATGCGAGGACAGGCTGTGGGAGACCCCAGCCCCTCCACCTGATATTTACCATCCCTTGACGTATGTCATTGTCACAACATAATCAATATTATTCACTTCACCTTTTAGTGGTTTTAATGTTATGGCTGATCAGTGCATAATCTGAAGACATGTAACAAATGGGATTTGTAAATTTCAACTTGTGGAGCACTCTGCACATGTCCTCACCGGTCTGTCTCAGAGAGTACAAAGCATTACCCATGAAATAGAATTTGTGATCAATACATCACACAATGTTGTCCCTCTTCGGCCAGTGATTGAGGGGGTGGCAATGTGATGTCTGGAGCCCCAGCACCTGTAGTCTCCCTGGTATCAGGGCTCGATAAGTCACATTGCCACTCACTGGCCAAGGTGGAACATCGGTGTGAACCGCAGCGCAATTTATTGATCTCAGGGAATCTTTATTATAAGGGGCAGATTGGAAATGTTGCAGAAAAACACCCCTATCCTGGTGTACTTCTTTAACAGATTTTGCAATGAGGCCCAAGAGCTTTGAGTGGTTTATTGAGATTTTGAAAAACAACAATTTTTTTTTGCAAAAATGGCACCACACCTGTCCTCCGGTTGTGTGTGGTATTATAACTCCATTCCAGTGAAGTGAAAGGAGCCAAGTTGTAATACACAGGGGTGGGGAAATAAAAAAATAAAAACTGTTTGTCCAAGGGACTAAAGCGGAACACAATCTATAATTTCAACCAAAATAGTACAATCCCCCCCACTAGACCACCAGGGATGGATATAAGATCCCTTTAGACACTGCTGTCAACTTAAACACCGGTGATCTAATGGTTTAATAGTGGCCACGGCGATCGCAGCATGCCAGGCTATTAGTGGTGGGAGAGGTGTAGATAGCTCCTTTTACACCCGAGGCAAGCCCAGAAAATTGCGCCTCACCCCCCCCCCCCCCCCCCATCTGACCCCTATAACTCCAATTTTTCCATATACAGGGATGTATGAGGGTAATCTTATGTGCCATGATCTGTAGTTTTTATCGTAACCATTTATTATCGGAACTTTTATTAGGAAAGGGGCTTATTCACATATATATGCACTTAAAATATTTTAATCACTATTTTTCAGTCTTCATAGGGACTTACATATGGTCTTTTGATTGGATAACGGTGGACAACGCTGTGTTACTGGGGCGGGGGGGGGGGGGGGGGGTGTTCTGCTTCTCCAGTTTATGTGGTGCATTTTGTGTCAGAAAATGCTGGAAGTTGCATTTAGTTACTAGATAACTACAACACCCAGCATGCCCTGATACAGCCTATGGTTGTGTGGGTGTTGCAGCATGTTTCACTGTATAGTAGCACAGTTACGGTTATTGTGTAACATGCTGGGAGCTTGTGTCAGCTGCAGGGCCATAGGCTGAGTTGAGGAATACTGGGAATTACAGTTAGTAACTACAACACCCAGCATGCCCTGATGCAGCCTATGGTTCTGCAGCTGACCCGAACCAAAACAACTCCCAGCATGTTGCACTTTATAGTTCTACAGTTTAGGTTACGGTGTAACATGCTGGGAGTTGTAGTTTTGGTTCGGGCGTGTTTGCGTGCATCCGAGGGGCTCTTGGTTGGCAAGTGAGCATGAAGGGGGGGATTCTGGGGGGTGCAATTTAGTGCGGGTGGCCAGAAACCACTAAAAAAAATTAGCACAACTGGCTGCAGCACTTGTCAGTCCGCCCCTGTACAAAACATACATTCATACACATATTGTACATACACATATACACACACCGGCCACTGCCCCCTATATTATACATTACATACATACATCATACATACAGACACATACATACATACACCCACCGCTGCCCCCCATCATACATTACATACACATCATACATTACATACACATACACACATCACACACAGACATCATACACATACACACATCACACATACACTCAAACCATACATATACACCATACATATGCACACATCATTCATACACCCATCACTGCTCCCCCATCATAGATTACATACACACATCATATATACATCATATATACACACAGACATCATACACACCTCATATATACACAGACATCATACACATACACACATCACACACAGACATCATGCACACATCATATATACACATACATCATACACACATCACACACATACATCATACACACATTATATATACACACCATATATACACAGACATCATACACATACACACATCACACACAGACATCATACACACATCATATATACACAGACCTCATACACACACATCATATATACACAGACATCATACACATACACACATCACACACACATACACAGACATCATACACATACACACATCACACACAGACATCATACACACATCATATATACACATAGATCATACACACATCACACACATACATCATACACACATTATATATACACACCATATATACACAGACATCATACACATACACACATCACACACAGACATCATACACACATCATATATACACAGACCTCATACACACACATCATATATACACAGACATCATACACATACACACATCACACACACATACACAGTCATCATACACATACACACATCACACACAGACATCATACACACATCATATATACACAGACATCATACACACACACCATACATATGCACACATCATACATACACCCGCTGCTGATACACCCCCCCCCCATCCAATCATACATTACATACATATACAACCACCCTTCCCGCCGCCTGCATGCTCGGCCTCCTCACCTGAGCTTGCATCGGCTTCTGCGCCTCACACTGGCATTAAAGAAAAATAAGGGGGAAGTCGGTCTGTCCCTGCTAGCCCGATACAGGGCTAAATCTATGAACAATTCACCTGCCCGGCGCCCAAAACTACTTGTCCCGGGACGTCGGGCGATAGGATTTCCACATCCCTAAATACAGACAACCAGAGGACAGGGGATTATTCTATTCCCGGATAACACCTTTTAAAGCGTACATCCAGTGACTTGCGCAAGGCTATAGACTTTTAATGTAATGATTTTGCAGAAGTCCCATAGACTTGTATGGGACTTTCGCAAATTTCATGGAAGTATCTGGCACCGACTGCTTGGGAGGTGGCCCGAAAATGTGTCATATATCCCTAACCCAAGCCACCATTGGATGTACACTGTTACTTTCTTTTTCTAATGATATCCTTCATATTTCTTTAAAACATTACTGTAATTTCCAAAAACTTTTTCACATGTTGTCCAGACTCAATCCTGAGATAGTGATAGCGAGTTATAACCTTGTGAAGTGCATGGCAATGCTCTAGACTCCCTGGCCAGGCTGTTCTGCTGAACCCATTCACTGCATTAGAGTCTATGGTGGTGTTTTGCATACAGTGTGTCTCCAGCTGTTGCAAAACTACAACTTCCTGCATGCCTGGACAGCCAAAGGGAGTTGTAGTTATGCAACAGCTGGAGACACTCTATTTGGAAAATGCTGTCTATGGGAATGAGACAGGTTTGAGTGACAGCTGGGGAGTGAGGTGCACACTGCCGTACACTTCACCCGGCTGTAACTCTCCATCGCAGTCGGTCTCAGGACTGAGACCAAGTGTGATCTTAAAGGGGTACTCCAGCGGGGGGGGGGGGTTTCAAATCAGCTGGTGCTAGAAAGTTAAATAGATTTTGTAAATTACTTCTATTTAAAAATCTCAGTCCTTCCAGTATCAGCTGCTGTATGCTCCAGAGGAAGTTGGGGAGTTATTTTCAGTCTGACCACAGTGCTCTCTGCTGACACCTCTTTCCATGTCAGGAACTGTCCAGAGCAGGAGAAAATCCCCATAGCACACCTCTCCTGCTCTGGACAGTCTGTGACATGAACAGAGGTGTCAGCAGAGAGCACTGTGATCAGACAGAAAAAATACTTTACAACTTTCTCTGGAGCATACAGCAGCTGATAAGTACTGGAAAAGATTAAGATTTTTTAATAGAAGTAATTTACAAATCTGTTTAATTTTTTTAGCACCAGTTGATTTGGATTTTTTCCCCACTGGAGTACCCCTTTAACTTTTGACATAGATAACAAATCAAAGATTTTTTCAAAATAATAGGGGTCATTCTAACTTTTAAAGTTCTCAAATATCCACCCCACTGATCATGAGAATGAAGGTCTGGGTTAGAGTAGTAAAGTATTGTACACGTCTTCAGCCTCTGTTCTATTCACTCTCTATGGCGGCCTAAGAAAGATAGAGCAAAGTACAGCACCATGTCCAGGAGTCCCATAGTGATTGAATAAGGCATTGGTCAGGCATGCTTGCACAGGCTCAATGCATCCCCTTTAAATGCAATCAATACATCAAAAAATTGTATCAATAAATCTCCCCATGAACACTGTGTCCTTTCTCATGCAAAGCAGCGAGTGTCCTGATCTCTATACCAGGCTTTTCAACTTCCTCGATTGCTGCAGTGCAATTTATATTACAATGCAAATCTTTTTAATCAACCCAAATGTTCCTTTATTTCTTCCCGTAAAAGTAAGGAGGTAAGTCATAGTTGGGCACTGCCCAGTTAGCACAATGCTGCGTATTCTTTCCTGACTTCTCTGCAAAATCATATTTCTTTAAAAGTGCAAATCGAAAGTGATGGAAACTGATTAAACTGCGACAGAAAATAACATCCCAATGGTAAACAAATTGCTGCTTAAAATGAGTTTCACCGGGATTACCTAAAGCGCTCACCTTCTATTGTTACATGATGGACATTAGATGTAAAATATTATCATGGCGGTGAAGGGTAGAACACAACGTCCGTGTTCCTGAACTATAAAGATATGGCATGTGATATGTCAAGTGTGAAATCTTCACAACTCCGAGATATCGTCCACCGTAATTGCTTCTTGTGGTCTGATAAATTGTTCCATAATTGCACAGAGAAACCATTTTATTTGTTTTGCAAAGTATAAATGAATCTCATAGTCTTGTGAAGAAAGCGTTCGGGCAGCCGCTCTCTACGTCTAGTCCCCTAATAACTGAGCAAATTATACATCCATCATGATCACTATGAATTTGGATACATCGTGCTAAAGATTGCAAATAGGGCTGTTTATGTCATAGGGTCTGCTTTATAATTGTTACTTAAAATTCTAATTTGGGGAGTTTTACATCATTATTATTAGTAATTATTGTCCATTCACTCTTGGAAATCTACGTTCTAGCTCTTCAGATATGACACAACAAGGGTATTTGTAAGACGAAGCTAAGAGCTCCAATTCAGGGGCCCAGGAAATGAGCACTAGTCTTAAACTGTACATGTAAAAAGAAAAAAGGATCAACACAAATGTTCTTTTTAGCTGGACCAGAAGGACAGTATATTCACACGTTTTAAGTGGACTGTGTTTGGGGTACACTTCAGCATACCAGCAGAAAGTTATGCCACCGTATACAGTTAGGTACCTGACTTGTGCCCGTTCAGTTCAACTTATTCCGAACATAGACAAAAACTATTACCGTATTTTCTTTTCATTTCACAAAGTAAACTGTCATTTTGCAGACTCCAAAACATGACCACCTTTGCTTTAACTTTATAACCATATGTCCCGTGTTTTAAAGCATTACTATCAATTGACTGTACTTTAGATAAGTTGTCAGAAGTTGAGGTCACACATGGTCTTATTCCTGAAAGCTGCTATCATCAGGGTTATAAATCGAGATTTTCCTAGCTTGTGACGGAAAATATTAGTTATATGAAGACAGGAGGCGAGGATCTTATGCATTAAACTTTCTTTATTAATGCCCATAGCAGAATTACTATCTTCATTTCATTGTAATTCCAACAGAATTTTTTTTTTTAAAGACTACAACTCCCAGCAGTCCTTGTAGTCCCGATAGCCCCTCCTAGCCAGGTGGCTAATATTTAAGGGTCTGCCCGAGTATAACACTTCCTCTTTCTTTATGCGAAAACACAGCCGCACAGGAACCACGAACTCCATCCATACTTCGATACTGCAACATGGATCTTCGGCCAGCCGTCCCCAAGACTCCGACTTAGGAACTGGAAACTGGAAAAACCTGGACAACAGCAATGCCAACTGCACCCCAACAGGGATTAGACTTCGTCCCACAGGGGACCTAGGAACCAGAAAGCCTGTTCACAACAGGTTAGCTGCAAACGGGGACCCACCATCGTCGTTCAATAACCTGAAAAAGGAACAAAGAAGCGTAATAGGGATGGGTCGGGAGGGAAGATACTCTCCTCCTGTCTTCGAATAACTAATATTTTCCGACACAAGCTAGGAAAATCTCGATTTATATATCAGACAGGAGGCTCATATCTTATGCAAGTTCAAAGCTAATAACCTACTGATGGTTCACAGATACACAAGATGACATGACAACATAATCATAGAACCGACATGGAGACATGGTCCTCCGGTCTGAAGTAAAAATGGCGAAAAGTGGTCTCAGAAGACCAATCGGCCGCAATTAAGAGAGCGGAGAGAGAACCCCCCTGATGTGACCACCTTAGTAGCCATCACCCCTCTGGAAGAGTGGGCTCCTAAGAGGGATATGTCAATACCCGCCATACCCATGGCGGAACGCACCCACCGCGCTAAAGTAGCGGAGGTAACCGGATGATGAGGTCTGACATAGGATACAAGGAGTTGAGAAAAGTCTGGGGAGCGCAAATCGGCAGTTTGCGTCTCGTATGCTTGCAGGCAACGGACAACACAGAGCCGTGGATGCGCAGGAAAAAACGGATAAAAAAAACGAGTGGATACCCGTTTTGGTCTGACGGACCACCGAAAACTTGACTACCTGAGGCGAAAATTGTCGCCTAGAAATGTCCAGGGCTTTAACGTTCGAAACCCTCTTGATCGTGACTAGACTTAAAAGGACAGTCAGTTTATAGGACAACAATCTTAACGAAAGGTCACTATTGTCATCCCATGAAGAAAACATATTCAGCAACCTGGAAACATCCCAGGTCGCTTGATATTTGGGATGTGGAGATTGCTTAAACTTGACGCCCCGTAAAAGTCTACACACTAATGGATGTTTGCCAACCGGCAAAGAATCCACCGGACCATGGTAAGCCGAAATAGCTGACCTGTAAACATTAATGGAGCTAAAAGACTTACTGAATTCAAAAGACTCCGCGAGATAATTGACCACTACAGACACAGGCGCTTGAACGGGATCAACCTGTCGTTGATCACACCAACACACCCAGAGTCTCCAGGCTGATTGATATGCCGATCTAGTCCCGGGGGCCCAGGCCATGACGAGGAGATCCCTATCCGACTTTGAAAGGTCGCTATCCGCATCTGGCACCCCGAAACCAGCCACGCTAGGAGAAGCAGGTTGCCCTCCACTACCAGAGGGTGAAGACCCTTAATCGGATTGGTGAGGAGCTGCGGGAAGTGAGGAAGCAATCTGGGATAATCCACTGTCATCCCCAGAAGAAGAGGGAACCATGGTTGCGTCGGCCACCAGGGGGTGATCAACACAATTGTCACCCTCAGGTTCACTATATGTAAGAGAACCCTGGGGATCATTGGGAACGGGGGAAACGCATAGTGCATCCCCTTCGGCCATATTTGGCGGAAAGCGTCTACCGCAGTCGCCTCCG
Source organism: Hyla sarda (assembly GCF_029499605.1). Lineage (NCBI taxonomy): Eukaryota > Metazoa > Chordata > Amphibia > Anura > Hylidae > Hyla > Hyla sarda. The sequence continues at coordinate 46,028,625 of NC_079195.1, forward strand.
GGTCCGGCCTCCAGCTGAAGAAGCGCTGCAGTTGACGGTTGAGGCGAGAAGCAAATAGATCCACGCCGAACGGACCCCAAAGCCTCCTCAGCTGAAGGAAAACCGAACGATCCAGACGCCAATCGCTGGAATTCCAGTCGGCTACCAAATTGGAAACCCCTGGAATATACTCCGCCATAGGCACAATGTCGCGGGACAGGCAGAAGTGCCAGAAGTCCTTCGATATCCACAAGGATCTTGGATCTGGTGCTCCCCAAGCGGTTGATGTATTGAACCGCCGCCACGTTGTCCATGCGTAATAACACACAGCAATTGGATGCGTGTGGCATGAAACTCATGAGGGCAAAGAACGCCGCCAGAAGTTCCAACGCATTGATATGCAGGGTTGATTCTGTTACGGACCACCTCCCTCCTGTGGAGGCCTCTCCGCACCGAGCGCCCCAGCCCTGTCGACTCACGCCCGATTCGATGATGATGTCCGGACTGGAGTTGAAGATGGTTTTGCTGTTCCATTCAACGGCATGGCGAAGCCACCATCGTAACTCCTCCGTGGCCTCCGGGCAGAGGGGTACCTCGTCCGCATACCGGAGCCCCTGTTGAAGATGAAGAATCTTGAGCCTCTGTAGGGCCCTGTAGTGAAGGGGGGCCGGAAAGATAGCTTGGATGGAGGCCGCTAGAAGACCTTCTAGTCGTGCCAGCACCCGAAGCGATAAGCGACTCTTGCGCAGAACCACCCTGATTTCCTTGCGGATGAGGGACAACTTTGTCTTGGGCAGATGGAGGACGGCTCGATTGATATTTACCAAGAAGCCCAAGAACTCAATTTCCTGAGCTGGGCCGAGAATGGATTTTTCGTGATTGATTATGAATCCCAGCTCCTGCAATAAAGATATTGTCCACCTCATATGGAGGGATGCCTGTGCCTTTGAGCGAGCCATGATGATGAGGAGGTCGTCCAGAGATATGATCAGAGGTACTCCTCTGCTCCTTAAAGATGCCACCACTGGTTTCAAAAGTTTGGTGAAACACCACGGGGCGGACAAGAGGCCGAATGGAAGGCAAGTAAACTGCCACATTCGATCCCTCCAGAGGAAACAAAGAAGTTGCTGAGAAGACGGGTGCATAGGGACGGTGAGATAGGCGTCCTTCAAGTCCACCTTCACAAGCCAGTCCCCAGGTTGCAGAAGATCCCGAAGGAAGTGGATTCCCTCCATTTTGAAGTGTCGATAAGTGACATGTTGGTTTAGATCCCGAAGGTTTATCACGGATCGATACCCGCCCCCTTTCTTCTTGACTAAGAAGAGGTTGCTGATAAACCCAGGGGAAGACGGACTGACCTCTAAAACCGCCTGTTTGGACAGCAGGTCTTGTAGTTCGTTGTCTATTAGAGCAACGTTCTGGTCTGAAAACCGGATAGGGGGAGGAGGTACACCCAAATCCGGTATGGACTGAAGTTCTATAAGAAAACCTGCCACTGTATTGAGTATCCACGCGTCTGCCGTAATCGCAGACCAAGCGTGGGTAAAATGCCTCAGTCGCCCCCCCCAACACAGGTATGTGAGATTGTAGAATGTGTGGAATACTCACCGGTAGTTGGTCGGGATCGGGGGTAGCCTCGGCCGCCACGTCCACGCCAAGGTCTGCCGCGAGGTGGAAAGAACGGTGCCGGCTGCGCCACTGGCATGGAATAGGATGGAGGAGCCTGAGGGAATTGGTGTTGAGCAGGGGCTCTACCGTGTGGCCTGTAGGTACTTCTGCCGGCCCGGGAAAAAATTTTATTGGCCCCAGATTTTTTTTGTGAAAATTGGGCCTTATCGAGGCTGGTGAAGAGCCCGACAAATTTGTTTATATCTTTAATAAGGTTATCCCCGAAGAGCATACCTTCCGCCGATGGACCCGACTCGGACTCGGCTAGGTGGGATAATTGCGGATCAAGCCGCATGGGGATGGACCGACGTCTCTCAGTAGAGCACGCGGTGTTAGCAGTGCCCAATAAACAAATAGCCCTCTGGGCCCACCCCCGAAGCTGGCACAGATCGACGGGTTGGTCCGTCGCCGCCTGCTCGTAGAGGTTCAATATCTTTGTGAGGGGACCGATCAGATCCAGGATACGATCCTGGATGGTTTTAAAGGATCTCTCTATCCCTTTTTTGGGGGAACTTCCCCAACTTTGTGAGGTACTTAGATAATATAGGATCCACCTCGGGGGGTAGAAACTACCTTTTTGGGAAAAAAGGGTCTGGGACATTCTGCCCTCAGCTTATTCCTGTCAGTTCTTTCAAGGGACCTGCGTGCCCAGAATTCCACGTACTGAGACACGTGGGGAAGTGGTGTCCAATCGCCCGAGCGTGGATGGATGATCGCATCTGGGTGAAAGAACAGTTATCCTAGAGAGTCTAGGATGATAGCACCCTGTGAATCAGGGATGGCGTCGGTGGTGAGCGCCGTTTCCCCAGCATCCTCATCAATGGATCCAGACTCAGAGACCTCAGTCTCATTATATTCTGCAAGTCTACAAAGCAATCAGGTTTGGCCCGCCTAGCGGACCTGCGCCTCTTGTCAGATGTCTCCCTGAGGCCCAGGGGTCGGACAGAGTCTGGGGGATGCGTGGGTTGGCAGTCTATGGTGGGAGCTGCCTGGAGCATGGATTGTTCTTCCCCTGCCGGGAAGTCGGAAGCCGCTACGGTGTGCTTACGCTTATGGGAGGCTTTGCCCCTCTTGACTGGCGGCTCACCGCTTTGAGAAAGCGGAGCTGGTAATAGGGACAATGGCTGCTGAGAGCCAGCAGGCGCAATGGTGGATGCCAGAGCTGCCTGAACAGATCTATTAATAAGGTCCTGGATCTGAGTGGCACTCAGGAAATGTGCCGTATTCAGGGTTATCTCATCCCCTCTGGGGAGAGTAGAGGTAGATTCATCAGCCATATGTGAGTCTAGAGTACAGTAGTATGCCTCAGACACCCTAGGGTTATAACCAGGGCAGGGGAACTAACAATTAGAAGAATGACCCCTGTGTAAAAACCTATAGCACACCGACAGGCAGAGAACACTATATGAGAAGGAGGGCAGGAATAAATTCCGCCTCCACAGTAATATATATTACTCTTACATTGCTCAGATACTATCAGGCTCCATCCTCCGGACCGCTAGCTCTGAACTGGCGCTGCGGTGGGAGGAGGACCTGAACCCTAGCTCCCTCAGAGCTGTGATAGGTCGCCGACGGGGCGCCCACCAGTTACGTCAGGCGGGCATGCCCCCTTCCACAAATGAAGGACGTGGAGAGAGGAGGAGCGGTCTAGACACGGCCCCAGCCCGCCCGCCCGCGCACGCGAAGAGGAGATGCGGGAGGAGAAGAAGATGAAGAGGAAAATAGCGTCCCAGGTAAGATGGCGACCGCCAGAATATGAAGAAGGGGTAAATAACACGGAAAGGTCAGGGAAGAACGCTGCGACCGGACGCGCCGGCGCAACCCTGAAATACCGGAGCAAACTGGCACAGAGGAGACAGAAAGGAAGCCCCAAGAGTATATAGAATGATATATAGAATAAAATAGAAAATAATATATAGCGAAAGCTGAAAATAAATAAATATATATAGAAAGAATAGTCTAAAGGTATCTATAAGAGACAGAACATATACCGGATACCAAAATATGAGGAGCACTTCTCTTATACACTCTGCTATGAGCAGAAAGAAAGAGGAAGTGTTATACTCGGGCAGTCCCTTATATATGAGCCACCTGGCTAGGAGGGGCTATCGGGACTACAAGGACTGCTGGGAGTTGTAGTCTTTTAAGTCTTTTAAAAAGTTTTTTCTGTTGGAATTACATTGAAATGAAGATTAGTAATCCTGCTATGGGCATTAATAAAGAAAGTTTAATGCATGAGATATGAGCCTCCTGTCTGATATATAACTGGTAATTGCAGAGGGTCTCATGATTGAGTCCTAATGTGTACTAAACTTTTGACATGTCTGGACAACATGTCAAAATTTTAATAATTTTAACATTTTAAAATCATAACTAAATAAAGCTTAGAACTTTTTTTTTTTAATTATCGCAGTTTGAAAATTAGACCTCCTTCATCTATCCCGTATTTCTCATGTGAATTCTTAATTAGGTGTTAAGAAAAAATAAAATGGTTCATGTCTGGCATTAAATTGGACAAAAAACGGATAAAACAATACTTTTCTGGTGCACCCATGCTCACTTTGCCTGGTCTCAGCTAAGTAGCACCTCCTGCTTTTATTTCAACACAGTAAGTGTCCGCTCAACCTATCACTGGCCATTGCAGAGACTCGCCCTGGCTAATCATTGATTTGCTGCCCTGGCCAGGAACCACTGCTCACCCAGGACTGAGCGGTGCTTCCTGTAATGGAAAATTTTCAATGTGGATTTTTGCTGCCCAAAAATAAGTAACAAGCTACTTACTGTATTTACACAGTTTTTAAACGGAAAAACAACATTTACCCTATTGAATGACATGGGACTTATCCTCATGCATATCCCTGGCTGATTGCAAATCTGTAGCAGAAAAACAAGCGTTGTCCTTATATTACTGCCACGGTACACATGTGAACTTACCTAATGCCCTCTTTGAAAACAGAAAGGTTATAGGGGTTTCTGTGGAAAAGCTCAATTTACTATAGCTTTTAGTAGATAGTATACTCCCCTCCTTCGGTTTCCTTTTAACTTGCACCCGAATGTTCCCGGTTCTTCACTGGTCTCTGCTTCCTCCAGGTTATGTGCCATCCCATGCCCATTAGATCTGACTGCTCACCAATCAGGGACTGAGGCGGGACACTGTGGGGGCCACTGATTGGCCTATCCTGCAATGATAGGCAGGCACTCAACCCGAAATAAAATGGAGACCAGCCACATCGGCTCTTTAGGTGTGGCAGCAGCAGGGTACCAGAGGAGGTGAGTTTAATATGTTTATTTTATACAAGCACCACTCTTTAAGAAAATTTAGTTTTTGCTTGGAAAATTCCTTTTAAAGCTCCATGTTGACTAGCTAGATCAGGAGTTTTTATCAACTGCTTATTTTCCCTTCCGCAGCCATTATAGAGGAACCGTAGTATTCGAAAGATTCACTGTCAAAGTAGTACATAGACATCATGAATGTGTCTGTGCTAACTGGTTGTTAGCAGCTCTTCAATCTGACGCACAAAGGAGGGTTCATGACCTGGACGGCACACCTTTTATTATTTCCATATAAGTGAACCAGTCTTACGGACAGCGTTTAAGATCATATAAACCCTATTATGAAAGTTTTCTGCAAGTTGCTCTCTTGGTGACTATTGCAAAGAATTCAATACTGTTGGATTGCCTGTTATAGTCTGGTGCCAGGTACATAAAGATTACTGATATTAACAAAATCTGCAGTCCATCTTATTGTAAGTGTCCCTGTCTTAATAAAGATGTTAAAGCATACCCGTCAGATCCAACAAAAAAGCATTTTTTTTAATATAGCACTCAGTACCTAATCCTGACCATGTACATCTAATTTTTATGTGTCTAACATCTTAATTTTTTATTACACTTTTAATTTAGCTCACTAGTCTGAATTCCTCTCAAAGGGAAGGGGTGTGGCCTCATTGTGCAGGTCTCCTCCCCTCCCTCAGTATGCTGTCTGCTCACATCTCTCCTAGCATTAGCAAAACTATAACTCCCAGCTTGTCCTCACTGACAGTAGCGGGACACAAGCTGACAGTGGGGGGATTTTTCCTCCAGCTGTGAGCCCTGCGCTCACAGCCAGGGCCGGCCTTATGGGTGTGCGAGCTGTGCAGCCACACAGGGCACCATAGCAACAGTGGGGCCGGGTGACCGACACAGCTCGCAGTGTAACAGGCTGGCCGAAGATGGGGAGAAGCCATAGGCCTGCGCCCGGGGTGTGCTTGTGCCACACCCTAATCAAGCCCGGGAGGATCCTTGGCCGCCACTAAGCAGCCCGCAGGGGCCCCTGCACATTCTGGACATCCCTGTGTCCCGAAAGATCTTTTCGGGACACAAGGATGTCTCATTACCTCTCTGCGGCGCCCCCCTGCGTTAACTTTAAAAACGCAGGGGCCGCCGGGAGATAGGGCACGCAGGGACATCCCGTGCGTGCGCCCATAGAAACAGCAGAGCGGAGCAGTGAGGAAGAAGACGCGCGAGCGCGCATGGTAAGTTACCTGTAAGTTGTTAGGTGCAGTATAGTTCCCCCACATTAGGTGCAGTATAGTTCTCCACATTAGGTGCAGTATAGTTCTCCACATTAGGTGCAGTACAGTTCCCCCACATTAGGGGCAGTACAGTTCCCCCACATTAGGGGCAGTATTGTTCCCCCACATTAGGGGCAGTATAGTTCCCCACATTAGGTGCAGTATGTTCCCCCACAGACATACAGCCTCCAGTCATATGCAGTGTATGGCTGGAGGCTGTATGTCTGTGTACTGCCCCACTTCAGTGTTCCGACCACCACTCCTCTGTTCCCAGGACCTACTGCTATGGTCTATAGGCCATAGCAGTAGATCGTGACCCCGGAGCGGTGGTCAGAACACTGAAGTGGGGCAGTACACAGACATACAGCCTCCAGCCATACACTGCATATGACTGGAGGCTGTATGTCTGTGGGGGAACATACTGCACCTAATGTGGGGAACTATATGGCACCTAATGTGGGGGAACTATATGGCACCTAATGTGGGGGAACTATATGGCACCTAATGTGGGGGAACTATACTGCACCTAATGTGGGGAACTATATGGCACCTAATGTGGGGGAACTATACTGCCCCTAATGTGGGGGAACTATACTGCCCCTAATGTGGCGGAACTATACTGCCCCTAATGTGGGGAACTGTACTGCCCCTAATGTGGGGGAACTGTACTGCCCCTAATGTGGGGGGAACTGTACTGTGTACCTAATGTGGGGGGGAACTGTACTGTGTACCTAATGTGGATGGAACTGTACTGCACCTAATGTGGGGAAACTGTACTGCACCTAATGTGGGGAAACTGTACTGCACCTAATGTGGGGCAACTGTACTGCACTTAATGTGTGGGAACTGTACTGCACTTAATGTGGGGGAACTGTACTGCACCTAATGTGGGGGAGCTATACTGCACCTAATGTGGAGAACTATACTGTACCTAATGTGGGGGAACTATACTTCACCTAATGTGGGGAACTATATGGCTCCTAATGTGGGGGAACTATACGGCACCTAATGTGGAGAGCTATACTGCATCTGATTAAGGGGGGCAGGGGACTGGTGAAAGGGGACATGGAATTGATTAAGGGGGCAGGGGACTGATTAAAAATAAAAATATTTGTTACAATTCTTTTTTTCCTCTTCGTGTATGCTTATGGGGTAATGGGGGGGGCACCACAAGGTTCACTCGCATAGGGCACCTGAACACCTAAGGCCGGCCCTGCTCACAGCTGTCAATCATGTCCATGACATAGGTGATGACGCATGGACACAGCAGGACTAGTATGTGTCCAAGCAGGCAGGGGGGGGCAGTTATTTGAATGCCTTTTTCATTATGAAATACTGAAAATTTTCTAATGAAAGCAATTGCAAAACCTATTGGTTTTGCATGCTTTACAACATACAAAACGTTTTTGTATCTGACAGTGCCCATTTAAATCAAACAACTCACCGATAACTAGTCCTTGAGTCGCCCTCTACTGTTATATTGATGGAAACTCTGTTGGCTGATTTCTCATGCAAACTTCTGGTGAAGCTGGGCCACATCTCCTGTGGGAGTTATAAAGGTGGCCAGTATATAGAGCAGTGCTTGTCACCTCTCCATTTTACATTATGTATCTATTATATATGCCAAGGTCTTTGTTTTTTTTTCTACACATTTGGGTTGATAACATAGTTTGAACCAGGTTTATTCTTCTGTTTCATCAGCGTTGATTTGCAGCCGATCTGAGCTCTTTATTCTTGGGCTTTAACAGTTAATTAACTTTCAGTGACCTCCAATTACGCTGGGCATTCAGACTACACATTCATTTGTACCGCATGCAAAAATACAACACTGGTAGGGAATACAGGTGTTAACTCTTCTGTGTGGTCCAAGCTTGGTTTACTTGGCACTGCAACAAACACAGGACTGCATTTCATATCTGATCATCTAAAGCGTCAGCCACTACAAAATATTGTAATATTCTGCAGAGGGACCAATTTGTCATATTTAAAGCGGTCGTCTGTGATTAAAATATTGATAGACGAAAATTTCTCCATCAGGAGCCCCAGATCATCATCACAGCGAGGTAGCTGCAGCACTTCAGTGTTTATGCAGGCAAAGCATCTTATCCATACATGTAGCCGGGCCTAATACTCCAGCTGTGCTGCTTGGCCTGGTACCTTATCTCTACAGGCGGCCTGGTACCCCAGCTGTGGGGCCAGGCCTAGTACCCCAGGCCGCTGGACCTTGTACCACAGCGTTCCAAATGCACCAAATCTTAAGAGCAATCTTATAGATGTTCTCTTTTTCACTGGTCTACCTAATGACAGATTAATAATTACATTAGATTTACCTTAATAATTTTGTCATTCCTGCTCCACCTGTTTCTGGCTCCCTCTATACACGATAAAATGTAACATAATCATGGCAGCCAGTTAAAGATGTGGAAAACTTTGAAGTGTTCTGCTGGGTTCACCAGTATGCAGATGTCTCCTAGTGAGTGAAATATGCTGCAGAATAAATTGCCCTGCTGTTTTTCAAGTGTTAATTTTCTTCCCACTGAGCGATTCACCATACTCTTGCAATCACAATAATCTTGTTATATTATTATGTTAGCAGAAATGAATGTCATTTGTCACATGTTGTATACATGCATACATATGAAAGCACCTGCACAGTCAAATAGATGTTGTTCCATGGATGCATCGCATATCTTTTCATATAAGCTGTTCTTGGTTCACAACCCCCCCTTGCTAGTATAGTGTCAAAGAGGTGTGGTTTGGAGAGGGGGTATGTGTCTGCCCACAAAAATCTGTCAAGGAGTAAGCATTCTTCTTCTAGCTATTGTGATAGACATGCAGTGAGCCTCACAGGTTAGGCTTTAGATTTATCGTGCATATGCCGCAATTCACAGTGCATGCGCGGGATTTCAGCATTCCGCTACCAGGCTTAAAGTGTCAATCAAAGAAGGTGCGGATGTAATGTCAAAGGGTGAGGCACTATGGCCCAGGGCCACAGCAGACCGCCAGCTATGCCTCTTTGACACTGGACCCCCACAAAAGTCTTATTTTTTTTTAGAAATATAGACAAGAACAGCTTATATAAAGGTATGCAATGTTTGCGTCGATGAACGGCGCCTGTGCTTTCATATTCATAGAACATGTGACCGATGAACTTGACAGATTAAAGTTTTAGAACCCATATTCCAAGCATGTACAACCCATAAATGTTTTTTGCCTTGTTACCATGGAAACATAGATTAGAATGAAGGCTCCGTATACATTGAATTATGTGTGTGTCTATGGCTCTCATGTAAGCCTTTAAAATGATGTGCGCACAGAAATTGCTAGGCCGGGTTAGACCGCTATAATGCAAGTGCATTATAGCTGTAATACATTGACCGCTTGCATTTATACAGAACCAAACTTAAATCGACGTAGAACACTCTTGTGATCTGTATAGTGTTTAAAATAGAGCTTAGCAGTAAAATGAAATTGGGTACAGGCTTTAATACAGACACTTAAATGCATCTGCAACAAGAAACTATTGGTCATTTTTGGGCTTCTATGCTGAAGACTAGTTTGTTATACTCTAAAACTGTATGGCCAACTTTACTTTCCCCCCAATTGTAGAGGTCATTTGCATAGATACAAAGAAAATGTTGGAGGTTCCAGGGCAAATGAATCATTAGCAACCTTTAAGGAGTTACCCACTTGGGTGGAAAACCCTTACTTACTAACATTAGCCTCATATCCCTTGACAAAGCTGTTTATTCAGCAAAACGTCGGGGAGGCTATCAGTTATATGATTTATCATCGACCTCAGTGGCAATATATCAATAAAGAGAGGGGCTCAATACTGGCAGATATAGTACGCAGACCAAAGCGCACAGAAAAATTGAATAAACCCAGAGAGTATACCGACCCCCAATAGGACTAATACACAAAACTCACTGGGCAATGTACGGTTGGCTCAGCACCTGAATTGCCCAGAATGCAGTCCCCCCCCTACAATTACTAGAAACACCCTAAAAAATGATTAATCTTTATTGTTATCTGTTTAAAATTATTACCCCACAAAAATTATACACATTGTGAGTAGTGCCATATGTATATTAGTGCCGCTGATAATTTTAACATATTTTTTGTGGGGTAATAATTTTAAACAGATAACAATAAAGATTAATAATTTTTTAGGGTGTTTCTAGTAATTGTAGGGGGGACTGCATTCTTGGCAATTCAGGTGCTGAGCCAACCGTACATTGCCCAGTGAGTTTTGTGTATTAGTCCTATTAATTAGAATAGGACTCAATACAGCTGCATTGAGCCGAGCTGCTCAAATGCCACAGCCTGGCAGCAGTTTAGCAACCATTATCAGCTCCAGGAAAGGGATAGTTTGCTTTTATACCCTGAGGCTATGTTCACACGCTGGAATGTCCGCACGGAGAATCTCCGTGCGGACATTCCGAAGAGTGCAGGAGCCAGCATAATCTGCCGGCACTTTGCAGGCATTTTGTGCCTGAAACATCTGGAACGGAAATTCCACTGTGTGCATAGCGCAGCAGTATCCCGTTGAATTCAACAGCACTGCAGCAGAATTTCCCCTTGGAATGTCCACACGGAAATTCCAACATGTGAACATAGCCTAACACCTATCCAAAAGTGTCTGCATCAGCGGGAAATGTAGCTTACAAATTTCCTATAATTAATCCAAATATACAAAGAAAGGAGGAATGGCACTCACCGCTTACTGTAATTTCTTATCTTTTATTCTTCATAAAGTGCAGGTGCTTTAAAAAGGCATTTCACCCAGCCGGGTGTGGACGCCAGTGCGCGTGCTACAGGTAACAATTGTTTCGCTCTGGCTTGAGCTTCAACAGACCTTCCCTTTCCCATGCTCCTTCATTCCTTATAACACGTCATGAAGGATCCACGGGGCGGGGATTACAAGCACAATAGGTTTAAAAAACAGTGTAAAGTGCAAAAAACACATACAGTCAAAACCAAAAACTAAATAACTACAAAAATAATCCTAAATCAATCCTGTCATTTAATCCTCCTAACTCTTGTGCACCAGTTTTCAAAATCCACTTTGCTTCGATCTCGCGGAGGATTTTTTCATTATCTTTACCTTGAGTACAAATTAACCTTTTAATTCCCATAAATTTCAGGACGCTTGCATCTCCATTGTGTGCCGAATTAATATGTTCTATTAATCTTGGGGAGCCTTTTCCTGATTTTATTGACCAGGTGTGTTCCCGAAAACGTGTATTTAGTGCACGAATAGTGCTTCCTATATAAAATCTCCCGCAGGTGCAAATTAATGCATACACTGCAAAGGAGGTTTTACAACAAATGAATTCGGTAATATTTTTTGTTTGGCCACCAATGGAGATGCATTTTCCTGGTTGGAAATATGTGCACCAATTGCATCGTCCACACCTATGATTCCCGACTACTGCGTTTTTTTCTAACCATGTTTTGTTACTTTCCTTTTCTTTATATTTACTACGTACTAATTCATCTTTTAGATTTTTTGTACGTTTAAAAGTAACTATTGGTTTATTTTTTCTGACATTCCCTATAAGCGGGTCTCTCTCAATTAAATGCCAATTGGAAAAAATAGCACTTTTTATTATTTCTGCTACTGGACTATATTTAAAGGAGAAGCAGAACCTGTCATTTTCGGGATTTTTAATTTTTCGTTTATTAGTTTTTTTATGGAGTAGAGTTTTTCTATCTAATTTTCTAGCTCTAATTAATGCTTCAGTCAACACGGTCTGAGGGTATCCCCTTAACAAAAAGCGCTTAGTTAGGGTCTCGGCTTGTTGCTCAAATGTTTCATCCGAGCTGTTAATCCTCCTTAATCGTAAGTATTGGCTATATGGGATTGCGTTCCTGGTATGGGTTGGGTGATAGCTCTGGTAATGTAAATACGAATTTGACGCGGTTTCCTTTCTATAACCTTCTGTTTCCAGAGTACCATTTTTTGCCATCACACGTACATCCAGGAACTCCAATTCCTCTTTGCTCCATTTAGATGTGAAGAACATGTTCATGTCATTGTTATTTAACAAGGACATGAACCCTTTGAAATCCTCCACAGACCCATTCCAAGTAGGAAAACATCATATACAAAACGAAAATAACAACGTATAAACTTAAGAAATGGGTTTCTCAAACAAAAAACATATTTTTCCTCAAAATGGGCAAGAAAAAGGTTAGCCAGGGTGCATGCTACCGGGGTCCCCATCGCGGTCCCCCGGTTTTGGCTGTACCACTGGCTACCAAACTTAAATACATTATTACCCAAAATAAATGAAAGAGATTCTCCGACAAATTTAATATAGGCTTCACTTTTTCCTGCTTTTCCCAAGATTTCCTCAATGCACTGGACGGCCAACCCCTGGGGGATCCTAGTATAAAGACTCTCCACATCTATAGATACTATTAGGAAATCGTCCTGCCAGGGGATGCCATCCAGAGCAGTGAGGAAATCATTGGTGTCTTTTACGAGGGAGGGAACATTCTGTAATAAAGGTCTAAGTAACCAATCCATATATTTCGATAGGGACTCCGTTAGAGACCCCACCCCGGAGACAATCGGTCTCCCGGGTGGGGTCTCCAGTGTTTTATGTATTTTCGGCAAGAAGTACCAATTGGCCTCTTTTGGTGTTTCGGGAAATAACCGTTTTGCCAAATTCTCTGAGAGAATTCCCATTTCTACCTGTTTTCTTAGGAAAGACTGTAATTTGGATGTCAGTGTTTTCATGGGATTTTTTTCTAATTTTGTATAGGTGATCGGATCATTTAGTTGGCGCAATGCCTCTTTTTTCATAATAATCTCTAGATATTTAAGTTTGGTAGCCAGTGGTACAGCCAAAACCGGGGGACCGCGATGGGGACCCCGGTAGCATGCACCCTGGCTAACCTTTTTCTTGCCCATTTTGAGGAAAAATATGTTTTTTGTTTGAGAAACCCATTTCTTAAGTTTATACGTTGTTATTTTCGTTTTGTATATGATGTTTTCCTACTTTGGAATGGGTCTGTGGAGGATTTCAAAGGGTTCATGTCCTTGTTAAATAACAATGACATGAACATGTTCTTCACATGTAAATGGAGCAAAGAGGAATTGGAGTTCCTGGATGTACGTGTGATGGCAAAAAATGGTACTCTGGAAACAGAAGGTTATAGAAAGGAAACAGCGTCAAATTCGTATTTACATTACCAGAGCTATCACCCAACCCATACCAGGAACGCAATCCCATATAGCCAATACTTACGATTAAGGAGGATTAACAGCTCGGATGAAACATTTGAGCAACAAGCCGAGACCCTAACTAAGCGCTTTTTGTTAAGGGGATACCCTCAGACCGTGTTGACTGAAGCATTAATTAGAGCTAGAAAATTAGATAGAAAAACTCTACTCCATAAAAAAACTAATAAACGAAAAATTAAAAATCCCGAAAATGACAGGTTCTGCTTCTCCTTTAAATATAGTCCAGTAGCAGAAATAATAAAAAGTGCTATTTTTTCCAATTGGCATTTAATTGAGAGAGACCCGCTTATAGGGAATGTCAGAAAAAATAAACCAATAGTTACTTTTAAACGTACAAAAAATCTAAAAGATGAATTAGTACGTAGTAAATATAAAGAAAAGGAAAGTAACAAAACATGGTTAGAAAAAAACGCAGTAGTCGGGAATCATAGGTGTGGACGATGCAATTGGTGCGCATATTTCCAACCAGGAAAATGCATCTCCATTGGTGGCCAAACAAAAAATATTACCGAATTCATTTGTTGTAAAACCTCCTTTGCAGTGTATGCATTAATTTGCACCTGCGGGAGATTTTATATAGGAAGCACTATTCGTGCACTAAATACACGTTTTCGGGAACACACCTGGTCAATAAAATCAGGAAAAGGCTCCCAAAGATTAATAGAACGTATTAATTCGGCACACAATGGAGATGCAAGCGTCCTGAAATTTATGGGAATTAAAAGGTTAATTTGTACTCAAGGTAAAGATAATGAAAAAATCCTCCGCGAGATCGAAGCAAAGTGGATTTTGAAAACTGGTGCACAAGAGTTAGGAGGATTAAATGACAGGATTGATTTAGGATTATTTTTGTAGTTATTTAGTTTTTGGTTTTGACTGTATGTGTTTTTTGCACTTTACACTGTTTTTTAAACCTATTGTGCTTGTAATCCCCGCCCCGTGGATCCTTCATGACGTGTTATAAGGAATGAAGGAGCATGGGAAAGGGAAGGTCTGTTGAAGCCCAAGCCAGAGCGAAACAATTGTTACCTGTAGCACGCGCACTGGCGTCCACACCCGGCTGGGTGAAATGCCTTTTTAAAGCACCTGCACTTTATGAAGAATAAAAGATAAGAAATTACAGTAAGCGGTGAGTGCCATTCCTCCTTTCTTTGTATATTTGGATTCTGGATACTCTTCGTTTTCATAAGGAATTGAGCACCACTAACTGTTATGGGACTGACCTGGTTCACATAGGAGTCACGGGAAGCTTGGCAGTGCCAGCCAGCTTTTTCTAATCTAAGTTGTTTCCTATAATTAAACAATGGCTTGTGTAAATTTGCACCAGGTATTCTGGTTTACAACTACGCTAAAACTATGCATTGTTTTAATTTTAAGGGTGTATTTGCGGATTGCGGATTTTACAAAGCAGTCAAAATACATAAGAATTGCATTGTGAAATCTGCAGTTTTAGATCCACAGTTGCTGACTTTACAACTTCAAGTCCGGAGCGGATCCTGTGTGTGCGTGAGCCCGTGATGATTCCAATGGAGCCAACACATAGGGAATACATATACAGTAATGGCCGTAAATGTTGGCACCCCTGAAATTTTTCTAGAAAATTAAGTATTTCTCACAGAAAAGTATTGCAGTAACATGTTTTGCTATACACATGTTTATTCACTGTGTGTATTGGAACTAAACCAAAAAAGGGAGTAAAAAAAAGCAAATTGGACATAATTCCACACCGAACTCCAAAAAATGGTCTGGACAAAATTATTGGCACCCTTTCAAAGTTGTGGAAAAATAACATTGTTTCAAGCATGTGATGCTCCTTTAAACTCACCTGGGGCAAGTAACAGGTGTGGGCAATATAAAAATCCCACCTGAAAGCAGATAAAAAGGAGAGACGTTCACTTAGTCTTTGCATTGTGTGTCTGTGTGCCACACTAAGCATGGACAACAGAAAGAGGAGAAGAGAACTGTCTGAGGACTTGAGAACCAAAATTGTGGAAAAATATCAACAATCTCAAGGTCCATCTCCAGAGATCTAGATTTGCATTTGTCCACAGTGCACAAAATTATCAAGAAGTTTTCAACCCATGATTAAAAGTGTCAACGCAGGATAGTCCGTATTTTGGATAAGCAGCCCCAAACAAGTTCCAAAGATATTCAAGCTGTCCTGCAGGCTCAGGAAGCATCAGTGTCAGCGTGAACTATCCGTCGACATTTAAATGAAATGAAACTCTATGGCAGGAGACCACTGCTGACACAGACATAAAAAAGCAAGATTACATTTTGCCAAAATGAATTTGAGTAAACCAAAATCCTTCTGGGAAAACATCTGGTGGACAGATGAGACCAAGATATAACTTTTTGGTAAAGCACACCATTCTACTGTTTACCGAAAATGGAATGAGGCCTACAAAGGAAAGACCACAGTACCTACAGTGAAATATGGTGGAGGTTCAACAATGTTTTGGGGTTGTTCCCCTCCCACTGGCACTGGGTGCCTTGAATGTGTGCAAGGCATCATGAAATCTGAGGATTACCAATGGATTTTCAGTCGCACTGTACAGCCCAGTGTCAGAAGGCTGGGTTTGCGTCCGAGATCTTGGGTCTTCCAGCAGCACAATGACCCCAAACATATGTCAAAAAGCACCCAGAAATGGATGGCAACAAAGCGCTGGGGAGTGCTGAAGTGGCCAGCAATGAGTCCAGATCTCATTGAAAACCTGTGGAGAGATCTTAAAATTGCTGTTGGGAAAAGGCGCCTTCCAATAAGAGAGACCTGGAGCAGTTTGCAAAGGAAGAGTGGTCCAACATTCCGGCTGAGATGTGTAAGAAGCTTATTGATGGTTATAGGAAGCCACTGATTTCAGTAATTTTTTCCAAAGGGTGTGCAACCAAATATTAAGTTAAGGGTGCCAATAATTTTGTCCAGCCCATTTTTGGAGTTTGGTGACATTATGTCCAATTTGCTTTTTTTCCTCCCTTTTTTGGTTTAGTTCCAAAAAACACAAAGGGAATAAACATGTGTATAGTAAAACGTGTGTTACTGCGATCTTTTCTGTGAGAAATACTTCATTTTCTTGAAAAATTTCAGGGGTGCCAATATTTACGGCCATGACTGTATAAGGCAGCAATTATTATTGATACAACCAATAGGATTACCTATCCTATGTACTATCCTACTCCTCTGCCATCTTGAAAACTACTGTCTTTACTTTAACTTGTCTTCCAGCTCAGGGACTTCCTACTTTCTTATTATGAAACAATGTAAAGGCAAGAGTCCAGGTGAAAGGATTCCATGGAGCGCTGTATAAAATAGGTCGTGATTCTTAATCAAGCAGAACAGATTTCTTTGCGTTAGTCAATTATATACCATACTGCACTTTTGCCTAAAACATATTTTCCAAATAAAGCACAGTAGTTAAAAATCCTGCTCCCAGGCGCTGACATCTGTCACACGTTAGATCCGTGTTTGTGTGTCAGTGAATTGGTTTGTATGGTCTCGGGAGGACTCAGCTGTGTGGAAGGGTTCGGTCATTAGAATGATATAAGCTGCGCTGATTGATATTTTCATTGCAGCGCAAATCATTTCAATTATCATATGAAAAGGCTCCTTTGTCTCGACATCAAGGTTATTACTTTTATTAAGACTCTGTGTTTTCATAGCGATACTCGACATGATTTGCAGAGGTACTGATCAGAGGAGGTAGGAGGATTCTGTACTTTTCAACAAACCTTTGCGGATTTTGAAGACTTGCTCGCCAAGGTCTTTTGGCTTAATTACCGTATTTAAATTGACTTTTTTTTTTTTTAAATAAATGCCCACCTTTTATCTTTGTCATTTTTGGGTCTAAAGTTCTGGTTTTTATTTTAATATATATGTTTATATCAAATTCTGTCATTAATGTGGAGATGAAGGGGAATTTATAAGGAGGTTTTAGGCCTTATATCACAGGTAACCTGTTATCCAGGTATGTAGGTTGGCTATGATTCCCTTGGATATTCTGGTACTATATTCAGATTACTTGTAGAGAGTCATGGGGTGGTACCATGTCTGTAAAGAGTCACACTGGCCGTTACCCCCCCCCTCCCTCCTCAAACTGGAATATGTCATCACAAGCCAGCTGACGCGACATTGTGGACTTGTCTTGTCGAGTGAATGGTCCCCTACTATTCCCATTTGTTTGTTTAAAAAATTGTGGTTTTTAGAAGCTGAGGATGAAAAAACATAACAGCTGTAGCCAAAACTGACTGTGACGAGAAGGGATTAAAAGATGAAATTCCAGAGGATTCCCTAGTGTATACTGCTGATGTAAGGCTCTGATGTATGCCACTGTATGGACATCTAAGTATAATGCACCCTATGATAAACACAGACAAATATGGTTTCCTTTACAGTAAAAAAATGACAGCTCTTAGTCTTAGGTAGGTAAATACATTTCCATATATGTGTTTGGAGGTTTTCTGGTACATATGCACATATGTATGTGTACTGCAAATACTTTACTGGAGATATATGAGCAACTGTCAGGCACCTGCACAGCTTTTCCCATGGTGAATAAAGACCTGAAAGGAAATATCCCACCTGTACAGACTCTTATCCCCAACTTAAAGAGATACCCCAGGATTTTTGTTATAATACTGTGTAATACGCTTCTATTATCCTCGTGCACCGCTTTATCCCGTTTTCATGCACAGAACCCACACCCAGAAGTTTTGTAGTGCAAGTCTTTTTATTTGCCAGAAACAATATGTTGTAAGTCACATGGTCTCCAGTAGAATTTAGGATTACTTAACCCCATTGACGTGCAAAAGACATGATTTTATTGTATCTAGCCTTAAATGGGTTATCCAGGATAAAAAAATAAATAAAATAAAAAACTGAGCTAATTCCTTCCAAACAGTGACACAACTGTCCTCAGGTTTTCTGTGGTATTACAGCTCGGTTCTATTAAAGTAAATGGTTATACAACACACAAACTGAGGACAGGTGTGGAACTGTTTTTGAAATAAAAAAAATTTTGTTCCTGAATAACCCCTTTAAGACAAAAGTGGCGGCACTAGCAAAAAATTCTGTTCATTTTTAACTGTAATCCCAGCACGGATTCCATGATGACTAGAAGACTCCCAAAAGGCACTTAAGCTTACAGACTGTAAATACCTTACCCAATAACCAAGCTTCTATGAGTTAGGAATAGCAGGTCATGGTATGGAGCCAAAGAGTTTATCCAAAATTGTAAAGTTCAAGTACATAATTGTGTCTAAAGCTAATCACAAGTACATTTGCACTATAACACCATGCTTCTTGGTGTGAATACATTTCCATTATCAGAAGGTGGGTGTTTGTGGAGGGACTGAGAGTTAAGTGTGTCAGGAAAAGTGTCAAACACATTCTTAAAGGGGTACTCTGGGGAAACTAAACCCATAGCCCATCCTTTCCCTCTCACCAACCTATTTATTTGTCTAAATATCATTCATTAGCTACAGTGGGGATCAAAAGTTTGGGCACCCCAGGTAAAAATTTGTATTAATGTTCATAAAGAAACCAAGGAAAGATGGAAAAATCTCCAAAAGGCATCAAATTACAGATTAGACATTCTTATAATATGTCAACAAAAGTTAGATTTTATTTCCGTCATTTACACTGTCAAAATAACAGAAAACAAAAAAATGGCGTCTACAAAAGTTTGGGCACCCTGCAGAATTTATAGCATATGCTGCCTCCTTTGCAAAGCTGAGACCTGCCAGTGTCATGGATTGTTCTCAATTATCATCTGGGAAGACCAGGTGATGTCAATCTCAAAGGTTTTAAATGCCCAGACTCATCTGACCTTGCCCCAACAATCATCACCATGGGTTCTTCTAAGCAGTTGTCTAGAAATCTGAAACTGAAATTAGTTAACGCTCACAAAGCTGAAGAAGGCTATAAGAAGATAGCAAAACGTTTTCAGATGTCAATATCCTCTGTTCAGGATGTAATTAAGAAATGGCAGTCATCAGGAACAGTGGAAGTTAAAGCAAGATTTGGAAGACCAAGAATAATATCAGACAGAACAGCTCGCAGGATTGTGAGACAAACAATTCAAAACCCACGTTTGACTGCACAATCCCTCCAGAAAGATCTGGCAGACACTGGAGTTGTGGTAAACTATTCCACTATAAAGAGATACTTGTGCAAATATGGTCTTCATGGAAGAGTCATCAGAAGAAAACCTCTTCTACGTCCTCACCACTAAAATCAGTGTTTGAACTTTGCAAATAAACATATAGACCAGCCTGATGCATTTTGGAAACAAGTTCTGTGGACTGATGAGGTTAAAAAGTAACTTTTTGGCCGGAATGAGCAAAGGTACGTTTAGAGAAGAAGAGGAACAGAATTTAATGAAAAGAATCTCTGTCCAACTGTTAAGCATGGGGGTGGATAATTATGCTTTGGGTTTGTATTGCTGCCAGTGGCACATGGAACATCTCACGAGTAGAAGGAAAAATGGATTCAATAAAATTTCAGCAAATTTTGGATGCTAACTTGATGCCATCTGTGAAAAAGCTGAAGTTAAAAAGAGGATGGCTTCTACAAATGGATAATGATCCTAAACACACCTCGAAATCCACGGGGGATTACATCAAGAGGCATAATCTGAAGGTTTTGCCATGGCCTTCACAATCTCCTGACCTCAACATAATTGAAAATCTATGGATAGACCTTAAAAGAGCAGGGCGTGACAGACAGCCCAGAAATCTCAAAGAACTGGAAGACTTTTGTGAGGAAGAATGGGCAAAGATACCTCAAACAAAAATTGAAAGGCTCTTGGCTGGCTACAAAAAGCGTTTACAAGCTGTGATACTTGCCAAATGATGCAGTACAAGATATTAACTCTGCAGGGTGCCCAAACTTTTGATCCCCACTGTATATAGAGCAGTTTCCCTCTTTCAGCTGTCACTCACATGCAGGGAGTGAGAGATAGATGTCCTATTCCGATCCTGCATGTCTTTGTGTAAACCCCTCACTGAGACCTTGCCCCTACCCTCCTTCAAGACATACACCACATCCTTTCTGTCTTCACAGGCATACCTCCCTTCCCCCTCACCTCCCTGTGTGTTGATCTTGTGGCAGAGAAGCCCAGTGAAGATTCTCAGTCACAACCCAGCACATAACGCTGTAGATCTAATCACTGACTGCTGCCATTCAGAGCATAGCATGATTTATTGCTGGGGGAAATTATAGTTTAAAAGGAAAGACATGTACAGTGTGTGCTGCTGACGGCTTACAACGACCCAGCATTACACAGAGCTGCACTGACTTCTGGGAGTTGCAGTCTGGGCTGCAAGCAAGGTAAAATAATATTAAGTAGACTACAGGGGCCACAAGAGCTGCCAAAACCATATGGATAACTACAGGGGACACAGAACAGGTATTGTGGTGGCTTTAGGGCATTTTTATTAACTTCCTCAGAGCACCCCTTAAATGTACCTTTTAATCTTAACTGCACCAGCTCTGAGAGAGAGCCCTTTGTGGCATCTTATCATGAAAATTTTCCCTTAAAGATGATGTTTCATAAAGAGAAGTTGACTCTTCTGGCAGTCTCTGTGTGTATTGCCTTTTCTCTCTCCTCCTTACCCTTTCCTACTAATAGGTTTTTATAGGCAGCACCCAATCTGATCACTCAGTGAGCAACTAGTACATTTTTATTTATTTATTTTCTATATGAAGTTAATGACCATTTATGGGAGGGTAGAGGAAAGAAGCACTTTTCTCTGATAAGAATTTACCCCCAAAAAAGTGTTTTATATTCTAGTGTAATATGGATTTATGCAACATTTTTTGAAACAATGACCAATTTACAGTTGATTGGCATGTATATGGAAATTCACTTGATACAGAAAGTGATAGTTCACAAATTCAGCAGTTAGAAAGCACATTTCTCATATTATCTTATTGCAAGTGAGCGTTAAGTGACTAGAATAGGTGGGAAAACTGTCGCGATCATCCTGCTGTAGTTCATGTAATATAACGTATAACCACCAGTTGCCCGACAGTCTGGTTTTTTATGTGTATTAACTGGTTCCCTTTTTTTTCTAGTACATCTGATCGTCACACCCTTGAGTAAGTGCTCAGCACCTGCATTCATTTCTCACACAACTGTAGCAAGGCCATAGACAATCATATATCAACACTGTGCACACGTCTTAAGCAACCACCCCTTTAGCATGTAATTCAGATTGATAGCTCGCTGCCGGAAAACGCACAAAACTTCTGTCAAAATCACTTAAAATGCTGTGCAGCCCCTTATATGGCAGAATAATAGCTTTGATACCAATCTACTGTGCATCGGCCGGGGGAGAGTACTTGAGCATAATGTCCCTTCAAATTCTATGAAAAGCCTGTTAGTAGAAATGGGTTTTTATGCTTCTAGGGACCCAAATTACGTGCATACTGAATGATTTCTGTGCCGGCTTCAGATGTATTTTGCAGTTTTGTCTTAACCTTTGTAACATATTTTGATTGATGATTATAGCAATCAGACATGACTTGAAACACAGGCTAATGCATTGTACCAGGAGTGAGTGGGAAAAAAAAATACAGTAAATGTGTTTATTAGGCTCGGCCTTAATGCAGCCACCTAAACGTGCAAAACACAGCTTTTGTTTGCCTCATGATGAAGATGAATGTTCTTCCTTATCTCCCCCATAAAACCACGGATTTGCTATAAATTGCCTATGCCACTGTTCATAATGCTTTTAATAAGTAAACCAATATCTTGGTGTCCACTTGAAATACACTCTGCAGTAAAGACACGAGAAACATTAAAGTATCATCATTTCTTCCTGTACTACGCCATCTTTTGCTACATCAAGAATCTATTGATTTTCATTGCTTTTTATTCTTTTTATTTTTATTGTCTCCCCGTGTAAGTTTCTAAATTGGAAGACAACCTTTGGCAAAGTTTCTTTTCTGCCATATTTGTTTTGCTGGTACTTTAAAATAGTTCAAGACCTTAACCTAAAAATTGTAATAAAAAAAAATAAAATCTAATAATATTTCATATGATGGATGACATGGCTTTAAACTGCTTTTTTGGGGTTGTTATGTAAACACTACAAATGCACTACTGTCCCTGGTGAGGCAAAACTTTCCAAGCAACTTAATAGTATATAATTATCCCAGAGTTCAAAGTAAGGCTGAACTAAGGGAAAGGAGGCGCACGTTTTGGCAGCACTCAACCCAGGAATTTCCCTAGCTCTTAGTAATCAGATTTCCCTGTCAGTTAAAACTTTTTATATGTTATACATCTTGGCAAAACATTAGTCTTTCTAATATACTTCATAAATATAATGTATCTGCTTTTTATAAAAATTGTGGCTTAGGCTGCTTTTACACTATAAAATTCATCCGTTTTAAAGATCCGCTTTATACCTCTTAAGGATGCAGGGCGTACCTGTACGCCCCGCGCCCGGTCCCAGTGTTTAAAATGGGGTCACACCGGGTCGGGGCTAATAGCACGCAGCACAGATCGTTGTGCCACACACTATTAACCCTTCAGACGCGTCGAAAATGAAAGTAAAAGCTGCCCGGCAGCTCAGTCGGGCTGATCGGGACTGTCACGATAAAAGCGTGATGTCCTGATCAGCTAGGACGCGAGCGGAGGCCCCCATACATTGCTCCGTTGCGTCCGATCAGCGTTTGATTGCTCCAAGCCTGAGCTACAGGGTTGAGCAATCAACACCCTATTACGCTGATCCATGCAAAGCTATGGCTTGGCAGGGATCAGGGTAAAAGATCAGTGTGTGCAGTGTTATAGCCCCCTATGGGAGCAAAATAAAATAAAAAGTGAAAAAAAAAAGTTGTCATTTAACCCCTTCCCTAATAAAAGTTTGAATCCCCCCCCTCCCATAAACAAAACTGTGTAAATAAAAATAAACATATGTGGTATCGCTGCGTGCATAAATGTCCGAACTATAAAAAATATATAGTTAATTAAACCGCACGGTCAATGGCGTACGCGCAAAAAAATTCCAAAGTCCAAAATAGCGTATTTTTGGTCACTTTTTATATCATAAAAAAATGAATAAAATGCGTTCAAAAAGTCCGATCTATGCAGAAATGTTACCGATAAAAACTCCAGAACACGGTGCAAAAAATGAGCCCTCATACTGGCACGTATGTGGAAAATTAAAAAAGTTATAGGGGTCAGAAGATGACAATTTTAAACGTATAAATTTTCCTGCATGTAGTTATGATTTTTTTCAGAAGTACGACAAAATCAAACCTATATAAGTAGGGTATCATTTTAACTGTATGGGTCTACAGAATAAAGATAAGGTTTCATTTTTACCAAAAAATGCACTGCATAGAAACAGTAGCCCCAAAAAATACAAAATGTTATTTTTTCTTAAATTTTGTCGCACAATGAATTTTTTCCCGTTTTGCCGTGTATTTTTTGGTAAAATGACTTGCATGCATACACTATTTGTCCCGTTACTATCTTCTGTCACAAAATAACATCCGTTATTAATAATTGGCTATAACGGGTTAAAACGGATAATATCAGACTTCTGTCTCAAAACAGCGCAGGGGGGGGTGGGGGTTACAGAGCAGCCTGCAGTGATTGGATGTAGAGACCTACCACAGTACAACAGACTCAGGGAGGAAGGGAGGAAGTGAATGCATGGTTAGTGAGGGTGTGCTCAGTGCTGCTTTCGACACGCCCCTTCGTTAGCTGTGGATTTCAGAATAAGTGAGCAGCAGATCAGAGGGATTTGTGAGCTAAATACAGAAGCTAAACACATAAGAGACATGTATAAAATCTGCATAACCTAATGAGTAACATATAGAAGCATTATTCTTTTCTATGATATGAGAGATACGCTTTAAATGGAGAATCTTTATAAATGTAACATTATTCTCTATCTCTAATCTGAGATCTGATGCTTCTTAAAAGTATTAAAAAAAACCTGTTAAAGGTATAAAGTATTCACCCTTTTGAACACTTATGCTTTTTATATTGTAAGTGTATGAAACTACATTTTAATAAAACCCTGAAAGCTGTTAAAATTATTTTTGTAATGAATAAGAATAAAAGGAAAAATCCTCCCTCTAAATTTGACTTGACACAAATAAATAATTGAAGATTTTTTCTTTTGATAAAAAGATTATTTTTTTTCTCTCTGTTAAACCACTTAGCCTGATTTCACATACAGCGTTTCTAGGAAAATTGCAGTATTTAACCGACTAGATATGTCTTTTGATGTGGTTATCATTATCTTTTGGAGGTTTTTGTGTTTGTGTCTTTTAGGGTCTATTTTTGACGCAGTTGTTTTCAGCACATCAATTTTTTATGTCAAAAGTGTGCGCCTTTTGAAATAGATACATTTGTAAGAAATTGTAGTTTTTGTGTTCTACAATAGTCGGGTTTTTGGACTGCCTTATGTAGTGTTCATATATTTACTATGTACGTCTTTTTCAGAAGGTTCAACCTCAAGTGCCTGTGCAGAGCAATTATTTGATACTATTTAATCTGCGTCAAAATTGTCACATGCATGAGCGCCAAAATCAACATAAGAAAACCAGTTGACAGCCACTTTCTCATAGACTTATATAGAGCACATTAATGTTAAAATTGTGAACACAGCCTATAGATCAGTGTTTGGAAAATACTGATCTATAGGCTTTATTCTTCTCCATTGGTCTGGGCTTGTACCTGAGTTGCACTTTTGGGCCTTAACTAAAGGGGCATGTGTTCCTAAGATATAGCAGCTTTACTATAATTTACACTCTTCATCTATCTTACTCTGTGCTCATAGATTGTAAAGTATTGACATATGGACAATGAAAGGATGCCTGGAGAGCCTTTAGCTGCTGAGAGTTAAAGTTTTGCAACACTACAACTCCAAGCATGACCGGACAGACTTCTTTTTATTATGTGTATTTTAGTTTTGGATTGTCTAACATTTTATTCTATATTGCCCCCTGTTAGGGAAATTTTGTTGCCTCCATGACGGCTATTTTAAGACAGATGGAAGATTACCACTATAGTCACCTTATCAAGACCTTTGGGAAGATGAGGACAGATGTTGTGGTAAGTTTACTTCTTTGTAAAGGGACTGTTTTTGTTTTTTAGGTGAGCTGTCTGTTTATTATAGTGTTGTAGGTCTATATATACAGTCATGGCCGTAAATGTTTGCACCCTGACATTTTTCAAGAAAATAAAGTATTTCTCACAGAAAAGGATTGTGCTATACACATGATTTTCTCTTTGTGTGTATTGGAACTAAACCAAAAAAGGGAGGA
This sequence comes from Hyla sarda, assembly GCF_029499605.1. Taxonomy (NCBI): domain Eukaryota; kingdom Metazoa; phylum Chordata; class Amphibia; order Anura; family Hylidae; genus Hyla; species Hyla sarda. The sequence goes on from NC_079195.1 coordinate 46,054,360, forward strand.
AAAAAAGCAAATTGGACGCTTTCTATAACCATCAATAAGCTTCTTACACCTCTCAGCCGGAATGTTGGACCACTCTTCCTTTGCAAATCTCTCCACAGGTTTTCAATGGGATTTAGATCTGGACTCATTGCTGACCACTTCAGAACTCTCCAGTGCTTTGTTGCCATCCATTTCTGGGGGCTTTTTGATGTATGTTTGGGGTCATTGTCCTCCTGGAAGACCCAAGATCTCGGATGCAAACACAGCTTTCTGACACTGGGCTGGACAGTGCGACCCAAAATCCGTTGGTAATCCTCAGATTTCATGATGCCTTGTACACATTCAAGGCACCCAGTACCAGATGCAGCAAAACAACCCCAAAACATTGAACCTCCACCATATTTCACTGTAGGTACTGCGTTCTTTTCTTTGTAGCCCTCATTCAGTTTTCGGTAAAAAGTAGAATGATGTGCTTTATCAAAAAGCTGTATCTTGGTCTCACCTGTCCACAAGTGTTTTCCCAGAAGGATTTTGGCTTACTCAAGTTCATTTTGGCAAAATGTAGTTTTGCTTTTTTTTTGTCTCTGTGTCAGCAGTGGGGTCCTACTGGGTCTCCTGCCATAGCGTTTAATTTAATTTAAATGTCGACGGATAGTTCGCACTGACACTGATGCTTCCTGAGCCTGCAGGACAGCTTGAATATCTTTGGAACTTGTTTGGGGCTGCTTATCCACCATCCCAACTATCCTGCGTTGACACCATTCATCGATTTTTCTCTTTCGTCCAGGCCCAGGGAGATTAGCTTCAGTGCCATGGGTTGCAAACTTCTTGACAATGTGGACAAAAGCAAATCTAGATCTCTGGAGATGGACTTGTAACCTTGAGTCCTCAAGTCCTCAGACAGTTCTCTTCTCCTCTTTCTGTTGTCCAGGTTTAGTGTGGCACACAAAGACACACAATGCAAAGACTAAGTGAACTTCTCTCCTGTTTATCTGCTTTCAGATGTGATTTTTATATTGCCCACACGTGTTACTTGCCCTAGGTGAGTTTGAAGGAGCATCATATGCTTGAAACAATCTTATTTTTCCACAATTTTGAAAGGGTGCCAATAATTTTGTCCAGCCCATTTTGGAGTTTGGTGACTTTATGTCCATTTTGCATTTTTTTCCCTCCCTTTTTTGGTTTAGTTCCAATACACACAAAGGGAATAAACGTGTATAGCAAAACAGGGGTTACTGCAATCCTTTTCTGTGAGAAATACTTAATTTTCTTGAAAAATTTTAGGGGTGCCAACATTTACGGCCATGACTGTATATAGGATTGAAAATGGCTAGGTGAGCTAGCCGAAAAATTTCCTCATGTTTGTTAAATAAATTACTTTTTTTTTCTTCTATTGGAGTGCCTGAACCAGACACAGCAGGCACCTGAGCACCTCTTTTAGTCGGTGTGCTGCTTTCCTGGATTGTGCTAAATACACACACACACGTATATAATAAAATAATGATGTCCTTATATTGTATGTATGGGACTGTCCCACCAGTGCAGTTCATATTGGTAAGGGGGGGTACTCTATTTTTACTTTATTTTTATATATATTTTTTTTTTCTCCAGGACTTTCTTATGGAAACCTTTATCATGTTTAAGAACCTCATTGGGAAGAATGTCTATCCCTCAGACTGGGTTATCATGAACATGATGCAAAACAAGTAAGTGCAAACTCTAGTTACACAATGTTGCAAAAGTATATGTGTATAAGATCCAAATAATTCTATCTATCACATAGTTACACAATCCACATTATGTAAAATATGGCTACGGAAAATGAAGAAGTTGTCTGACACTATGAAAAAATTTTGGTCCCCGCATCTCGACAAACTGGAGATCCAGCTCGATCAATCACTGGCTGAGGCTGGTCACAACTGTGGCCAGTGGTTGGCTGAGCAGGCGTCTCCTATGTGTTGAGTCAGTGTTTCCCATCCAGGGTGCCTCCAGCTGTTGCAAAACTAAAACTCCCAGCATGTTCGGACAGCCTTTGGCTGTCCGAGCATGCTGGGTGTTGTTATTTTGCAACAGCTAGAGGCACCCTAGTTGGGAATCACTGCGTTAAGTAGTACACCAGAATGTGCTGATCAACGAAGACAGGGCACCAGCGAAATGGTAATTGCTGAGGATAGGGCAAGACAACCTTTTTAATAAAGGATTTATCCTGTTTTATGTTAGTATTGTTTTGCTTTTGGTTGCTACACCTTCTTTTAATGTTATGCTATTTTCAAGATCCCTGCTTATATTCAGCTTATAAAGCTGTCCTGATAACATGCTGCTGACACTTATAGGCACTCTCTCTTTCATATGAGCGGATCCCCAGCATTTTACGCTGCAGATCTGGCGCTGAAGGACCACTGTATGGTGCCTTTACATGTGCCTGCTCGGAGCGGCAATACGCTGATATGAGCAGACACACTGAAGCGATGTGCGAGTTGGCACGCATGCGCAGTTTACTCGCACACATCGCGGCCGCTCCCCCTGCTCTATGAGCTTAGCCGCGAGCCGCCGCGATGTGCGGGTATTCTACGAATGCGTGCAGCGACTTGCATTTCGCAGTGTGTCTGCTCATAGCGGTGTATTGCCGCTCCAAGCAGGCACATATAAAGGCGGTACTTCAGCGGCGGATCCACAGCGTAAAATACGCTGGGGATCTGCATGTGTTAACGTACCTTCAACAAGACATGCAGTTTTGCCATGGTTGGGCCAGTTTTTCAGAATATACCAGTTTTTCAGAACCAAAGAATAAATACTTTGGTTCTATGACCGCAAACAGAAAGCTTCAAAAACACAGAGTTGATAAAATGAATTAGAAAGTTGCATAACTTTCCATTGTACAGTAAATAGGACATTTATATTGAAACAAGTGTAAATGAGACGTTCCGGCTTCCTTCCAGTATGAAGTTGTTGCTCATCTTTAGATTTTGTTTCCAACGTGAGTATAATTTCCGCCCACCTGTCACAGGGAAGTACAGCTGCTTGCTTCCCAATTCCAGCACAGTGTAACCCCTAATGAGTTTAGTAGTTTACCCTCCTGAAAGGCTCGATGCTTGAACACAAGCAGATGGCTTTAACTATACAGCAGGTACTTCCTGAGAACAATCAAGGACAATATTCTTTCCTTTACTATTTCAAGACCAGCGTTCTTAAGCTCACACTTGGATACATATATGCATTAAAGGGGAATTCTATGATTTTTTTTGATTTGATTATGCTACAGGGGCTGTAAAGTTAGTGTAGTTCATAATATAGTGTCTGTACCTGTGTGTGACGGTTTTCTCACAATTCTTCTGTGTTTTTCACCCCACTATTTATTTTTAACAGCATACAAAATGACTGTTGTCTCAGATTTTTCCCAGCTTGCAATGTGGCTGAGACCTGACTCACTAGTCAGCTGATGACAGGGAGCCTGTCTGCTTCAATGGGTAGAGAGATCAATCTGCAACTAATGCAACAGCTGTAGACACCCTGATTGAAAACCACAAGTCTTTTGACGGATGCAGCTCATTTATGTTTCAATGGGTGGGGTGGCTGATATGTGGGAGGGAGGAAAATGGAATTGTGGGATTTGTAGTCAAAAAAAGAAAAGTCAAACAAGGAAATACAAGTTCACAAAAAGCTAGCCACAGTGTTATGGTAATCTCACAACATAGCCATTTAGCCCCAAGACAAGTGCAGATCCTTCCTAAGCATGTCCATTACTGTCTGCCAGGTACGTACTAAAATCACCTTATGGTGGATAACCCCATTAAAAATCATCATAAGCTCAAGCACTAGGCAAAGACCATACGGCTCCTCCACCATGGAACCACACTTCCTCCATGCACTGCTGTACTGGTTCTTTCATGCCCTAGAGTCCAAGCCCATTGCCTTAAAACCTTGATAGGCCACATTAAATGTCAATGGGATCTGTAAACCATCCAAGGTTTTGGTCCAGTGCAGATATGCCATAGTGAAAATAAGCCTACTCAGCTTACCTAGCATGGATATATGTATGAACATGTGTAAAATACACTGCACACAACTGTGGTTCTGTATACCCAGGTTAAGAGAGAATATTTATGATAGCTTTTCTGCATCAATAAGCACTATTCTTTTGATAGGTTTGTTCTTATATGCATCAAGCATTTTTAAGTGGTTCTATTCTGGCTCAGTAACGCATCCGCACAGATAAGAAATGCATCTGAAAAATATTATATTGATAAGCATTTTTTGCAGACAAGATATCATATTTTATTATTATGTTAATTCAGAAAAGAAATCAGTTTTATTTATTCTTGCAAACTGTGCACATATCTATATACCGGCCCCCTCTTCATTTTGTTTGATGTTTTATTTATCCTGCTTCCCAATTAAAATTGCACAACGTTGCCAAGACCTTAATTGCACCGCTCTGTAGAATGTAATATAGGTTAGGACTTAGCTAGTGTGCTGCAAGATACATAACCTTGATGTCTCATGCACCATGCTATCTGTGCCAAGGTAATAAATGCGTTGCTGAAGGCCACTGCATATATTATCATGGCATAGATATATGTACACACGTGTCAGTCATGTAGTACATTTTAAATACAAACTGTGCATGAAAGTGTTGAAATGGTTTAATATATTGTATTATTTCCATGTTACTTATATAACACTAACAAATTCTAAAGTGCCATACATAAATCGTAACCTTTAATTGGTCACAGTCGTTTCAAACAACTTACCTCAATGTGAAAGACTATGTGATTGTAATATTTGTGTAACTTATTATACCAAAACTGACTTCTGATGCCAGCCAAAAAAAAAAAAATAAAAAAAAAAATAAAAAATAAAAAAAGCTTTTGGCCATTAGGTGTCTCCCTTCCCTACAATCTGCTGTCAGTTGTCTGTTGGTAGGGAAAATCTGTCTCTTGTAACAAACAGAAAAAAGAGAGATTGTCACCTTGCAGAAACTTACTGCATCAGTAAAAGCTTTTACCACCACATACCGCCATGACTAAGGACATGCTTGTTCGAAACGCGTAGGCTGCTACACTCTGCCTGTACTTTTATTGCTTTGCTTCAATAAAGTGGACTTTTACTTTCTGCTTGGTGCCGGAAAATGTTTTCTACGTTTGTACTGGAGAGGGGTGGCGCTACCCTACAGCCCAGGCAAAGCGGCAGTAGCAAGGATCCGAGCGGTCTTTTCCATATAACAATTACATACTGGCAGGGTATTCGAATGTTAAAATAACGGTTGGAGTTTTGTTCCACGCACATGGTGATGGTTGGAGTTATGTTCCACGCACATGTTGGGAATAAATAAAAAGTTTTAACACGTGAAAACAGGTTTATTAAAAAACTACAAAAGAACAGAGTTTTATTTCCAATGGGGAAAAAAGAGGAAAGATTCATCCATTATAATAGTATTTTTGCTGATGAACCTGACAGGTACGAAAAAAGGGGCAGGAAATCCTTATCCAAAGTAATAGACCGTTCACCCTTTTTTTCTTTTGCAAATTTTGGCACACGTTGCACCTTAAATGGAATGTTTAAATTGTAATTTATTATAGGTGCTTCCACAATAAGTACATACAGTATTACCATTCATGTGCTGTGTGGCCCTTTTTCTTTTCAGCTGCTTTGTTTACAGGATTGCACAATATTGCTTGTATGAGTTTAAAGGAAAAGTAAACCTAATTTCATATGATGTGTACACTTATTTTTCAGTCAGGTGTGAAACCATTTACTTATTAACAATATTATTATATTTACTTTTGATTCCCCCTAATAAGTTTGCTGAGTTCTGGTAATCTGAGGACAAAACAAATGTCTCCAGTCATATGACGGCGGGCTCAGCCTCTCAGAGCCATGTTAATGAATATTGATGCTATGTTTGTTGTCATACATCATTAACAACAATAGTTTTTGAAGAGAAGCAGATTTCCTCAGCTTTGACGACACAAGTGATTTATGAGGCTTCTGGCAATAGTAATTACAGGGCTTGAAAGGAACAATTTTTGGTATTATGGGGTAAAAGGGGGAGCTCACTGCAAACATAAATGTAGAAAACAAATTAATTTAGGTAAATCAGTTTATATAAATTTCTTGCTTTTAGAATATTTTCTATTTTCTAACATGCTGTAGTGGCAGCTGTTGGGACCTTTTCCTTGAAAACTGAGTACACGTACAAGTGCTTTTCAGTGACAATTCTGCCGAAATGTTGTATTAAACGTCATCCATTCAAATGCATACAGTTTTGTGAGCCCCATTGGGGTAAAGGAGCAGTTGGTCCCCCGCGATCAGATAGTTATCCTCTATCCTGAGCATAGTGGATAATAACCCCTTTAGTGTTAGCAGACAGTGGTCTTAAAGGGATTGTCCTTTTTTTTTTTTTCTTTTCCTGGATAACACCTTATACCATTAGTGGAGCCAACAAAGTTCAGAACTAAAGAGTATGCATTGTTGTGATCAATGAGCATCTATTGTTTTCAGAAGCTGCTTGCTGTCTTTCCCCATAGCCAAGTCTTAGTTGAATAGTTCTCCAGTTTAGAAAGCCTATTTTTTTGCCAGGTTGGAAAGTGATTAGAAAGGGGGGAATTTATCATTAGTGTAAGAAGCTTTTTCTTTTTTATATGTACCTCAAATTTTTGTGCACTAACTTTTTTTGCGTCATTTTTGTGCATCTTTTTTAATACACTCTGTCCATGATGGGAGTTGTAGTCCAGTGGCTGAGAGAGATTCACCAATCAGAGCTCCTACCTCCTGGTGGCGGGGATTATTAATTTTGAGAGCTGTATACAGTATTCCTCATCTGTATACAGTATTCCCCATCTGTGCCTCCGGCTTGTAAAGTTAATAAATGCTAATCGCAGCAGGTCATTCTCCAGAGACCCGCTGTGATCCGCATTTATGAACTTAACAAGCCGGCGGATCCACTGTGCTCCCTGCCGTCTCCTGTATACAGCTCTCACATTTCGTAATCCCCACCGCTGGGAGACCGGAGATCTGATTGGTGAATAGCTTTTCACCAATCAGAGCTCCCTGCGGCAGGGATTATGAATGATGACAGCTGTATACAGGAGCCTTCGGGGAGCGCAGTATAGCCGCATGTTCCGCCGGCTTGTTAAGTTCATAAATGCAAATCACCGTGGGTCTCTGGAGAATGACCTGCTGCGATCTGCTCCTCAGCCCCTGGACTATAACTCCCATCATGGGCAGAGTCTGTCCATGATGGGAGTAGTAGTCCTAACAGTCAAAAAAAAAATCCTGCAGCCAGGGGCCAGTTCCGTCCCTCAGCGCTGCGGTACTACAACTACTCCCATCATGGGACATAATGTCCCATGATGGGAGTAGTAGTCCAAGGGCAGAGGATCAGTTCGCATGGAGGGTCTCACTCCTGAGACCCCCTGCAACATTTACTTTTCCGCCCCCTAGTGATGACGTCATTAGGGGGCGGAACTACACAGTCCAGGGTGGTGAGTATGGTTCTGTTCTCATTATGTGTTTTGCATAATGGGAACAGAGCCTTTCTGGCAGTGTGTTTCCAAACATGAAAACTGTTGCTTAATTACAGACCCCCATGATGGGAGTTGTAGTTCAGCAACAATTGGAGGCTCCTTGTTTAGGAACACCCTGCATTATGTGCGCTCTCCCCATGTACTAACACATTAAGCCCTCAGTTCATAGGTTGCAGACAAAGCACAGATTTTCGCATAATTTCTGTTCCATGTAGAAGATCACATAGCCTCTGAGGAAATACAACAAGAAAAGATCTCTCTCCAGCTGGCTCCGATGAAATCATCAGCGGTAGGAAGATGCAGACATGTGCCCTCTCCACAGACTGCAATGCAGTCCAGTGGAATTCCAACAAAAGAACGAACATGTTCATTATTTTTTCAGGTCCTAAATCTTTAATTTCCGATGCAGAAATTCTACTGCAAGTGGAATTCTGCTGCAGAATTGCGCCGGAGGAAATTCAGTGTGGCCAGGGCTTTACTGCCAGGCTTCCTCACAGATTAGAGCTGATCGCTGGAGGGCCTAAGCTGAGGACACTTTGTGATAAGCTTTTTGTCAAGGGGCCCTTCTAACATTTGGATTGTCCACTGTGGAGACTTCTTTAAGAGGACTCCCCTTTTTGATAGTACAAAATACCTTAAACGTCCGTATAACAAGATGTTTTGTTTTCAGTAATTGATTTATCTAGAGTAACATACAGTAACCAAATAACAAATCCCTGGTTAAGTTTTCTGCTTACAGCCCTTGTCAATGTCCTCAGCTTTTAAGGTATTACAGTATCTCATCAAGGAGATGACCGATTATAGTTTGTTGCCTTTTTTGATGTCTTATGTTTTAATACTGAGCTCTTTCTAAGGGAATAGTGATTTTTTTTGTTTTTAACATGTTGCCGTCAAAAATCTTTTTGCTTTTAAAAACAAGGAAAAAATCAATTTCTGTTCCAGTCCAATTAAATACATTAATTTCCTCCTATATGTTAACCTGTTTCTGTCCTTTGGGAACTCCTTCCTTCTACATGCCGGTTTACTCCTAATGATTGACGAGGACATAATGCAAACATCCATCGCCTGCTCAAAGTGGATCTCACTGTGCTGCTGAAGGAAAGCACTCCCGCTGCATGCATATTTGATAGATATTGTTTTTATTTCAGACTCCACGCTCTGTTCTTTGCCTACAGTTCCCTTTATCATACATTTACATGGTCTGCATCCCGAGAACACTTACATTATGCAGAGTTGCGTTGTATTGCAATGATAGCTTGCATAACAAGATAAATAATTCATACAAATATGTAAAACTATTTCTAGCCACTTCATAGGATTTTTACAGTGTCTGGAGCTGGTTGTATCGGACCTCCATTATAACTAATAGGCTCTGCAATTACTCTTATTTTCAGTATTTCATACTAAAAAAGCCAGTCAAACAACTGCCTCCCCCCTGCCTACTTGTACACATACTAGTCCTACTGTGTCCATGCGTCATCACCTATGTCATGGACACACTTCCTTGATTGACAGCTGTAAGCGCAGGGCTCACAGCTGGAGGAAAAATCCTCCCACTGTCAGCTTGTGTCCCGCTACGGTCAGTGAGGACAAGCTGGGAGTTGTAGTTTTGCTAGGGGAGATGTGAGCAGACAGCATACTGAGGGAGGGGGTGGAGACCTGCACAGTGAGGCCACGCCCCCTCCCTTTGAGAGGAATTCAGACTAGTGAGCTAAATTAAGTGTAATAAAAAAAAATAAAGGTGCTAGACACATAAAAATTAGATGTAAATGGTCAGGATTAGGTACTGAGTGATATATTCACCTCTTAAGGATGCAGGGCGTACCTGTACGCCCTGCGTCCGGGTCATACCGAGTCGGTCCCGGTGGCTAATGAAAGCCGGGACCAATCGTTGTGCCGCGCGCTTTTAACCCTTTAGACACAGCGTTCAAAGTTGAGCGCCGAGTCTAAAATGAAAGTGAAAGCTTCCCGGCAGCTCAGTCGGGCTAATCGGGACCATCACAGTGAAATCATGATGTCCCCATCAGCTAGAACGCAAGCAGAGGTCCCCTTACCTGCCAATAACACTGATCTTTGCCGTGTTAATGCACGGCAATGATCTGTGTAGCAGATCAGTGTTTGCAGTGTAATAGCCACTAGGGGGTGGGTTTAACACTGCAAAGAAAATGTGTGAAAAAAAAGTTAATAAAGATCATTTAACCCCTTCCCTAATAAAAGTAAGAAAAAATATATTGTTAATTAAACCGCACAGTCAATGGTTTATGCACAAAAAAATTCCAAAGTCCAAAATAGCATATTTTTGGTTACTTTTTATATCATGAAAAAATGAATAAAGAGCGATCAATAAGTCCGATCAATATAAAAATAGTACCGATAAAAACTTCAGATCACAGCGCAAAAAAATTGCCCTTATACCGGCCCCTACGCGGAAAAATAGAAAAGTTATAGGGGTCAGAATATGACAATTTTAAACGTATACATTTTCCTGCATGTAGTTATGATTATTTTTTTTTTTTTAAGTAATACAAAATCAAACCTATATAAATAGGGTTTAATTTTAACCATATGGACCTACAGAATAAAGATAACGTGTAATTTTTACCGAAAAATGCACTGCGTAGAAACGGAAGCCCCCAAAAATTAAAGAATGGCATTTTTTCTTCAATTTTGTCGCACAATTTAATTTCTTTTCCGTTTCGCTTGGATATTATGGTAAAATGACTAATGTCACTGCAAAGTAGAATTGGTGGCACAAAAAATAAGCCATCATTTAATTTTGGGTGCAAAATTGAAAGCGTTATGATTTTTAGAAGATGATGAGGAAAAAATAAAAATGCAAAACAGAAAAACCTTGAGTCCTTAAGGGGTTAAAATAAAAATAAAAAGTTGTTGGATCTGACGGGTACACTTTAAAGGGGTACCTTCGTGGAAAACTGGTGCCAGAAAGATTTGTAAAGTACTAATTTCCATAGTACCGAAATATACAAAGGGTTATGCAAGTCTTGCTAAAATATAGATTCTGGCTTATAAATGTGAATGCATATAAAATATATACTCCTACACATATACACATATTGCTGGCATCAGATACTGTATCTAGGTTAATAAGTTCCAGGCTTGTTTGAAGTAAATGAGATTACCAGAATATTATAAGGTCTTAATCTTAAAATTGGGCCTTTTCTTAAAAAAATAAGATACATTTTTCTAATGAAATCCTCCGGGTTTTAATTACCAGTCAGTTCTTTAGAGACCGGCATCTAATAAACAGAGCGTATGTCAGGTGCAGACCTTCATAGTGCGGATCAATTACCATCCGCCTCTACAGAGAAAAAATATACCACCCCACCCCCACACTTTTTTTTTCCAGCCTTATTAGCCAATTTTCTGATGAGACCAATTAGTTTTCTTTCTTCTGAAAAACTCAAGTGTTCAACTCTCCAGCTTGTGTTCCCATGTTTGCTGGATCAAATACACACCGTAACCCTCATCTGTATCCATTGTAGCAGTGTGGAGTGGGGTTTATGTTCTGTGCATGCTTGTGCAGGTCCTACAAGTCTGTTCTTTTATTGCATGTTCCATTTAGCCATTTCCAGGAAAGCTGGGTGACCAAAAGCACTGCTGCTGTTTCTTTCTTTTTTTTTTTCTTTCCAATAATTCTCTATTTTCAATTTTCAAACCTAAGTATAGCACAAAACCATTCCTACGCAGAGGGAGATGTAACAAGCATGAAACCAGGAACAATTCTTATCAGAAGGGTAGAGGGCAGAGGGAAGACAAAGAGGTCAGGGAGAGGTAAGGGATAGGTAGACGAGGACAACACACAGCAGACACACTAACTAGGGGCAGCAACATACATGACTCCAAACGGGGGGAGGGAGGTTGGAGGTCCCCAAAAACCCAGACAGGAAGCTTCAAGTGCGCAGCAGGGCGCGATATTCAGGAGTTTCCTGAAACGCCAACCAGTAGCACCAGGTTTTATAATGATGCTCCGTACGGTGATGGAGGTGCAGCGAGATGATTTAAACTTTTATTAGGGGGAGGGGTTATACAGTTTTTTGTTTTTTTTATTACATTTTTTTTTACATGTAATCTTTGGATTCCTAACACTGATCAGTGCTGTGTTATTACACAGCATTGATCAGTGTTATCTGCGGTCTGTTGCTCTTGCTTGCCAAAGCAGGCTGGAGCCAAGGACCAAAGATCTGACGGCACGAAGGAAGGTAGGGACCCTCCGTCCATCAGTTCAGATGATGGGGACCGCGTGATTGCCCCCCGGTGGTCCTGATCACCCATAGTAATCAGCTGGCAACATTCTAAAGGGTTAAAGGGGTACTCCGGTGGAAAACGTTTTTTTTTTTTTTAGAAAGTTAAACAGATTTGTAAATTACTTCTATTAAAAAATATTTACCCTTCCATTACTTATTAGCAGCTGTATGCTACCTAGGAAATTCTATTATTTTTGAATTTCTTTTCTGTCTTGTCCACAGTGCTCTCTGTTGACACCTCTGTCCGTGTCAGGAACTGTCCATAGTAGCATAGGTTTGTATGGGGATTGTCTCCTGCTCTTGACAGTTCCTGATATGGGCATCAGGTGGCAGCAGAGAGCACTGTGGACAAGACAAAAAAAAGAATAGTATTTCCTCTGTAGCATATAGCTGCTAATAAGTACTGGAAGATTTTTTAATAGAAGTCATTTACAAATCTGTTTAACTTTCTGGCACCAGTAAATTAAAAGAAAAAAAAAATGTTGTCCACCAGAGTAACCCTTTAATAGCCTCACAGCAGCGATCAGCTGCAGCCCCTGGCTGTTGCTTTTAGCCAGGGCCGCACGGTATGGAATGGGATGACATCACAATCCCGCTCCGTAGCTGCTCCCACCTTCCCAGCACATACCCATACGCAGGGGAAGAGGTTAAAGAGGCCTGTAGAAAACAAAAGAAGCAAACTGGTTGCTATTGGCAACTGCACCACTCTTCCTGCACAAGTTTTGATGAATTTCCCCCTTTAGGGTCTATTCACATGTAGAGTATCTGGCGCATATTTGATGCTGTTTTTCAGTCATTTAGTTTACTTTGAAATCTGCAGCTTCAAATCCTGTGCATCGAGTACGCGTCGGATACTGTACGTGTGAATACATCCTTAATGTGTGTAGTTGAAACACAATTTTAATAAAGTACCATGATTTTATAAAGGTTCTTTTTCTACTCAAGCATTTTCTAAATGTAGATTGTCTTTCATTCTCACAACACTACTTTTTTTGTTTTCATCACAATATCCGATGTGTCAGGTGTGTCCACATTGTCTATACAGGTGTCATGTGAAGACCCCCCAGGGAAAAGGATTTACACATTTTTTAACCATTTTTTTCCTGCTTGATCATAAAGTGTAAATTTATTCGATCATAAGTTTTCCTGTCTATATATTTATCTCCCTGAGTTTTATTTATTTATTCATTTTATTTATTTTTTATCTGCCTTGCTCCAGCTGCCGGTTACTGTAGACCAGCTTTTCCCAACCGGTGTGCTTCCAGCTGTTACAAAACTACAACTCCCAGCATGCCCGGACAGCCGTTGGCTGTCCGGGCATGCTGAGAGTTGTAGTTTTGCAACAGCTGTAGGCTCGTAGGTTGGGAAACACGGCTTGTAGACTATATAATCCAGCTCTACACTATCACATCCGTATTATGTTCGGCACAGAGCCAATTGAAGCCAGTAGGTCGACTAGAAAAATTGCAAGATGTTTAATGTAGTGGGTTGATGAATGTGCTTATGACATAAAACTCCTAAATGTCTGGAGGTTATGGTAGCATTGATGTCTATTTTCAGCACATCTCCTGAGCGAGAAAAGGGCAGAATATGTAAATAAAATATGAGCAGAAATGTGTAAATGGTGTGCATTGTGCCGACCGCATCTGTTTACAATATATTGTGAGGGGTAATACACCAAATTATAAAAGTATATTTTTTTTTTTTTTTTTTTTTTTTATGGGGGGGATCATAGTAATACTAAGGAATCACTATTTCAGCAAATCAGAAGGGAGCACAGAGTCAGCTAATTTTAAGGTAGACCCAGTGGGCATATTAGTTATTTTCCACGTGAGCTAAAGACCTCCTGGCAGCAGGGGGCATTGCTGGTAAGCATGTTTGTTCATATTCATCTGTCTTGTGTTTTAGCTGCCTCTGTATTGACGTTGCAGATTGCATAATTGAATGCATAACATTGCACAACCCATGCTGTATATTTAGTTACATGTACAATATATGTGCAATTATATATGCATTTATAGGTTGTGTGTAGATTACCAAATTATATAATTCATAATTCAATTTAATTAAAAATTCTCAGTTGCTCTTCAGTTAGACTGTAAACGCTACATTTAAATCTGTAAATGCAAGCAAATTGTATGCTACTAAGGAGCAATCAACAGGAAGTTAAAGGGGTTATCCACCATAGGGTAGCTTTAGTATGTACCTGCCGCACAACAATGGACATGCTTAGGAAGGATCTTTGCTCATTTTGGGCCTAAAAGCTTTGTTGCGAGTCCACCATAACGCTGTCCCTTTCTTTTTGTGAAATGGCTATTTCCTGTCGGAGTTTCCTCTCTTCAACTACAAGTCCCAGGATCCCTTGTTTGTAAGTGTGAGGTCACTTTTCTATCTCCCACGCATCCTTCACCCCCCCCCCAATCAGTGCTGCAAAGTTTTATTTTATCAGTATTTACAGTTTAAAACTATTTAAATAAAGTTCTTTTATATCACAGAAATATTACTGTACTGGTTTTATATCGATTTTAGTTGTTTTAAGCTGTTACGGAGTTCTGCCGATTCCCCTCTTGGAAACAGAGCAGAAAGTGTAGCGCTGTGTAGATGTCATTTCTGCTCCCACAGTGCATTGCTCTCTAGTACCTGGAACCCGACAGCATTCTGAAATTAGCTTTTTATCGGAGCAGAAAAAGAAAACATGAAGCTACTGAGATTTGGTACAAGATAAAATATTTACAAAGTTATTCGACATTTTTTTTTTTTTTAAATATAAATTGCAACTAAAAATGTTGTAGAAAGAGGGAAGTTCTTGTACTGCTAAATATTTTAAAGGTCTGACCTGCTGTGTATGAACCTAAAGGAAACATGCCATCAGAAAATGACCTATTGTTTAAATCAAGCTTTTATATTCAAGGGTTTTATAGTGGGGGGGGGTTATTTTTTTACAACTCTTATTTACCTCCAGCGCTCCTTCTGGTGTCCCCCTCCTGTCCTGATTATGGTCCTCTTCCTCTCAGAAATGGTCTATTCACAGGGCGGAATTTCAGCTTGCAGAATTCCACCTCAAATCAAAGCCCATAGACTTCTATGGGATTCCGCACTTCCAGTCGCACTGCTGAAATTCCGCTTGCAGAATTTCAGAAGTGTGAATAGGAGTGCGGAATCCCATAGAAGTCTAAGGGCTTTAATTTGAGGCAGAATTCCGCAAGCCGAAATTCCACCCTGTGAATAGACCCAAATTGTGACACCTGGAGTGATGTTGGGGCCCAGAGTGTTACACAGCCCCTCAACCAATTACTGGCTGCAGCAATCTCCCGCCTTGACCAGTAATTGGCTGATGTGCAGTGTGAGTGACACTCTGGGCCCCGGCGTCACTTACTATTTCTGATAGCGTAAGGACCGTAGCCAGGGACTAGAGCAGGACACCAGAGGGAGCACTCGAGGTAAGAAAGTTTGTTTTATCTTTTATGTGCCATTAGCGCTGGCTAAACTACAACTCTTAGCCTTCTGGTTTATTTAAGGCTTCTTTAAGTCCTAAAAAAAAACCTTTAATTATCTATCTATCACATCTATTATCTATTCACATGTACAGTATCATGCGCATATTTAGTGTTGCAGATTTCAATGTAAACTAATTGACTAAAAACTGCTTCAAATCTGTGCAGCATACTGTACATCGGTATATACTCTGCATGACCCTTATGGAATACCCATTAACATCCACCTCATGCATTCTCTGCTGATTTCACAACTACTCGTAGACTGTAATGGAGCATATGAGTGCTCCTCACTTTTTCTACCACCTTCTACAGACCACATGGGGAAATGAGAGCCTTGTTCATATGGAGGTCCCATTGGTTAAGACTATATGTGAGATCTGTGTGACAACCCCTGTAGGAGATGTAATGGCATCCATATTGGTTGTTACCCAGCTTTCTTAGAAAGTTTTACTAAATATATTCTAACAACTTGATAGGAAAGGACATTTCAAAGGCACACTTACTTTTAAGGGTTTTATTGTTCATTTTAAGGGAATTTTTTTTTTTTCGGTTCTGTTTTTTTGTTACCTCCACTGACCACGGTTATTGTGCAGCCTTTATTACATGGGTGAATGTCCCTTATTTTGATATCAAACGTTCACTTATCAAAGCAATGGAAAGTCATGGCGTGTAATCTCGATAGGATTGATCGGCTGAAATAAAAGCCTTCATTATCTTTCCATCTAACATAATTTGTGTGACATTATAGTAATGCCTTTTGTAACCTCATTTAAAATTCGTTATCAATCACGGTGTTCTTAAACCTTCTGAAATTAGCCGAGGCTTCGTTGCACGCAGTGTTTTCTGAACTGCATGACTGAAAATTTTATTATCTCCCACGGTCTGAAATTGTGCTGCAATTTTGTAATCTGAGAAAAACAAGATTTTCCTCCAGATTTTCTAATCACGGTACAATAATAAGCGCCAGTTACTCTAACACACCACGTATCAGATTAACGCACTGACAGCAGCTCTATGTGGTGCTTGCTTTACCCCAGCAAGATCCAATCATCTCAGGGAAGTGCAGATAGAGTGCCGTATGTGTTTGTGTCTGGTTTGTTTTTCTTTGTTGGACTTCTTTATTATTTTTATTAAGATAAGTCTGATGAAAACAAATTGTATAAGGGACAAAAAATTATATGTCTTTCACGAGGCCCTTTC
This sequence comes from Hyla sarda, assembly GCF_029499605.1. Classification (NCBI taxonomy): domain Eukaryota; kingdom Metazoa; phylum Chordata; class Amphibia; order Anura; family Hylidae; genus Hyla; species Hyla sarda. The sequence continues at coordinate 46,070,827 of NC_079195.1, forward strand.
CGCTTTCCTGACCTTTTTGCTTTAGTAAATACTTGTTTTCTTCTTAAAATAACAATTCTGTAGCATCTTTATTTAGACCTATATTCCTCTGTTATTCCTCCATCCCTTCATGCAGTTGTTTCTTTATGGCAGAAGGACACTGTCAGAAGGACAATGCACCATGTCACCAAGGGTTGTGTAGTCATGGATAAGTTCCAGGAAGATTACTTACTTTCTTACTTCCCTAACCTCCATAGTCCCCAGATCTTAATCCCCTAGACATTTCCGTGATGTCCTCCATCTAATCTGTAAGATGTGATCATGTCCTCATGGGCCATTATTCCCACAGAATGATTTCAACACCAAGTAGAATCTATTCCACAGTAAATTGCGAAATCAATCTGTAATGTAGTAAAATGTAGAAGGATGAAGATGCAGCTACAGTCTTTTCTCTGCCTGTTTGATCTACTGTGCAGCAGGGGGTAGGGTCTTGGCACCTAGCTCAATTATCATACCAGGAAGGGCCTGACTTTTTAACAAGCATGAAAAACAAACATTTTGTTTACAAAAAACAGCAGTGGGTAAGCAAATTATTATTTCTTTATTCCCTAGTTTATTTATTAAAGTATACACAGGCAGCACTGTGTACATACAGCACAGCAAGGGAGGAGTTACCCTAAGTGTTCTCTTTGCTTCTCTCTTCTTTTTACATCAGGCTGCCTTCCAGCTGGTTATTAGTCATTGGGGGAAGACCTGTTATGCTACCGAACTGCTTTGGCTTAGGGTCATCCCACAAGAGTGGCGTCTAAGTACCTTCTAAGTTTTTACCCTTTATCCTGCTCCTGGAAGCACTAACTGCACCTCCTCTACTAGAGGGTTCCCGGTCACTTCTCAAGCGTTGTCCTGGTGTGGGTAGCGGCTGGCCCAGCAGACCAAATGGTGCATTGCACAAGTGGTCAGGCAAGTAGGCGTAGTCAGCAGTCCTGGTCAAGCACTGGAGAGTCTGAGTCAGTAGCAGGCAAGGAGGTTGTGAATAATGGCACAGGTTCTGGGTCAAAATTTTGGATCGGCAACAGGTAAAACAGTACAGGAGGGATCAGGCGTAAACTGAAATCCCTGAGGAAGGAGTGAGAGCACGCTCAGCGTCCAATATACAGTGCATTAGCTGCATGTGTGAGTTGCAATATTTTACTATTTATGTTCTCTGAAGCATTTGGGAGTAGTTTGGAATAGATTTTGGACTGTGGAAATATATTAGTGCCATATATACTTGCTGCTCTTCATACTATAGAATGTACTTGGCATAGGGACTTCTCAGTTTGGGATATAATTGGATATCACTATAGTGCTGCTGTTTTTATACAATTATTGTGGTTATTGTTTATAAAGCGCTGTACTGGCTTTTCTGTTCTGTACTTTTATGAACATCTCGTAATGATATTTTGTATTTTTAATATATTTCAATAAGTTATTTTTTCAAGTCATTACAACTTGTTTGTTCTTTAGTCTACATAATTTGTTATATCAAGTTGTATATAAGATGTATTGTTATAATGGTCCAGAAATACTGTCCTAGCACTATGCACATTATATGTAGAGGAAAGAAGTGGCTTGGCTAGTTGGAATTTTGGGGTTTTAATATGGAGACATGGATCAATACATAGGAAGGCAGTATCAGATGCGATACACCTTTGCAAATGGACACTAGGGGCCAAAACAATACCCAGGCACCAAGGAGAGGATGGAACTGGCTTAAATAGGTTCTGCAAAACTATGATTGGAATGTGACATGTTTTGGGTGTATTCACTGCCCTTTTAAATAGCAGAAGTTGACGGCACATGCCTTTTATGGGCTATAAAAAGGGACGCAAAAGCGCAGCATGGTGGGTGAAAGCACAGAACGTGATATGGAGCTAGACCAAGTGGTAGACGTAAGAGACAGGACACACTGTTCCAAAAATGGAATAAGGTGGAACATTGTTCCTTCCATTCTGGTGGAATCATCTCAAAACCATAAAGAAGTAAGTTATAGGAGCCATAATGTTTCCTGGTCGGTCTGTATGTATAATGTGATTGTGGTTTAGGGAGAGAAAGCCTATAGAGAGGGGATGTGTGCCTTCACACCTGTATGAGTGTGATGCCGCTATGACTATCCTCTTGTTGTTCAGGCTCTATAATTCTCTTGTAAATACTTGTTTTTTTTTTTTGTAACTAATAAGAGAATGAACCTGTCAGGGGACTCATCCACAATAACAGACCTTTAATATGGCACTTATCTCAATCACCAGATCCTCTGGGTTGCGCTCAGTACATCCGAACATCAGGACTCCCACTGATTATGATTATGTGTTTGAGGAATGATTTGCTTTAAGTAGCAAGTGTAGGAAGATTACTGGTTATTAATAGCTCAGTAACTTAAACCCGTATTTAACATTTCCTGTCATGATGTTTTTCATCCGTATGATCGTCCGCACAACAGATGTACAAATTATTGAAATGTGAGGCAAATTACAGGTACACTTCTAAATATATCAAAAACAGATTATAAATCTGTCCATGTTAAACAAGGCGCTCTGCATTTACAATTGAAAGCAATAATGTTGCTGATGAGCGGCATGATCGCCCCCTGCTAAAGGCTAGATATACACTTGCAGAGTTTTTGGTGCAGTTTTATGGTATTTTTTGAGTCAAAGCCAGAAGTAGATTTAACAACTATAAGAAATGTAAAGAAGGAAAAATTGTGGCACTTAAGGCCAAAACTTTCTACCTCCCTGACTTGTAAATCATTTTTATTTATTTATTTTTACTGAAAAAGAATTCTGCGCAAATGCAGTTTTTACTCTGAGTCTCACAAATGTCTGAAAATTCCTGTTGTTTAGAAATCGCACCTTTAACAACTATTATAGATCTAGAGAAAAGTAACCACAGGCTCACACAATTTAATAGGTCATAGTCACAGCTCCCCGCCTTACTCATTGACCTCTGCATAGTCACAGAGCATGCCCACAACAGTCAAATAATTGTTTTCTGTTGTACGTTTGCCCAGGGGACCCCAGACCTCATAATCAACAGGGGTCCAAGTGGTCATACCCCTAGTGAGCATACATTTATTACCTATTCAGTGGGTAGGTATTGAATGTTGTTTGGGCCAACCAGTGTATGGACTGCTTGACGGGGAGCAGTGGATCTTAGCACGACGTTGTGCCCCAAGTATTGTCTCTTATTTATGCATCCGCAATCGTACACAGCATATTTACTAGTCTATTGAATTTCTGACTCTATCACATTCACAGTGCTATTTAATTTAACTAAACTAAAACCTGAAACACCTGACTCAGCTAAAAAGTTACCATGGCTGTTACTGTTATAGCTAACAGACCGATTAAACATTACCACACTCCACAAAGATGTAATTCTTAAGTATATTAACCTTGAAAGCCTTGTTTGGATTCATATTCTAAATGCAACATCTAAAGGGAAGGAAACCTGATCTAAATAGGCTTCATGTCCACTTACTCAGATTAGGCTGTAAAGTGACGGAACTTACTGTTGCACTAATTATTTTTCCTTGATGCAGCAAAAGAAAAAAAAATAGAATTTTGCCTTTCATCTTGGTACATGCCTTGTTAGATATAAATCATACCAACCTTACAAATGCTTGTAGTAACTATGGTTCATTTGAATCTGTTTGTGTATAGTCAGATTTAAGCAACCTGAAGTGTTAATATTGTATATGTGTTTTATGCCCAAGGGACATGATCCTGAGACAGTTGTCTTATACTTGATCTGGCCATGATGACTAAAATACAATTCTATTATACCCTATACATAGAATACTACAATCCCTAACATGACTAAACACTAGACATGGCCATTATACAACTCTGTTATACTCTATACGTAAAATGCTACACTTCTAAACATAACCCAACTACTGGACATGATTATATTATACTCTATACATAGAACATTTTAACCACCACTATGGCAAACCACTGGGCATAGACATAATACAATTTTGTTGTATTCTATAAATAGAATTATACACCTTCTAACATGACCAACCACTCGACAACATGGCCAGAAACCTATACTGTATACATAGAACACTTCAACCCCCAGCATGACCAACCACTGGACATGACCATTGTACAGTTCTATTGTATTTCAAGTTCTACAGTACTTGTATATATATAAACACTACTCATCCTGAAAATGACCCAACAACCAGATGTGATTATATTTACATTTTATTATACTCTATAAGTAGAACACTACACCTCTCAACACTTTACATTTTTACATAGAACACTAAAACCTCCAACATTATCCAACCAGAGGCCTACTTAGTGCCTCTTGGGACCCTGTTGAGGTGCTGAATCAGCATCTCTGGCGACATTTCCATCTCCACATCCCCCCCACCCTTGAGGCTTACACTGACAGCCTTCAACTGTATGTGCTTGTGCACATGCAGTTGAAATTGCCGCTCGCCTGGAGATCGGAGCCAAGTGTATCTATCCCCATTAGCGACCACCTGAACCATGCAGGCCATTTCTCTGGTCTGGGCCACACCCAACATGTAGGCACTGGTATACCTGGCTCCGCCCAGGTTTTCCTAACCATAGGTATGCCTCTGGACATGAGCCGAATACAATTCTGTCCTTCCCTACGCAGTTCTATTATACTCTATTCAAAGAACGCCATAACCTTCAACATAACCCCACCACTGATCATAAAACAATTCTGTTTTACTCTACATCTCCCGACATGACTCGGAAACTGGACAGCATCAGAACACAATTCTATTACACTCAATACAGAAATGATGCTAGTTGTGGGTGGAGGAGAGATGCTGAATACAATGAAACTTGTCAGGACATAAATTTCCTGGTACAATCTATTGACTGTCCTTGGAAGTATGTCACTGTACAGATACAAACAAAAATGCCCTCAGGCTTTACCAACATTGAAGGGTTTCGATATGTTTCTTTCCAAGCACTTAAGCATCCGTCAGGGATTATTAGTCGGTTGTGTCCATAAATGCTCCGGGGACTAGGAGAGGTTTCCGGAGAAGCCACTGAATAAGACCTGCGGGCAGCCAGGCAGTAATTCCATCAATGCTATTCTGCACTCCTCAGTAACATAGGAACTTCTTATTATGGCACTGGACAGTATTATTGCAGGCCTGTTATTGTCCCCGACACAACATGACGTGACAGGCCAATATACACAGATACTGGTGTGGTCTGATTCATGGCGTTAATTAGACTGTACTGAAATAAGGGAGATTCTTAGAACACAGATCGATACTTAACAATCTGAATAGTAACTACAATTTTACAATTAGTTGTGTTATATGCCTTGGGCCTGTCATCCATAAGAATGCAACAACAAAAAAGCTCTAAGTAGGGTAATAACTGCTCAGAGGTTTTATAGGGGTATTCTGGTTTGTGCAACTAAAGTGTTTCTTTGTATAATTAAAAGGTATGCAATTTTCTTTTATATTCTATATAATAAAAAAGGGACATGGACATCCTTCCTAATGCATATGTTTCAGTCCGCACATGTTGCAAACAGGTGCCTAAAATCACACACAACCATTAAATCATCATAGACAAACATTGGTAGTAGTGTGTCTCATGTTGAACAGCTTTGTGGCTTTAAATGTGGCCTGGTCATCTTACTTTTTTGAGCTGCTAGATTTGCCCTGGATATCTGTAAGTGCTAGTGTAGTGGAAGTATCAAGAAGTAACTCACAGGACCTGTTTACATTACGGAAGTAGTGTCTAGCTGACACATGTAAAAATCTCCTATCCCGTGTTGCATTACATTTCTTCTGAAAGTGATACCAGCATAATAAGTGTAAGGAGCTTCTTGAATAGGTTTCCTTAGTCCAATATCTGCACACAAGCTTAAGGTCAGTAAACACAATGCCAGGTGTCAGCCAGTGTGATGTTAAGCACATCGCTACCGGACTAGTGGAAACATGTTCTCTAGAGTGATGAATCCTGTTTCACTGACTGGTAGTCTGATGGAACAAATGCCTGGGCAATGCTATCTGGAATATATAGTACCTACTGGACATATGGGCCTGATTTTCACAGCTAGACCCCTTTCCAGTAAAGAGAAGTGTTCATGCTGCTAGGTACAAAGACATTTTGGACAATTGTTGCTTCCAACTTTGTTCCAAAGTGCGATCCATGAATACTTGGTGTGACAAGTTTGGTGTAAGGAAATTCAAGTTGTCTGCACAAACCCTTATACTCAACTCCATCTAACATCTTTGGGATATATTGGGGCTCTGATTGTGAAACCACTTTTGGCTAAATGGACAGACACACTCCAAAACCTTGTGACAAAGCTTTCCATACATGTGGACATTGTTAGGTACCAATAGAACTCCATATTAACAGCCATGGTTTTGAAATGGGATGCCCATCAAGTTTATATAGTTGTGTCTTTCATGTGACCGCATCATTTTAAACCACAATTTCTACCTGAATTTGTCACCGGTTTCAAGGTTACTGTGCATGGTCACTAAACAAAAACCCTTATTAATTCCAGTGGATAAATATGGGTCCATGGGGTGGATGTCGCTTTACAACGTCACAGTAGAAGTTTCCTTTGATCACAAAGCAGAATTATTTAAACCTTGAGGAAATGGTACAAACCTTTATATTTGAAAATTTACTAACTTTTTTTTGTTTTTTTATGTATTTGATGGAATTGGAATGATTGGGGAAGAAATAAATCATTGAAAAAAATAACATTTATTTATTTTTATTTTTTATGAAAGTTGGCCAAACCTATTAAAAGTATATTCTGGCCCCCAGACAGTCCCACAAATAAAGGAAGAATAATTAAATATGCTTAAAACATCACATCCCAAGTCATTTGCTGCAAAAGATTAGCCAAAATCTGCACACACTCACACAGGATACATCTTTCTCCCAATCCCCCCATACACGGGCATGCTCTGCTTAGCTTAGTGCATTATTTCTCAATAGGATGAGTTAAAAAAAAAAAGCAGCTGCCAGTTTACAAATAATCTCATATACCTATAGATCACCATATAGGTAATTAAAAAAAATAAAAAATCTTTCCCATATATTAAGAAAAAAGCTAATATTTATTAGAAGTTTTACACAAGTAATGTTTAAAATACTGGTGCTATAAATTTTTATTTTGTTGTTTAATAACTTAGATCTCAGCCCCCCTTAACATGTTTCACCAAAGAATGTGGCTTTGTCAAGAGGAAGTAGAGGTAAAGAGATTGAAATTCATCATCCCTGATTCTTCTCCCCCCTTTGCCTAAATTCTATTGACTATAATGGCCCCACGAGCCATGCTGTTTACATAATTCCAGGAGTTACGTAAACCACTCAGAGCTTACGCCATTTGTGTAACTCGCATTATAGTCGATATGAGTTTGACATATTGCGCAACTTTGGTTTCTTACAGCTTTTCCAACCACTTTTTGCGGAACTGGCCGGAAAACAGAAACAGCGAGATGTGACAAGCCTTTAAGCTTCTTTTTTTTCCTTCTCCTCTCTTTTCTTTATAAGGATTTAAAGTCCCCATTCACTTTAGCGAAAAGTCAGGCAAACCCACTGGTTGATGGTCTAAAATGTATAGGGGCCTCCTAATTCTCCCTGATGGATAGTGTCAGCCGAGAAAAACATTGAACATATTTGATTTCAAGTGCCTGGCCCAGAACATTTTGGCAGCAGCTTATCCTTCCTATCTTCATTGAATACACATAAATGTTCCACACGTGTATGGAGAAATTGTAAACGTTTGACAGCTATTGAAGGTGTACGGCAACCTAACACTAACCTGAGCCCAGAGAGCATTTTAATGTGTTGATCTATAGAGTCAGCAGTCATCTGAATGAGTTTTCATTTGCTAGCTACTAGCTAATGTTAATGGACGGCTTTAAGTACCCTAAAATTATGTCTGGGCAACCCTTTGAGGTGCCAAAGGGGTATGTACCTACGCTTTAGATATTAACATCAAGCATATTCCACCTTTACACTGAGTCTGCACATAATAGAAAATATGATGACTTTCAGTCTAATATCTGTAATTTTTTGGTAATTAAGCCTGCTAATTGGCTCCTACCTTCACGACAGTGCTTATCTTTTCCATTATTTCATTCCTTGGACTGAAATAATTATCGCTATTGATTATATTCTTCAGCTACTATTACCGTGGCCAGAGACAAGCTGCTATATACAGTGCTGATATCATTACCATGCATGAGCGGCTCTGCTGCCATCACTGATACAGAAATCTAATGAAGAAGATTGTGCGAAAGAGTGAATGTCTTTAGAGCCAACACACAGACATTCTGATACTTCTCTTCTAGGGGAATTGTAGGTGAGTGTTACATTGCACACGTCAGTGACCGTGTCATTCTCTTTCATGTTGCAGAGTATTCTTACGGGCTATTAATCAGTATGCTGACATGCTGAACAAAAAGTTTTTGGATCAAGCAAACTTTGAGCTTCAGGTAAGAGACAAATTATTTTTTTTCAACCCTAGACAGTCTTTACAATTGATTTAACAGCGAATGAATATTTCTGTGTATATACAACTCTATAATAGCAGAAATAAGAGTTTGGTTTATTACTTTTTCCCTTTATTCTCTCTGTCTTTGCCTGTTTGGTACAGAAGATGTAGCTTTAGTAGGAGTTTCCAGACATGAAAGCAATCTTTATTTTTATTTGTTTAAAGGGGTACTCTGCTGCCCCAGCGTTCGGAACATTTTGTGATGTCATGACCATGCCCCTCGTGCCGTCACGGCCACGTCCCCTCAATGAAAGTTGATGGGAGGGGGCGTGGTTGCCACCACGTCCTCTCCCATAGACTTGCATTGAGGGGGCGTGACCATGAATGCACGAGGGGCGTGGTCATGACAACACGACCCCCACTGTTTGGCCCAGAGTTCTAAATGAATGTCGGGTGCTGCAAAGAGATCGCCGGGGTCATGCGGCTGGATAAGGGATAAGATGTCTAGGGGCGGATTACCCCTTTAACTACATATAAAGCCTTGTATCCCACTGATGTTTGCATAAGGCAAATGTATTGGTTGCCCTTTACAGAGATACAACCAATAATTAGTATGCAAAAAGTATCTCTCTACTGTCACCTATAGGGTGGTTACCCCATAAGTAAATGTCCAACCTTTCAAGGGGGTTATCTCAACATTAAAAGTTGTCCTCTATCCACAGGGTAGGGGATAAGTAGCTAATCTGTTGAGGCCTGACTGGTTATCACTGTGGTCTAATGCTCTTCAAAGGAATGGAGCTGTGACATTAGGTCTATGTTCTCGGAAACTATGATGGGTCCCATCATAGTTTCCGAGAACATAGACCTAATGTCACAGCTCCATTCCTTTGAAGAGCATTAGACCTCAGTGATAACCCCTTTGAGAGAGCCCCAAAAAATGACCTCTGGTGGAGAGCTGTTTTGGAATTTTTTTAAATCTTTTTTTTGGAAGCATTCCCCTGAAAATTTGCTATTCAACAGATCCCCATAACGACTGAACGCAGCTTCAAATCCTGCACATCAAATATGTGCAGAATACTGTTTGTGTGAATACACCCTTGAGTGGAAAACATGGATTGCTAGCTATTTCCAGCCTGTTTGTAGCCAGTCCAGATGTGCAACGAAAACAGATGATAATTTGCGTAACTCCCATTAACATTAGCTACACTGTTTGCATAACTCTGGATGTTATGTAAATGGCATAGCTCACAATGCTACTTTGTTTGCGCAAATTCCATTAATGTGGGAGTTACTCAAATTGCATCAAACACAGCCAGCTCTGCTGTTATCGATACCCTACCGTCTCCACTGGTCCCAAACAGGCTGGAAATGGCTGGGTGGCCATGTTGCCCTAAGAGAGCAAACCCTTTTAACTACAGTAAGGCAGCGCTCTCAGCATCTGCTGTCTACACGGTGTCTTTTGGTTTGGCTGATATCCTTTGTCAGGTTTGAAGGCTCTATAAGGGATTGGACATCGACATGAAGAATAGCCACCTACAGGTGGCACTAGTGAAGACTTGTGAGTGTGAAGAAAAGCTAGGAAACTTGGTGACTCACCACTGCTGCAAACGACTTTATTCGGTCACAGACGACACTGCATGTCAACAGATGTCAAGGCAGGACAAGGCAAGGGGGAGGCGGTGGGTCAGGTGTGGGACAGCGCGGTTTCATTCCAGACTGGCACTTCTTCAAGCCACTCAGGCTTGAAGATGAGTGGCTAGAAGAAGTGCCTGTTCGGCACGAAACCGCGCTATCCCACACCTGACCCACCGCCTCCCCCTTACCTTGTCCTGCCTTGACATCTGGTGATATGCAGTGTCGTCTGTGACCGAATAAAGTCGTTTGCAGCAGTGGTGAGTCACCAAGTTTCCTAGCTTTTCTTCACACTCACCTGTATTTTAGGACTGCTTCATCCCACTTGCGCACCACCAATACTGCTTCCTGCAGCGGGTTTTGACACATCCCAGCTTCCACTAATAGAGACTGTTTACCCTTATCGATAGTAGTGCCAGTCTATGCACTCTTTTTCACAGTATAGTGAAGACTTGTGTTGCATAACTATTCGTGTAATTAGGTTTATTCACATACATCAGATCTGCAGTTGCGAATTTTACAAAGCAGTCAAAAATCCGCGGCAGATCCTGTGTGTATGAACGCACCCATAGGGGACATTCACACGTACAGGATCTGCTGCATATTTTGTGCAGCTGATTTTTCAACCCATTAACTTCAATGGGTATCAAAATCAGCTGCAAACAATATGAAGCAAAAATATGCAGGAGATCCCTTACCTTTTCACCCCAGTGTTGATTTCCATCAATAAAAAGTTCATCACACTTTTGCCATGTCATGAGTTTTGACTGGTGACTGACGCAGAGATCTGCACTGATCCCTAAAATGAAGAATCAAAAGCCCACATCTCTACCACTTAGTTTCTGATCGTCTTTCGTTGTAAAACTGAGTGAGTTTTGTGTGGGCTGCATAGAATTCCTATGAGCTCATACATCTCTCGCTACATTGAAAATTAAAGGGACGCAGTGCTCAGGTTAGTGATTCTTTGTTTTAGGGATCAGTGTGGATACCATTACCTGTACCCCATCAATCAAAACTTCTGACAAATGTATGAACCCTAGTTGCTCTTTAAGTAAGCCATATACTTATCTTTGGCTGTCCGAGCATGCTGGGTGTTCACATTAGGGATCGATCAATTATCGGATTGGCCGATATTATCGTCCGATATTCACGATTTTCTAAGTTATCGGTATCGGCATCTAACCTGCCGATAATGCGGGCGCTTTAAATCAATGAACTGCAGTGGCTTTTGTGGGGCCAGAGACCGCCACCGCCTCCCACTTCTCTCCCCCTGCCTGTCCTGAGTCCAACTACCGCTGCTGCCCAATTGCCTCCCCCTGCCTATCCTCTTGCCAGAGACCGCTGCCCCATTGCCTCCCCCATCCCCGGTTTTATAATTACCTGTTTCCGGGGTCCACGCTAATTCTGGCTCCGGCGGCGTCCTGAGCTGTCACTGTGCACTGCGCAATGACGAGTGACGTCCTCAATGCGACGTCACAGTCAGTGGCCTGGCACAGTGACAGCTCAGGATGCCGCCGGAGCCAGAAGTAGTGGGGACCCCGGGAACAGGTAATTATAAAAAAGGGGATGGGGGAGGCAATGGGGCGGCGGCGGCGGTCTCTGGCCAGAGGATAGGCAAGGGGAGGCAATCTGGCAGCGGCGGTGGTTTAACTCAGGACCCCAGGACAAGCAGGGGGAGAGAAGTGGGTGACGGCGGCGGTCTCTGGCCTTCAAGAGCCGCTGTGGTTCATTGATTTAAAGCACCCGCTTTAAATCCTTGATCTGCAGTGGCTTCTGCGTGGCCAGAAACATTTTATCAGGGTATATCCGCACACACGCACCCTCATTTTACCAAGGATATTTGTCGGGGGGTGGGGGGGGGGAATAACATGCACAAAATATCGGTATAAGTTATCGACTATCGGCCTGAAAGTTCACAGGTTATCGGTATCGGCTCTAAAAAAAATCAATATTGGTCGATCCCTAGTTCACATTAATCGTAGTTTTGATGCAGCAGCATGACATCCAGTTTGTATTATGCGCATCCACAAGTTGCCATGTAGTTCAAGCCTAGGGTTTCCCGACCAGATTGCCTCCAGGCTGTCCGGGCATGCTGGCAGTTGTAGTTTTGTAACAGCTAGAGGCACCCTCGTTGGAAAACATTATTATAAGGGTTTGATCTATTTTTTTGCCTTCTGCACATCATATAAAAGTTCTATTCTACAGACAGAGTTCTACAATTTGTGCAGATCATCCAGAAACGACAAGAAAGTTGGTTTTTCTGCACTTCAGAATTACAGTGTGCCATAGTGCAGGCTTATTGCTTTCCTTAATGCCTAATCAAATCAAACATATGTGGAGTTTGCATTGCACAGAATTGCTGAGAACACAGCTTGCCTAGTACAAGGGGGTGTCTGGCATACTGAAGATTTCTAATGTACAGAAGCTCACTTGCTATAAGAACACATTGCACTTTGGGGAGCTGTATAATAGTAAACACAGTCCTTTCTCTCTTGTGCTGATCTGAAAGAAAATAATACAATCAAGTCTAAGGTTTCTCTATTATATGTGCCAGCACTCTGCATGGCATAGTAACCCTTTATCTGCCAGGGGGGTAATAACTAAAATGTCCCCCAGCATTTTCATAGAGCTAAATGCCATCATTCAGATCATAGTCTGCCCACTCCAGATATGGCCATCTGCCTAATTACAGTATTTGTATTAAGAAAAACTCCCCTTTTCCAATTAACATTTGCCAACATTTTACTGTATAAATTAATTTTATTTTTATTTTATGTAGTTGTGGAACAATTATTTTCACCTGGCCGTTGCTTTCCTTACCCAAGAATCGCTGCAGTTGGAAAATTTCTCGAGCGCCAAAAGAGTAAAAATCCTCAACAAGTAAGTAAGGAGTAACTTCTAGAAGATATAACGTGTAACATCTCAAGCCATCTCCACAAAAGCCTTCATTTATTGCTTTTCTATAATACTACAACAGAGGTCGAGTGAATTAAATTTCTCACAGAACAGAATAGCATTGTGATTTTCCTGCATATTCTTTCTATAAGATGAAGGGAGAGGGCGCTTTGTGTTTCCCTGCAGCTGGAACGAAATGCTAATCCGTTCTCCGTCTGTACCTGCGTCTAGAGATTTTGGTGGCTGCTCACTACAAAGCTTTACCTTATACATTTGAAGATGTTTGTTCCGCGGGACGTGTTTCGTTGCATCTGTTGTAGGAAACTTTATCCATATTGCCGTTTTTAGGGATTTCTATCTGGAAGAAGGCTTTTCAGGATGCTTTTTTAAGGTTAAAGCTCTGTGGATTTTAACAAACCCAAAAATAAAAAATAGAAATGAAAAGATGAATTAATACATGATCCAAAGTATATATTTTTTTTTTATATATTTCAGAGCAGAGATTAGGAACTGTGTTTAGAACAATTGGGGAACTTGTTTTCTCTTTTTTTCTTTTTCTTCTCTCGTTTGGTCTTAGCATTTGGTCTTAACCTTAAATACATATTGGAACAGAGGTGATAACACAAACTAACTTGTGTAAATTGTGACTACATGTGGACATATGTTAAGTCTAGTACACAGCTTCTACTGATACTATGTTCAGATGGCTTTCTTAATGGTTTATGGGTTTCTATTTCTTCCCACAGTAATGGCACCACCCTTATCTGTAAGCTTTGTTTAAAATTACAGTTCACCTTTGTTCAAATGAAATGCACTTATACTTTCTCAGCCTCATATTCACACCCCATAAGCCTCATTCACATCCCCTCAGCCTCTTATTTACACTCCGTAAACCTAATGCACAACCCTTTAGCCTAATATTCACACCCTGTATGCTTACTTACGCCCCCCCCCCTCAGCACCTATATATAGATATGACAGGATCCACCATTTACCATAGGTGAAGTTCACAGCTTCCCTCCTCCCCCTGTCTGCACACTTACCTCTGCATAGATCACAGAGCATGACCACAACCCTCTCCCACAGGAGTCAATCAGTAAGCTCCATCTACAGATTACTATGGTCATTGTGTTTGCTTTTAAGCAAATCTGACACCTTGTTCACCCACACTAAATCTAATCAGCAGGATTATTAAAAAAAAAAAAAAGTTCCAGGCTGAAGCTCTGTATATTGGCTCCTGCCTCCATTGCACAGGCAGGGGTGGGGGGAGAGGCATTAGCAATTGTGCCTGTATACAGCCTGGATCTTTGGAACCGGACCACAAATAAGGGTGAGTTCAGATCAGACTTGTCGATAGTTGTTAATCGCATCGGGTCTGGCAAAGGTTACCATAGTTTCATGAGAGCCTAAACTACAGTATGTAATTTTTATTGATCTTAGCAGGAATTCTAAGGCTTGGTTCACATCACGAATTTACAGTATGATTAACAGACAGTAAAATCGGACAAAATAAGATTCCCTTAAATTGTATACATTTTTCTAAATAATTGTTTGCATCTGATTTTAAATCGCATGGTATAAAATTTTAAGCTTTTTCATCCGATTTTTACATTACTTTTATGAAGCAGAAGGAAAAATCTTGGTTTCTAGCACTTTCCAGAGTATTCCAAGGCTACTGTATGTGATAAAGCTGATGAGATCGCACAGTCACTCGATTCGATAACATTTACATTGACCATAATAATCTAGAAATTTTACACAATTTCAATCTGATTTGGAATCTAGGTAAAAAAATCATGGTCAACCGTGCGAAATCTGATGTGATGCATGTGTTGAATATGATTACTCAATGGAAGTCAATGGATACAACCTGGCATACAGTTTTGTACGATTTAAAGGTAAAAAATTGTAAGAAAAAGTAGGAGGGTAAAATCGTGATGTGACCCCCACCCTTAATCTACATAATTAGGTTTGGTGAAACCATTGGTCTTCCAGGGTATATTTTTGGTAAAATAGTCTTGTTCTTGTGAACATATAATCAGCAGGAATTGATAATTTTCTGGGAAGTCTTGGCCATTTTTAACATCCACATATACTGTGCATCTTTTTTCTCTGAGGGAAATAATTTCTAGTCTCTTTCCATCACCACACAGAGGAGATTGTCATATCTTGTCATATTCAATCACTTCTTCCTTTGTCACTCTGTACTGCTAATATTTATTCACAAGATTGGAAACAATGACAAAAATACATAAATTACACTTTTCTCATCCTTCAGGTACGGCGATATGAGAAGGCAGATCGGCTTTGAAATCAGGGACATGTGGTATAATTTGGGTAAGTATCCGATTCTATGTTTTAAGAGGGCTAAAACTAAAAATTATATTTATAAGAATATGACACATTTTCTGTGCCAGGCAGGAATATTCTTAGCAATAGCACAAGGCACTCCTATTTCTACTGTGTCTCTGCATCTTTATAAAGGACTTATACTGGAAAGCTGGTTCAAGAGAATCTATAAATTAGCATTTCTCCAGAATCCCCAGATTACTACAGTAGATGAAGATACCAATTTATAAGGATGTATAGTGTCAAAAAGTATAATAAAGCAAATTACAAGTAAAATGTTATTAGCCTCGACTTTTGGCCCCATACCCGCACCAAAAACAGTCTGCCGCTGGCCCAACACACCTGTACTGCCTGGCAGGGGGGCCCTGGACTGGAGGGGAGCGCTCCCGGCCTCCAGGACTGCTCCGTGCGCATTCAGCAACTGGCGGCATCTCGCGGCACGCACACAAGCGCTGCGGCCGCCATCTTCACAGGGGACACAGTGACCCTGGAGGATTCTACTGTTGCTCTGGCAGCATAACTCAGATTGCAGGCCCTGCTCCGGACCCTGGGGGACACCGCGACTTGGGCAACATGGTGAGTCCCTCAGGCTTCTTCAGGAACTGTACAACTAGGTGACCCCAGTTCAACATAAGGGGTCACTGCCATCTTCCCGCTCCGGCCACCCTACAGCTGGGGGCTCTCTCTGGAGACGGCAGCATCACGCTCCCCCCATACTCCTGCACCAGGACAGCTGCAATTGCAATCATATGAGTGACACCATCATTCCCTCCTCCCTTACTTTCGGGGGACAAGTTATGTCATGTGTAAGGTTCTGACATGGAACCTTAAGGGCCTGCGCTCCCCTCAGAAGCGCTTGAAAGTTCTGCATTTTCTGAAGCGTCTTTGTCCTGATATAGTCCTCCTTCAGGAGACAGGAACCGGACTTTCAGAGGATGCAGAAACTGTGGGGTGGGAAGGTGTTGGGCAGCTCGGCAGTAAGCCTGACTAGGACCCCATGGATCCTGGCTCTTATCGCCCCCATCGCTCTGATCAACCAGGACATGAAACTTCTTTCTAAAATCTTGGCGGATCATTTGGCGAGATTCCTGCCCTCCCTTGTGGGTGATCACCAGGTGGGGTTTGTGAAAACTCACTCGACAGTCACAAACATCTGGTTCGCTTCCTGATTTCCACTGATATTTACCAGGGAATACAGATGGGCACCCAGGAGATCAAATTGTCTATGTTCGCGGACGATGTCCTTCTTTATCTCAGGAATCCGGGTGAGGCTGTTCCCAAAATCCTTCACTTTCTATCCTATGCTGGGAGCTTTACAGGCTACAAGGTGAATGCTGCCAAAGGTATGCTGTTGCCTTTGGGTGCTGCCATTCCTGGATGGCTTCCTAATGCAACTGCACTGGGGGTTGCGGTGCCCCCTTCCTTTATTACTTATCTAGGCATTTGCATTGGGAAGACGCCGGACACGCTCTATTCTCTCAACTATGTCCCACTATTCCAACGCATCCTAGATGAACAGCAGCACTGGGAGTCCTTACCGTTGTCCTTTTTAGGTAGATGTCATCTAGTTAAAATGATCAGCTTCCATCGCCTCTTATATCCCCTACAGACGCTCCTGCTTAAACACACTGAAGTTAAACGTCTCAATTCTGCCTTTCAACATTTTCTGTGGCAGGGTAAGCACCCGCATATTGCACTGCAAAAACGTATGCTTTGTAGGGTGGAGAGGGGAGTCAATTTCCCAAATGTCAGAGGATATATTCTAGCTTGCTTGTTCCGCTAGCTTGCTAGATTGGGTTCATGACTCCACTTATTTTTCTAACTTGGCGGTGGAAACTGCGCTTACTGCTCCTTGGTCTTTATCTGCGCTGCTGCATACCTCTTACACTAAGCTCCCAGCCGGGATAAAGGGATCAGTGCTGCTGCGGGATACAATAATAGCTTGGAAGGAGGTGCAGAAGGTTTTCGGCCTCCCGTTCCTCCTGTCCAAACGGATGCCCTTGCTTGACCACCCAGAATTCCCACAGGGTATATCCTCCTCTTGGTTGCGTTTGGGGATTGCCAAAGGGGTTGTGACTGTGGGGCAACTGATACATTGTGATGATCGCGGGTGTCTTTCGCTGGGGAAATGCTTTGCAAGTTTGAACTTCCTCTTTCCCACACTCTTTATGGCAACCAGATCCTTGCCTTTTGCTCCTCCAGACTCAGAGATCTATTCAGGGAAGCCCTGACACACACCCTAGATGACATTATAGGTAGTGACCCCGGAGAGTATCGAGTATCCGACTTATATTTAGTTTTTCGCAGCCGCTTTTTAAATCTTGATCTCATGAAGATGTTTTGCACATGGGAAAGGTGGACTGGAGATGCTGACATCACTGAGTTTATGGGGTTGGGGGGCGGTGCGTAAATAATCTCATCAATGAAAGGTGGAGGAAGACTCATTTTAAGGTAGCCCATACAGCTTTAACATCTTGCCTTCTCCATCCTTCCCGGATAAAATTGTCAACTACAGTGTAAGGCCCCACTTACTAACCTATATCATGGGGTTTGGGAGTGCTCTCACACGGCAGAGTATTGGCAACTAATACAGGCTTACATTTGGGATCATTGGCGGGTGCGCATCCCGTTTAAGCCCCAATCCTTCTTGTTCCATCAACTGTGTCCGCCTGAGGAAGGGGAGGTGGAGGATGTGAGATTCCTGTGGTTCCTTCATTTTGTCCTTGCAATAGCCCTAAGGTGTCTTTTCGCTAAATGGTTAGAACCTGCTACTCCAGATTTGCCTATGTTGGTTGCTCAGTTGAAAACTTTTCTACATGTAGACAGGTTAAATGCTGAGCGGCATTTTGAGTCAGGCACTAAACGATTTTTCCAATTATTGTTACTCATTTTGACTCTCGTGGGATTGCTGAAATTGTCTGTCCTTTTCGATATACCTCTGGTATAGTGTGGAATCTCTGAGAGGTTCTCTGGGAGCACTGCATTTGCCAGATGCTTAAGCTAGTTGTTCTGCTCTCTAATAATGCCCTAATTTGAATCCCCTGAGAGTCAAAGGAAGTTCAGTGGCTAAGAGTGTAGCCCTCTCAACGGGGTACTGTGCTCCGTTTTCTGTTGTAAACGATGGGTTGTAGGGGAGGATGCAGGGACCCAGTGAGTTCTTCGAGCCTGGCAACCTACTTTTACTTGGACTTCTGCTTCATTGGAGACAGAGATGGATAGTCGTTTTGGGTTATTGTCGGATGTGACCTATATGCCTTAGCTTTAGAGGGGTGTGGGGGAGGATACTGTTCTAATTGATGTTTTGGCTATT
This sequence comes from Hyla sarda, assembly GCF_029499605.1. Taxonomy (NCBI): domain Eukaryota; kingdom Metazoa; phylum Chordata; class Amphibia; order Anura; family Hylidae; genus Hyla; species Hyla sarda. The sequence goes on from NC_079195.1 coordinate 46,089,503, forward strand.
CCCTGATTACTTGGTTATTGTTTTTCTTATGCTTTGAATGTTACGATAGGCATTTTTTGTTTCTTACAAAAAGTTTAATAAAATATATATATATATATATAAAAAAAAGTTATTAGCCATAGTGCATAGATCTTCCATATTAGCAGGAAGCGGTTCTAATGGAAACTACTGTGACTGAGAACCGTATATTAGTAAGTAGCGTTATTATACTTTTTTGACACAGTACACAGGTTTTCTTTTTCTGAATAATCCCTGACCAGTCCTTCAGCAGCATTAGGTTTGTCCATGAGTCATGGACAAGAGATGACTTGGGCTGCATTAGCAGACAAATCACCTCCCACCACAAGAAGGAACACGCCCCCTTCTCCTGTGAGAACACTGTAAGCTAATGAAAAGAGGTATTTTTATAGTAAATATAGGTCATAGAGGCAGAAATAATGAGATGTACATGGTCAGGATTAGATACTATGAAACATATTACATTTTTGTGTGTTCTCACAGGTACACTTTAATATGATCTTAGTATGGAATCAACCTAAAATTCAGTGTAAATTCTGTCTGAAATTATTCAGTATGCACCAGCCTTTATTGTGGATATCTGACAGAATGTTACATTACATTGACCAAGGGAACCTGTCACATTGAAAATAAAGGCCAATCTGCCGGCATCATGTTAAAGAGGAGGAGGATCTAATCAGAGTGATATAAAGTCTTGTGGTTTGTCATTTATACATGTACATCTCTGCTCATTTGGGACTTAGTAGTCAAGTGGGTGATCCTTCTCAGTGAATGACAATGTTTAATGGTAAATACAGATGTCTTGTAAATTACTGAATAGAAATACCCACATGTTTACTTAGCCTTGAATGAGCAGAAAGTTACGTTAAGTGTTTTTCCACAAAACTTTACATTATTCTGCTCAATAACATGATGCCTGCAGATTTGGACCATCATGGAGGTGGGTCCCCTGAGCCATAATGAATGAGCAATTCCCCATTCTATGTGACTTCAATCATAAAAAACAAACAAAAAAACTGATGTATACACAATTACAACTCCAAGTTTTGAGGCTAGGAGCGACAGATAAAGCTTAGGACATTCCATTCTATAACACTTGTATTAAAGCTAAAGAATTCCAGCACTTCTATTTAAAGCCAATTTTCTTTATATAATCTTCATTCCGTGCAATACATAACATAGGGGTAAAAGGCTCCTATGACTGCTGAAGCCTTTTACCCCTATGTCATGTATTGCATAAGATGAAGATTGAAAAAAGAATTTTGAGTGCTGGAGTCTTTACACTATGACGCAATCATCCCTCCATTACATAAATGGACTCTGTGTAGTACGTTTTTCCATGCAGCAGCCAGCGCAGGGGACAAGCCTCTACAGCCATAGCTTCTCCCAGCAAGATCAGGGGTTTGCTAGAGGGCTTAGGCAAATCTGCTCAGAGTCCTGGCCGTCGCATTTTGAGAGAGGCAGTCTTTGATAAATAAAGTGTCTCCTCGACTGATTAATCGTAGATGTTCTCCACCAACTTATACTGCTAATAAGGATCCTTCAGGATGTAAACCAAGTACACCTGATGGTAAAGTCTTGAAAAGTATAGAATAATGAGCACCTGGTAGTATAATGTCAAGCACGTTCCTAGAAGGGTTCTCGTCCATAATTTCCTTTGCAATCACTTATGCATCAATTCCTTCTCTTCTGAGCACCCTTAACTCTTGAAGACACTGTGTTATGCCAAACCAATGTCAAAGTTTTTCATACAGTCATCTAAATAAAATTAACATTTCCATGGAAAATTAAAGACTTTATTCTGTTTCCAATTGCTCTCTTTTTAACTGTGTTGTTTGAACCTCAAAGAAAAAACCTGCCATCTTGTAGACCAGTGGTCTTCAACCTTTGGACCTCCAGATGTTGCAAAACTACAACTCCCAGCATGCCCGGACAGCCGTTGGCTGTCCGGGCATGATGGGAGTTGTAGTTTTGCAACATCTGGAGGTCCAAAGATTGAAGATCACTTTTGTAGACCTTTCCTTGCAGCAAAATTGTTTAAAGGGGTACTCCGGTGAAAGTTAAACATATTTGTAAATTACTTCTATTAAAAAATCTTAATCCTTCCTGTACTTATTAGCGGCTGAATACAACAGAGGAAATTCTTTTCTTTTTGGAATGCTCTCTGATGACATCACGAGCACAGTTCTCTCTGCTGACGTTATTATAATAATAATAATAATAACACTTTATTTATTGTTGACCTTAGTGGGATTTGAACCCAAGTCCCCAGCACTGCAAGGCAGCAGTGCTAACCACTGAGCCACCATGCTGCCCTTAGCATATATCTGCTATGCAGGGTTGCTAAAATGGACAGAGATGTCAGCAGAGAGCACTGTGCTCGTGATGTCATCAGTGTTCCAAAAAGAAAGGAATTTCCTCTGTAGCATTCAGCAGCTAATAAATACTGGAAGGATTAAGATTTTTTAATAGAAGTAATTTACAAATATGTTTAACTTTCTTCCACCAGTTGATTTAAAAAAAAAAAAAAAAAAAAAAAAAGGTTTTCACCGGAGTACCCCTTTAAGCTGTTGAACTCCTAGGGGGTGGGGCTCACTTCTCATTGGTTCCTGATTGGTACCTTTTGTAGCCATTAATTTAACACTATTTAACCCATAAGTTCCGCTTCCATAAGACTCTGTATATATGCCTTGATCTAAAGAGAGACCGTATAAAAAAAAAAAAAAAAAAAGCCTTGGCACGTGAGTTAGTAGAATCTTTCAGGGATAGGAAAAAGTTTTTGTTGTCTGGTGTCTTTATAAAAAGAGCAATAAAATCACCAGAAAACTTTATGACATCGATGCTGTGTTTGATGAATAACTCTGTGTCAGGAGCATTTGTTTTCTGAAGCGGTGACTCTGACATTTTTCAGACATAATACATGAAAACTGTCACAGACAAGCTTAAAAATAACAGGCCTGAAAAAGGAGTGCGCCTTACAGCTCCTTCAAGTGTGCGCTGGAAGCCATTAAACATTTCCAGGGTCATGCCGTCATCCACGGGGACAGTGCCTTTTTATTATTTATCTTTGCACTATACATAATTTTAAAATACAGTGTTTTTTATTTAATCAGAACTAGTTTTAATACCGATGCTGCACTTCCTGCTTACATTTAGACTCTGTTCTTTCTACCTAAATGGAAGCCATGATGCTGCCCTGAATGAATCTTTTTGTAGGGGCAGTGTTTTTAGAGTGTAAGAGGAACTTCGGGGTAGCTGGAGTAAATTTTTGCAAGCGCAGGGTTATCTCTCATTGGCTTCAGTAGCCATAAAAAATAAAGCTGCCCATATATATTTCATTGCTGTTGGACAACAATCCCTCCTGATTGCCTCATACACATGCTCAGCTAATCATACGTGTGAAGGCTGTAATTTAGGGTCAGTACAGGATGTGTAATGTATGTACACAGTGACTCCACCAGCAGAATAGGGAATACAGCTCTGGAATATAATACAGGATATAACTCGGGACCAGTATACAGTAAGTAATGTATGTACACAGTGACTCCACCAGCAGAATAGGGAATACAGCTCTGGAATATAATACAGGATATAACTCGGGACCAGTATACAGTAAGTAATGTATGTACACAGTGACTCCACCAGCAGAATAGGGAATACAGCTCTGGAATATAATACAGGATATAACTCGGGACCAGTATACAGTAAGTAATGTATATACACAGTGACTCCACCAGCAGAATAGTAAATTGAGCTCTGGTGAATGAAGCTAGAGAATGTAACAAAATAGCATAAAATGAATAGGAAATTGAGTAATTTAATACTATAAACCAAACTCTGTAGGTCTAAAAAGAACTTTGGAGTACAAACCCCTTTTACTATAACCTTTCTCTTAAAACTTCAGTATTTTATGGTTCCATTTTAAAATAGGTTAAAAGTGTTAAAACTGACAAATCAGGGTGTCCTGCATACAGATATATGCTCTTACCCGAGATGCTATAGTAGTGTGTCTGCAATATGCACTTAACACAAGACACTTTTGATATTAAAATAGGATATCAACTAGCCTCCCCTTCATGCTTTGTGCCACCATGTAGGGGAGTTAATGACTTTAGCCTCTGCATCCCTGATGATGTGGCTGGTGCCATGAAACATGTAGGGGAGGCTAGTTTATATAATGTTTTATTATCAGAAGTGTCCTGTGTTGTTATTTTCGTCCAGCTCTGGAGTATAATACAGGATATAACTCAGGGTCGATGTAGGAAAGGCTATGTAATATATGTACACAGTGACCTCACCAGCAGAATAGTGAGTACAGCTCTGGATTATAATACAGGATATAATTCAGGATCAGTACAGGATAAGTAATGTAACGTATGTATATAGTGACTTCACCACCAGAATGGGGAGTGCAGCTTTGGAGTATAATACAGGATATAACTCAGGATCAGTAAAAGAAAAGTAGTATAATGTATATAAAGTGATTTAACGTCTCTTGTTTAGAATAACTCTATTTGTAAGCTGTAAACTTAAGTTAATAGTTAAATACATAGTATATACACTGCTCAAAAAAATAAAGGGAACACTTAAACAACACAATGTAACTCCAGGTCAATCACACTTCTGTGAAATCCCTGTGAAAACACTGTCCACTCAGGAACCAAAACTGATTGACAATCAATGTCACATGCTGTTGTGCAAATGGAACAGACAAAAGGTGGAAATTATAGGCTTTTAGCAAGACACCACCAATAAAGGAGTGGTTCTGCAGGTGGTGACCACAGACCACTTCTCAGTTCCTATGCTTCCTGGCTGATGTTTTGATCACTTTTGAATGCGGGCGGTGCTTTCACTCTAGTGGTAGCATGAGACAGAGTCTACAACCCGCACAAGTGCCTCAGGTAGTGCAGCTCATCCAGGATGGCACATCAATGCGAGCTGTGGCAAGAAGGTTTGCTGTGTGTGTCAGCGTAGTGTCCAGAGCATGGAGGTGCTACCAGGAGACAGGCCAGTACATCAGGAGATGTGAAGGAGGCCGTAGGAGGGCAACAACCCAGCAGCAGGACCACTACTTCCGCCTTTGTGCAAGAAGGAGCAGGAGGAGCACTGTCAGAGCCCTGCAAAATGACCTCCAGCAGGCCACAAATGTGCATGTGTCCACTCAAACGGTCAGAAACAGACTCCACGAGGGTGGTATGAGGGCCCGACGTCCACAGGTGGGGGTTGTGCTTCCAGCCTAACACCATGCAGGACGTTTGGCATTTGCCAGAGAACACCAAGATTGCCACTGGCACCATGTGCTCTTCACAGATGAAAGTAGGTTCACAGTGAGCCCATGTGACAAATGTGACAGAGTCTGAAGACGCCGTGGAGAACATTCTGCTGCCTGCAACATCCTCCAGCATGACTGGTTTGGCGGTGGGTCAGTAATGGTGTGGGTGGCAATTCTTTGGGGGACCGCACAGCCCTCCATGTGCTTGCCAGAGGTAGCCTGACTGCCATTAGATAGTGAGATGAGATCCTCAGTCCCCTTGTGAGACTATATGCTGGTGCGGTTGGCCCTGGGTTCCTCCTAATGCAAGACATGCTAGACCTCATGTGGCTGGAGTGTGTCAGCAGTTCCTGCAAGAGGAAGGCATTGATGCTATGGACTGGCCCGCCCGTTCCCCAGACCTGAATCCAACTGAGCACATCTGGGACATCATGTCTCGCTTCATCCACCAATGCCACTTTGCACCACAGACTGTCCAGGAGTTGGCGGATGCTTTAGTCCAGGTCTGGGAGGACATCCCTCAGGAGACCATCCGCCTCCTCATCAGGAGCATGCCCAGGCGTTGTAGGGAGGTCATACGGACACGTGGAGGCCACACACACTACTGAGCCTCATTTTGACTTATTTTAAGGACATTACATCAAAGTTGGATCAGCCTGTAGAGTGGTTTTCCTCTATTATTTTGAGAGTGACTCCATATCCAGACCTTCATGGGTTGATAAATTTGATTTCTATTGATAATTTTTGTGTGATTTTGTTGTCAGCATATTCAACTAGTATTTCATAAGATTAGTTCATTCATTCAGATTTAGGATGTGTTATCTTAGTGTTCCCTTTATTTTTTTGAGCAGTGTACTTTTCATAGTTATATGTAATTTTTCAGTGGAATTTTGTATAGAGCAACCTTGTAAAATAACCTAGCAGCAAAAACTCTTTGTATTAATGTATAGGGGGATTTGTAAGAGATTTGATAACTGGACCCTCTTATGAAGTTTTCTTTAAAAAAATTATAATAGTATATTTTTACCGGTCCTAATTTGTAGCAGGTGGGTTCTATATTCTGGAAGGGAATGCAGTCGGTGCCCCCGCACCCTCCCTCCCCCTGATTTTATCCCAGCAACTGTTTCAAGTGTATGCAAGTAAACCTGCCTACTTTCTGAAAAGTCCTCCTCCGATTCCCTCTTGAATAGTTTTCTGGTAATTGTACTTATAGACTGGTTAACATATAATAGGGCACTAGGGATCGACCGATATCGTTTTTTTAGGGCCGATACCGATAATCGGTGCAGGTTAGGGCCGATAGCCGATAACTTATACCGATATTCCGGTATAAGTTATCGGCTATTTAACCCCCTGCGACACCGCTGCAGATCATTGATTTAAAGCGGGCGCTTTAAATCAACGATCTGCAGTGGCTTTTGCGGGGCCATAGGCCGCCGCCGCCACCCGCTTCTCTCCCCTACCTGTCAGGGTGGTCCGGGCCATCCATCCATCGTTCCTGGAGCGTCCGGGGGCGTTCCGGGTGGAGGGTGGTCCGGGCGGTCCTTCTTCTCCGGCGGTCATCTTCTCCACTCCGGGAAGGCTCCGGCCTAGTACGCTGCATAGACGCCGCTGCGCAGTGACGCCCGTGCGCAGCGACGCACCTGACGTCACGGCGTAGCGGCATCTATGCAGCGTACTAGGCCGGAGCCTTCCCGGAGTGGAGAAGAAGACCGTGGGAGAAGAAGGACAGCCCGGACCGGACCACCCTCCACCCGGAACGCCCCCGGACGCTACAGGAACGATGGATGGATGGCCCGGACCACCTCCATTACCAGTAAGTTTAATTTTTTTATTGACTGGGAGGGTGGGGGAGGGGCCCGACCGGTATAGCGGTATGGGAAAAAATCCATACCGGTATACCGCCTAGCATCACGGTGGGGGGTGCGGTGGGTCGGCGGTGCGGTGCGGCGGGTCAAGGGGGTGGCGGTCGCGGTGCGGGGGGCGGGGCATTATCGGCTTATCGGCAAGATAATTGCCGATACCGATAATGCCTAAAATCGTGATTATCGGCCGATAATATCGGCCATACCGATAATCGGTCGATCCCTATAAGGCACATCTGAAGGTTATCTGCTACCGACTTCTTCTCTCCTCCGCAGCCTTTTTATCCAGATTCTACCACTTGCCTTAAATCCACTTTTTATTTCCTTCATCCTCAAAGGTCAACACAAAATCAAATTCATTCCTGAAATGGTGGGTCCCATACTGGAAATGACGCTGATCCCTGAGACAGAGCTACGCAAAGCAACCATTCCAATTTTCTTTGACATGATGCAATGTGAATTTCATTCTACAAGGAGTTTTCAGATGGTAAGAGTTGCCAGCTAAGGCAGCAGAAAAAACTTAGTGTGAACTAATCTTATGATCATTTTGTCGGCCATTTATGTAATTGTTTAGACCACTTAATGCAATCTGTTGGGATACCTTGACTAAATGTTAACCGGTCAATCCACCAAGTCTGCCACACCGTAGATTACAGCAGGCAAATTTATGTTGGATATATTTTTTCTTTTTATATAACTATTTACATTTATTTTCCAAAACTGAGCTGCTTCTTTATGTATAGTCAAGTTAAACCTCTTCAGAAGACCAACTTTTTAAAAAGAACACCCCCTTCCTTTTATTACATTTTTTAACAAAGTCCACTAGAGGCTAGGGAGATCTGACACTGCCCATGTATGCACCCCAGGATCCAATAGACAGGAGGTGTGACAAAGCTGGAGTCTCGGTGGTGCTCTATTGTATTAAGCAATTCAAAGTCCATGCAAGGCGAAAAGGTATATAAAGACAATGGCACTCACCATCCGGTTGATATAGATTTATTGGATCTTCATCACAAATGCACATGAGACACTTAGCTTCTACAGGGAGGCATCACAGGAGCAGAAAGCAACAATTGTTTCGTACACTGGAGCATACTTTCTCAAGCGTAGCTCGTCACTCCGTCAGGTGAGTATTTAACTACTAAATCACCTGAACCGGAGTGATGCTATCCAGCTCAGGTGATTTAGTAGTTAAATACTCACCTGATGAAGTGACAAGCTATGCTAAAGTACGCTCCGGCGTACGAAACAATTGTGGCGTTCCTGCTCCCCCCGCTCCTGTGATTCAATAAGATTTTAAAAGACAATATTGTTAAAAAAATATATGTATAAAGACAATGGCACTCACCATCTGGTTAATATAGAATCATTAGATCTTCATCACAAACGCACATGAGACACTTAGCTTCTACACGGAGGCATCACAGGAGCGGGGGGAGCAGGAACGCAACAATTGTTTTGTACGCCGGAGTGTACTTTATCAGGTTAGTATTTAACTACTAAATCATCTGAGCCGGAGGGACGAGCTACACTTGAGAAAGTACGCTCCGGCATACAAAACAATTGTTGCGTTCCTGCTCCCCCCGCTCCTGTGATGCCTCCCTGTAGAAGCTAAGTGTCTGGTGTGCGTTTGTGATGAAGATCCAATAAATCTATATCAACCGGATGGTGAGTGCCATTGTCTTTATACATATTTTTTTAACACTATTGTCTTTTAAAATCTTATTGAATCACACTATGTTTCTATCCGTTTAATCCTAATTTTAAAATAACATTTATTTATTTTTTTAAATGTTCTTAGGAATATTGTACAAAGAAACCTAAAAATAGACTTTTAGAAACCTAAATATAGAATTGACTTGCCTGAGAAACCTGTACTTACCTCTCTTTTCCACCTTATCCTCAGCTATAACGGCTGTAGGTTATTTCTGTGCTCCGCCTCCTGGTGTTGGGGTCGGCACAAGACCTTGGCGGTCAGCCAATCACTGGCTACAGCGCTGTTCCCTTCTCAGCCAGTGATTGGCTGAGCAGCAATGTTTCATGCTGACCCCATCACCAGGAAGTGGACCATAGAGCTTACCTGGAGCTATGACAACTGAGGTTGCTGGGGAGCAAGGGAGGTAAGTACAGGTTGTTTTTTTCTTTTAGCACAGTCTAGACTAATTAAAGAAACCCTTTGCGAACAACCCCTTCAATTAGGTTTTCTCAAGACACAAGTACACACATATACTTGAATGTCCGCCATTCAGTGTGCTCACCTACCACTCCATTGTAATGTCTGATAAGGGACACCGGTTCTTATGATCAAAGGGGACTCCAGCAATCGATCACTTTTCATCAATTCTGTAGATATGTAATAAATGTTAGAAATAGCATGCCCTATAACATCACAGCCCTATAGCAAGGAATTATAAATTCTGCTAATATATAAATGACATAAGGAAATCCTTCACTTTCCCTGTCTGTTTTACTTTATCTTGTTAAACTCTTTGTGCTTTCATCTTGAGGATTCATTAAGGGTGTTCCTTGCCCAACAAGGTATATACAGGGCCAGGACAATACCAGAGAGACTGCAAATGTGTACAAAGCCTCATAGCGCATTTCATTCTCTGAATAAAGAGACATCTTATTGATCTCCCACTCACTCCCACGCTGCTCTGCCGAGTCTCAGCAGGTCAGTGTATGTGGACAGGCGGCGGATTCTATCAGCATTTACTGCTATTACTACACTGCTCAAAAAAATAAAGGGAACACTAAGATAACACATCCTGGATCTGAATGAATAATCTAATTGTATGAAATACTTCCATCTTTACATTTGCTGACAACAAAATCACACAAAAATTATCAAAGGAAATCAAATTTATCAACCCATGGAGGTCTGGATATGGAGTCACGCTCAAAATCAAAGTGGAAAACCACACTACAGGCTGATCCAACTTTATGTAATTTCCTTAAAACAAGTCAAAATGAGGCTCAGTAGTGTGTGTGGCCTCCACGTGTCCGTATGACCTCCCTACAACGACTGGGCATGCTCCAGATGAGGTGGCAGATGGTCTCTTTAGCGATGTCCTCCCAGATCTCGACTAAAGTATCCACCAACTCCTGGACAGTCTGTGGTGCAACGTGGCGTTGGTGGATGGAGCGAGACATGATGTCCCTGATGTGCTCAATTGGATTCAGGTCTGGGGAACGGGCGGGCTAGTCCATAGCATCAATGCCTTCCTCTTGCAGGAACTGCTGACACACTCCAGCCACATGAGGTCTAGCATTGTCTTGCATTAGGAGGAACCAAGGGCCATATGGTCTCACAAGGGGTCTGAGTATCTAATCTCGGTACCTAATGGCAGTCAGGCTACTTCTAGCAAGCACATTGAGGGCTGTGCGGGCCCCAAAGAAATGCCACCCCACACTACTACTGTCCCACCGCCAAACTGGTCATGCAGGAGAATGTTGCAGGCAGCAGAACGTTCTCCATGGTGTCTCCAGACTCTGTTAAGTCTGTCACGTGTGCTCTGTGTGAACCTGCTTTCATCTGTGAAGAGCAGTTGGCACGAGTGGCAAATTTGCCAATCTTGGTGTTCTCTGGCAAATGCTAAACATCCTGCACAGTGTTGGGTTGTAAGCTCAACCCCCACCTGGGGATGTTGGTCCCTCATACCACCCTCATGGAGTCTTTTTCTGACCGTCTGAGTGGACACATGCACATTTGTGACCTGCTGGAGGTCATTTTGCAGGGCCCTGGCAGTGCTCCTCCTGCTTCTCCTTGCACAAAGGCAGAGGTAGCAGTCCTGCTGCTGGGTTGTTGGCCTCCTCCACGTCTCCTGATGTACTGGCCTGTCTCCTGGTAGCGCCTCCATGCTCTGGACACTATGCTGACAGACACAGCAAACCTTCTTGCCACAGCTCGTATTGATGTGCCATCCTGGATGAACTGCACTACCAGCATTCAAAAGTGGCCAAAACATCAGCCAGGAAGCATAGGAACTGAGAAGTGGTCTGTGGTCACCACCTGCAGAACCACTCCTTTATTGGGGGTGTCTTGCTAATTGCCTATAATTTCCACATGTTGTCTGTTCCATTTGCACAACAGCATGTGAAATTGATTGTCAATCAGTGTTGCTTCCTGAGTGGACAGTGTGATTTCACAGAAGTGTCATTGACTTGGAGTTACATTGTGTTGTTTAAGTGTTCCCTTTATTTTTTTGAGCAGTGTACTATCCATTCCAACAGAAAAATCTGAGGACGGAATTAAGACTCTTTAGACTGCTGTACGAGAAGTCCGATTCCTATCCATCCACAGATTTCCCAAGAGGTTGTTATTTCAGATGATGTTGTGATATTTACAGCTTAAAAAATGATAGCAATGTGTGTATGTGATACAGCAAGTCATAGAATGAGAAGAGAAGGTATTGATGCTGCCATATTCATGGTCACATGTGTCATAGCAGTCTGTCTTATTACCCACATACTTTGTGAAGAGATCATTCATTTATATTTTGGTTACATTATGAGTTGCATGAGCTGCTATGACATATTCTACTGTTATTTTAAAGGCTTTGGGCACATTTGGCATGACATAAAATGCTTATGAATGCTGTAAATTAGTGGTTACCTTAAGTTAATAATGTTGCACTAAGTTTGAGTCTGCATTCTTCACCTATATTCAGACCCCATGATATGCAGGTTCTTTCTTATTTTCTCTTCCAGTAATACATGCAGGTTGTGCAGTCTGTGTGTTTAGCGGTCTGTGGGTTCTTTGCTTTTTTTCTCTAAACTTGTACACAGCTTATGGGAGTTTCCTCTGCAAACTGCCTTATTTCTGCTTTCCTCCCTATATACAGCCTTTTTAAGCTGAATTCCATAAATGCTTTCCTAACTCTACACACTCCTGTCTGCTTTGTATGTCTCCCTTCCCTGCTGCCATCTGTAACACTGAGAGATAGAAGGGGGAATGCAAGCCATCAAAATAGCAGTTTTTTAAGGAGTATTTAGAAGGTTGCTTAATTTTCCATTGAGGAAACTAGCGCATGTAGTAGAATATTTATCATTGGTACCCGTGGGGTGAGTTGTCTAGTATGACGTTTCTGTGTCAAGGCCAGTACTTAAAGGGGTTGTCTTATCATGACAAAGACTTTTTAACTTCTTTAGGGACACACACTGTAAATGTAATGGGGGTTAAATTGAAGGCAACTGATGGTACACATTCAGACACATCTGGCCATCTGCAGAGGAGACTCTTGACTGCTGCAAGGGTATTGTAGTATTAAATGTCAGCCTTTCAGATGAATGTGGTACTGTATAAGTAATGGACTGAATGGTACCTTCAGAGTAAAAAGCAGTACTTTGTTGGTGTTGGTTGGCTCTGGCTAAAAGAAAGAGGTCACCAGCAGGGTAACCACCTCCATGTTGTTGATATGCCCTCATAGGACATATAATTAGGGGTTTTCCAAAGGACCCCTTTAACAAAATGCAAAGTTTCCCTAAAGACTTTGTAACAGACGTAAAAGTAAGTACAATTAGAAAGTTTCCTTTTATAATAAAAAAAAAAATCTGCTTTGGAGAATAATAATGACACATAATTTGAAGATGTGAGCCTGCTCATGGGAACGTCTGAGTTTTGCCAGGTATATGGACAGATGTAGCAGTGCTGTTTGTGTTATTTGGCCATTTATCGATTTTATATTGGACTTCAAATAAACCTGCTGGATCATATATTTAACTCACTGATTCAGTCACAGGTCACAGAAGAAGCCAATAACAAATTTAGTACTGCTGTATATGGGTGCCCATATATGTTTGGTTGAGCATGTGCAATAGCAGCATACAGTGACTCTTTGCTTCATCTATATAATTGTTGTGAGTCCCCAGTAAACCGCGGTAAAGCAGATTACTGAGGGTTCATAGCCAATACAGATGACACACAGGATGCATGCAGTTACGGTTTGTGTACATTTGTGTACATTGTGTACATCAATGAGTAAAGAATAGGTGTTTTATCAGAAGAAAACCAAAGTGCAATGTTGTTTAGCCGGAGGTTGCTCAAGAGGCTCTTCCTTCAGGAAGTAAAATAAAAAGCTCAAATGCTTAATAAGTTTGTGATGGAAATGAACGGCTTTCTTGTAAAAGCGAATGGGGATTGTGGATTTATTGTGAGGCATTAGTTCTTTCCCATGCAGGTGAGTAGAAAGCCCGAGCTTAATAATTATTGGTGCAGAGAGCATTTAAGTAACTAGAACAGGACTCATTAAGATTTAATTGAACAGAGACCTTAATGGGCCGAGACAGCTAAGCGTAGAGACTACACTGCTCTGCCAGTCCCCAGCCAATGTGATCTTCTTACAGACAGCAACAATGGTCTGGGGCTGTCTGTGAATGCTAACATTAGTGGATCCGTAATGTTTTTTTAAGAAGGTAAGGCACACAGTAACACAGATCCCTTGGATATCCTGCAGCCACTGAATTTAGCCAGAGGAGCCTCAGATGTCAGATTGTGTTGTTTGTTTTGTTACTTATAGTGGGTTACCTGGTTTAGAAAACTCCTTTTCAAACAGCCTATTAAGGCACGTGGAAGGGGAGAGCGGCTACAAATGCTGGGGAACCCGGCTCAGACATTACATAGACTGATCGTTTATTTATTTCAATGTGTAATGCTTAATATCAACTGTAGAGGCGCTGCAGCGGAAATTTTGGTTTACAAAGCTGATAACTGGGGGTTTCAGCAGCAAGACACTCCATGGTATGCTTATTTCTGGAAGACTCCTTTAACAAAAAGACTAAGCAAAGTGACCAATCTCTTCAGATGGACTTTCGGATCAGTGCGGATTGTTCAATTGGCTGTTTCCATATCTCCTATGGTCTTTGAAGGGATTTGTCCATTTGTAGCTATAATAAGAAGCCCTTGACAATATATCACAAAGTGTCCCCCTGCTGTGGTTCTAAGCAGTAAAGCTAGGTTCACATTACACAATTCTGCTTAGCAATTACAGTCAGAAATTTCAGTGCAGCCTACACAATTTCAGTGACAAAAATTCAGCCCTAAAAGAATTATCACAGTCATGTTATGCAGAATCCACGCAGCAGACATTGCCATATACTGTATGGGGATGTCAGCACAGTCCTAGCACCATGGGATTCAGCCACCACTGGCCGGTCTCAGATTCTCTGACTGGAATTTTTCTGTCTGGAGATTCTGCAGTGTGAATCCAGCCTTAGAGCTCATTCATGGATATGTCAACAAAATTTCAATATGGGAAGCCAATGTATCCACACACAGGGACAGGCATGAACCCCATTGATTTTAGTGGCCTACGTCTGGGCCATTTTCTTAGCGTATTCATGTTTTGTCTCTGATGCAACGCCTGGTGGGCCTCACTTTTGAAGGAGATCTTATCCCCTATCAGCAATCACCTGTACGGGGGACCTTTCTCTGTCACGGCCAAACCATGCAGGAGGCATTTTGGCCACAGAATGATGCCGGTGGCAAACGCTCCCCCTTCATGCATCTCTATGGGAGAGGCGGCGATGCAACGTGCATGCATCCCTGCCTCTCCCATAGAACTATATGGAGGGGATGTGACGAAATGTGCATTAGCCACGCAGAGACAGGGCAATGCCCGTTCCCCGTACAGGAGATCGCAGGGGGTCCCAGCGGTCAGACCCCCTGCAATCAGACACTTATCCCCTATCCTGCGGATATGGGATAGGTGTGTAAGGGTGCATGCACACCACGTTTTCACTATACGGGTGCCGGATCCGGCTGGGGGAGGGGAAAACCTTGCGCTCCCATACCCCAGCCAGACCGGCACTGAAATGCATTGACTTTAATGAGCCGACCAGAGTCACCGTTTTACTCCAGTCGGCTCATTTTTTAACTGTATCTGGTTTTCTGACCGAACCTCAAAACGTAGTATACTATGTTTTGAGGTCCGATCAGAAAACCCGGATACGAGTTAAGAATGAGCGGAGCGGTGTAAAACGGTGACGCTGGTCGGCTCATTAAAGTCAATGGATTGCAGCGACGGTCCGGCTGGGGTACGGGAGCTCACGGTTTTCCCCTCCCCGGCCAGATTTGGCACCTGTATAGTGAAAACGTGGTGTGCATGCACCCTAACACTGCAGTACTCCTTTAAGTCCGAGACTAAACACATAATTGAAAAATGAGTCGAACATAGTCACTAGATTACATTGTTTGGGCTATTGAAATAAATAGCACCTTTGCACGGCTATGTGTGCATCCCAATTTGAAATGTTTCCATGTATCTGTCCCACAGAGGGCACAAGCTTGATGTGAACGAGCAGTAAGCTATATTCTTCCAGTAAAGTTAAGTTCCCTGCAGTACCCCTACAGGAGAAATTAAGCATTGCTCAGTGCCTATTCAAATGAATAGTTTATCTTTGTAATATAAGGCAGGTCCTCCAGAGCAAAGGGCACTCTTTGTAATTACTTAGCCTTAGAGATCCAGATCCTAAACTGAGGACCTATTTTTTATAATTTAACCCCTTAAGGACACAGCCAATTTTATTTTTGCATTTTAGTTTTTTCCTCCTTGTCTTGTAAAAAATCATAACTCTTTTAGATTTCTATCCACAGACCCATATGAGGGTGTTGTTTTTTTTTTTTTTTTTTGTGCTGGTTATCACCCATAAAAATTTATGGCGCAACCAAAAAAAATATTTGTGTGTGGAAATTGAAAAGAAAACCACACTTTTGCACAATTTTCTCATTGTTTGCACCATGATCTGTAATTGTTATCGGTTTCCACTTTTGCGTATATGTAACCTTTTAATTGCTTTTTATAAAAAAAAAAAATTGGGAATGCAATGTGACTAGAAAAGCAGCATTTTTGGACTTTTTTTTTAAAAAAAATTTAACGTTACTGGATCATTAACGTTATATTTTGATAGTTCAGACTTATTTTTTTTTTTTTTTTTTAACTCCTTCTCAATTTATTATATTTTATTATTGTTATTTACAGGATACAATTATCGCACATATACATAAATAAGACCCAAAACAACAAAACCTCTACTTAACAACATCCTACAATCTCTCCCTCTCTCTCACCCCTCTCACCTAATTATCCTTCCGCCTCCCTTTTCCACTCACACCCGGAGTTCACCCCTGGTATTTAGGGAGGTTCACACCAACTTATTTAATTGGGTTTCAAAAATTTCCCAGATCTCCTGCCATTTATCTTTTGACTTCTCCTTTACAATCCTATTTAGTCTTAATTTCTCCATAATACATATTTGTTTCAATATTCTAACAATGGAAATTATATTTGGAAGAGTTTGGCTATTCCAACAACTGGCTATCGCCTCTCTTGTTGTAACCAGTACATGGAAGGCTATCACTGAATATTTCAGTTGAAGGTGATTCAAACCCATTGATAATAACGCCATTCCTATCCCACCTCTACCCCCCTTATTATTAAAGAAATACTCATTGTATCTTGACTTTACTTCAATTCTCCAATCAAAAGAGGAGACACAATGTCACAGCTGCAAATACTTAAAAAAGTCTTTTGGAGGGATTTCAAATTTTTTAGTGATATGTTCAAATGGCAGCAGTCCTGTATCCCTCACAATATCTCCTAATGTTAAAATACCCTTCTTCATCCAGGCAGCAAAATCTGTTGTTGGTATAAGGAACTGGACTACCGCCAGTGGAACATTCTTTGACGCATGTGGTGACACAAAATATCTTTGTAAATTTATTTTTTTAATTATTTTTGGGGGTAAAATGGGGAAAAAGGGGCCATTTTAAACTTTTTTTATTAAATTTTTTTAACCCTTTTTATATCCCCATTGGGGACTATTTATAGTAATCATTAGTTTGCAAATACTGTCCAGTGCTATGCATAGGCTGATCAGTATTATCGGCGATGTTCTTCTCTGGTCTGCTTGATGTCCCCGGGATGACGGCCGGGCGGTTAAATGGATGATCGGACTATACTATCATTCATTTAAACACCCACATTGCCGCAAATGCCTTGATCTGTATTGATCATGCCACCTGAGGGGTTAATGGCAGATATCAGCGCAATTGCTGCCGGTACCTGCCGTGCATGATGCGTTAAGTACCAGGTCACTAGGACATTTACGTCCTGTGTCCTCAAGGGGTTAAAATATCTAAAATATAAATAATAGTCTTATAAACTTGACAAGCTCTTTGGTGGAACCCCAGCTATAAGACATTTTAAGGTATATCCTGTTCATAGAGCTCAGATGTCTATGGTGGGGACAACCTTTGAGTTTAGTTCATACACTAAAATTCCAGTATTATACCCTGCCCTGTAAATGCTGCATCATAACATTTTGCGGAGTATCTGGACCAGTGTTTCCCCACCAGTGGGCCTCTAGCTGTTGCAAAACTGCAACTCCCAGCATGCTGCAGTTTGACCTATGAGCAAGGACAGCCGGGGACACCTTGTGAACTATCTTCTCCCAATTCAGAATCGGACTAGATCCTAGTTGACCCTTGGATGCCCAGAACTGTCCATTGTCCATAGGTATTTTTCTTCCAAACTATAGTTTCAGCCAATATGGGCCCAGATTTATCATAGCAGCCAATCACAGTTCAGCTTTCACTTTACCAGAGCTTGTTAGCTGAATTGTGATTGGTTGCTGTGGAAAAGCCACTCCACTTTCTCAGTTTGATAAATCTGGACCATTGTGTTTTTTCTTCATCTTTAGAGGTTATCTAGGGAATCTCTTTATTTATTGATTTGACCATTGGCTTTAAAGTAAAACACAGAAATGTCAGACATGACTTCTGCCTTGTTTTCAGCCATAACACAGAAAACCTTTGTGACCTTAGAGTCGAGCTAGTGTTACTGTTGACACATTTATTGATATCTTTGTGTTTTCCTTTCTTTTGTATATCACGTTGTCCCGATGTTGCAAAATCTAATACATAAACGGTACTTAAAAAATAATTTTTCTTATCCAGAACAGATTTCATGTAAGGTTTTTTTATTTTTGTCTACCATATACTATGCATGGTGCCTATTTTTTATTTTATTTATTTATTATTATTTTTTTATACGACCGCTCCAATGGAAGACCGCTTTTCAATGCAATTTTTAGTGGTCTTTTCAAAGAGGTTTCACTGTACTTTTGTAGTTCCCCTCAAAAAAAATTTTTTTTTGAAGTGAATATGTATTGCATAAGATTTGCATTATTGTGTACAGAGCTACCCTCCAATATCTGTATTATGGGGGCAGCCATCATGCCTGCATAATCTTTAACGCAGCTTTTAATTATATGCTTTACGGCAGGACCCATAGACATAGATGATAATGAACAGTACCATCCAGATGAATTGTGGCCTTTTCAGAGGTCAGTCTACATGGAGGGGGAGGCTGTTCTCTGAGCAAAAGCTATTGTGTATCTATATACTGGTCACCTTTTACTGGGAAATTATCTGTATAGAAGAGCTTAGTTTTACCCCTAGTGGCCAGAATGGAAATTGCAAGATTTCAGGATTATTATAAAATAATGAATAATAAAAAATTTTTTTTTTAAACTCAACATGTGTATGTATGTTCCAGCATCACGTCCAAACAGCAAAAGATATTAACATGAAACTTGGCACACATGTTACTTATTTGTCAACAACAAACATAGAATAGGTGATTTAACCCTTACTCACCCCCATTTTCCAGGGTCAGGGTTTTTGTTTAAAGTCCCATACAAGTCTATGGGAAATATGTTACTGCATAACTTCCAAACGGCTGGAGATATTTTGATAATACATGGTCACATGTTACTTATATGTCCACTTAAAATATAGGCTAGTTAATTTAACCCTTAACTACCTCCATTTGTGAGAGTCTGTGTTTATGTTTAAAGTCCCATGCAAATCTATGTGAAATGTATATACCCACATAAATTCCATCCAGCCGGAGATATTTCAATAATACCTGCTACATACTACTTATATGTCAGATAAAAAGATATGATAGTTAAATTAACCCTTACCTATAACCTTATATAAAAGATGGGTTTTTGTTTCAAGTCCCTTGCAAGTATAAGGGACTTCCAGTACCCTACTCCACAAGCTCCGCTCCCCTGGTGAATGTGTCAATCCGGCTTGCAAGCTACTCCCCATCTCACCAAGACACTCCCACTTAGTTTACACTGTATAAGAATTAGACCAGTGTTTTCTAACCAGGGTGCCTCCAGCTGTTACAAAACTATAACGCCCCCAGCATGTCCAGACAACCGAAGGCTGTCCAGACATGCTGGAAATTGTAGTTTTGCAACAGCTAGAGATTCCTTGGTTGGGATACACTGAATTAGACACCACGAGTAGGGTTTACTTCTCATGAAACTTGTCCTAGAAAATGTTTAAGACAATCTGCGCACCATAAGGAACAGAGACTGACTTATACGTTGACAATATATGTTTATATGTGTATATATCAAAATATATACATATATATATATATATATATATATATATATATATGTGTGTGTGTGTGTGCTACAATTCTGGGAACGACACATTTATGATAGTTTTATGTGTTAATTCAGGTTTGCTCATCTCTAGGGTCTCAGCCTTAAAATAGCAAAAGGTCAGATCTCTTCATCACACTGTGTACTTGCTTTTTTTTCACCTTTAACATTTATCTAAAGTGATGAAAATATCTAGGTTTCAGTTAATTTTTGCTCCGAAAAGGTCAAATTTATGATCGTCTTTAAAGTATTAAATTAATCAGGCACACAGTTCTACTGAAAGGTTGTAAACGATAATAGATAATATGTAATTATAGGGAGAGATAATGATAGTAATTTTAATTAAACCTAGATCCTGTTTTCTCTTCTTTAATTATGTTAATTTTCTGGAAACTAAAAAGCGAGAGAAAAAAAAAAAAAGAAAGAATCCCAAGAGAATAAGACATTCATGTCAGCAACCTGTAAAAAGAAAGAAAGCAAAAACGCCTATATCCTACATGTCTGCTTAGTATGATGTTCATGGGGTAAATTCCAGCAATGTGAATGGACCATAGAAACTGACTTTTTTACCAGAATTCCCCTCTGTAGATCTTGAGATGCTAGGTCAAAGGAAGGTGCACACATTTTGACTTGGTTTTGCTGTTGGAATCTGGTTTGTGCATGCAGAATAAACCCTCTCTCTACCTTCATTTATCACACTCTTCTTACCAATCTAGGACACATTGCTAAACTGATAGAACCAAACCACAAAAACTTTTGAGCTACAGTTTCATGAATTTTCACCTGGGGCAATATCTACTCTTTTCTGACCTTGTGGTACAGTGTTCTCACACTGGTGGGGCTTTGCCTTCTTTCTGGTGACTCAAAGGAGACATTGACCTCTTCCCAGTGACCCCAAGGGGGCAGGGTCCTCTTCCAAGTGGCCTGCAGGGGGGAGGCTTCTCTTCCTGCTCGCCCGAAGGGGGCAGGGTCCTCTTCCAGCTGACCCGTACTGGTCCTTGGTCCTCTTTCCACTGACCCAGAGGGGTGCAGGTTCCTCTTCTTGCTAAAACGGAGGGTGCAGGCTCCTACAGATGGCTGGGATCTCTTCCACAAGGTCCTCCTTCTGCTGACTTGAAGTGGGTAGTTTCCTCTTGCCGCTGACCCAAAGTGGGCAGGGTCCTCTTCTTGATAAACCGATAGGGAAATTATTTATTTGCTGCTGACTTGACGGGGAAGTGTCCCCTTCCGGGTATCTGAAGAGGGCAGCATACTCTTGCTGTTGACTTGGTGGAGCAGTGGTCTCTGTTTGTTAGCCCTCAGCAGTGTCTTCTCTCTGTTGACCCACTGATTAGGTAGTCCTCTTCTGGGCATAATCATTCTACTCCTTTAGATCGACATATTTTGTTATATTGTCTGGTAGCACTATTATACACCAAATGTAATAGAAATCAGCACAAAAATACTTTGTATAAATCAGGGGTGATCTTATAAAGAGCGAATTCACTGTATATGATGTAATGTAATTTTGATTACTTGACATATATAGAGGAGTATAGAAGTTACTTCTTGGGTTGGGGAACCTTCAAAATAGGCCAAAATAAAATGTTAACACAAAGAATAACTCATAGTTCCCCGCCCAATTTTGAGCTTCTGGTCTTAAAAAATTGTTACAATATACTACAGGTTCATCCTTCAAAACAATCGCTAAATGCTGGAATAAGGAAATGGTTTTTTTTTATTATTATTGTTTTTTTTTTGTTTCTTTTTCCAGCTATTAATGTCAATATTTTATTCCTGATGTTCTGTTTTTTTCAGTTTGAGAATGAAATCATCACCAAGTTAGACCACGAAGTAGAAGGAGGGAGAGGAGATGAGCAGTACAAAGTGTTGTTTGAGAAGATGTAAGTGTTAATTAACTGCTAAAACTTTATATCCAAGTATAGGCACAGTAACAAGAAAGTTGCGAACATTACAGGTCACGTATAATTAAAACTTGATAATGAAGCTCTTGGCTTAAAATAACGCTATGTCAGCACTGGGTGGTAACAAGTCTATATCTTGCAGACTCTTGGAGCACTGCAGGAAACATAAATATCTGGCCAAGACTGGAGAGACCTTTGTTACGTTGGTTGTCCGACTGATGGAGAGACTCCTGGACTACAGGACTATTATGCACGATGAGAACAAGGAGAACCGAATGAGCTGCACCGTCAATGTTTTGGTCAGTGGCTAAAATATAAATGTGGATCAATTCTGCACAAAGTTGGGTTGAGGCGGGAAATGTTGAAGGTTCAGTGAAGTTTCCTTCTCAATGCAAAGTGTTCATCTGGTTTAGAATACCTATTGTCAGCTTTCCTATTGAGAAATTATAAGCAGGACCCATTTCATGACCATCTTCTAGTAGCCAAGTAAAGAGTGGCTACAAAAAGCATTATTTGATCTATAAGAGCCAGCATAACTGCAATAGATGGACCATCCATTGTTTTCAGTATGCCCATTTCTAGATTATATGTATGAAAAGATTTCAGATTCTTCCGAAAGAATAAACAAATTAATTCTTTGTGTGTCAATGGTGACATCACAAGTCTGCCTTGTCCTAGTACTGATCAATTTCAGTGGCACCCGCTGCACATGGAATATTTCTAGACTGCTAACATAGTGATTTATGTGACTATATGAGTAAGTCGATAAACCTTCATGTACCTGGCTCTAAAAGACATAATAAACTGCTCAGACCCATTGCTAGAATGAGAAGGCCGAGAGGTGCGCTGCCACGTGTTTCTCTCCCCCTGTGTCTATGGGTGCGAGACTGTCACATGGGCTTACTTGATGCAGCCTTTTCTGTCATGTGACACAGAATCGGGAGTGAACATGCTAAGTGCACACTTCTCCCAATTGGTCGTTTTGAACACCACGACCAAACAACATTTTTGACATTTATATAAAGCTAGAAATGTAGTTGAGACTGTTGAAGGTGCTGGCCTGTGAAGGTTGCCATACACCTTAGATTAAGGTGGGCTGATAACAACCACCACTTATGTGTGTATGGTGATCTCTCCAATTCCCCTCCCCAATGTTTCTTCCCTGGCAGCAGATTTTAGAAGAGAGAATGATTGGATAGTTGGAATGCCATATGTGCCCAATCCTTTCGTTCTCAGGAGACATAAGCTGCCATCAGCTGTGTCTTACGTCCCATTATGAACACATGCATTGAGCAAATGTAAGGTGGCAGTCAGAAGAAAGAGCTTCGACTTACATCTATCTGAAGTGCATGGCCAGTCTTACTACCAGACGTTTGTTATATAACCTGCTATCCTGTCTTGTAGTCTTCTCAGTGGTGATATTAGATAAATTGCTGAATTGGCAATAGTTGCCCTAATAATTGCTCTTGTACTCTGTATCCCCTTATGTCAAAGGCTCTTGTGTTTCTCCTGTAGTTTCATCTCCTTTGTAAGTCACATCTAAATTTTAGAGGTCAGAGGGAGAAATCTAGAATTCTCAGTGTATAAGGATCCTCTCCAGTCCTCCAGTTACAGTAAAGCACGATAAACCCCCCAGGCTAAGTGCAGTGACTCATAGTTTTCTGAATTTACATCCTAACTGACCATGAATATTTATGCACTGTTTTTTTTTAACTGCATTTCTGTGACAGGTTGCAAAAAAGATGCGTCATTTGTTTTTTGTCTCCACAGAATTTCTACAAAGAGATTGAGAGAGAAGAAATGTATATTAGGTTTGTACTGCTTTACATAATAACTGGATACTTGATTAGTACAGAGGGAAAGTGAAAAAGCATAGTGCTGAGAAGGTCTTCTCATCCGGGACCTGATGATCCGAAATTGGTATACAGCTGTAGTTTGAATGGAGGGTGCCAGGAATCGTCATGGAGGGTCTGGTTGGGGGGGTATTGGTTCTTATTGAAGAGATCCCGGAAATGCTCAGTGGGGAAAAAGTATGAGAAGTCGTTTTTTTTTTTTTTTTTTTGTTCTGGAAGATAAGACGCCGATCCGTAATAGGCTGTTTCAGGGTTTTTGCCCTGCAGTGTTGACTGTAGTGATGCTTTAGATGAACTTCTTCACTACACCACTCAAAACTTTTCAGATGGCACGAAGTAATGTAAGAACTCGACCATCTAAATTCTTTCTGGTTCGTCCATATTATGCTTGAGAATAAGCATTTAAATTGTTCCTGTCATTTAACAAAACATTTGTCTTGTCTTATCGGTCAGGGTCCCTGTGTTCAGACTCCCACTGATCATAAAAAGGAGGAGGGAAGAAGCTTATGGCTGTGCGCTTCACTTTCCAGCTCTCGGCACTCCCTTTCCAGTTGCATTAGATGGACTCCATAGACTTATAATTATGCCTGTCTAGTATAACTGGGTGAAGATTTCAGTGAGCCGGGGAGTGCGGCACACAGCCACACACTTCTCCCAGCTCATTCTATCGATTTAACAATTGATGGCGGACTGAAAACCCAGAACCCAAATTATTAAAACTTTTGACATCTCTCTGACATATTAAAAGTCTTGTTAAATGACAAGGACACTATAAAAGGAAAGTATGACTTTTATAGATTTTCGATAAAGTTGCACAGGGCTCACTTGTCTTTTCAAGTAGAACCAAGCAGTGGTGAGCGAAAACAAATGGGCGCAGTGCTCATCTGAATGATTCTTCCTGTTTGTTCTAGTGATCAGTGGGGCACCTGGACGCCACTGATAAAACCTTCGGGCATGTTGCTGTGAAATGTCAGATGTTTTTAAAATTGATAGTTACCATTTAACACTGGATACACAAGGTTTTTACTGCTGGTCCACCTTGCTTGGTACTTAATATTGGGGCATGTTGGTGATCTGAATTGTGCCATGTTGTCAACAATTTACTATATATTGAATTTCCATATTTTTGGCTGCATCCACAGATGCATACATTTGCCTGGTCGAAGGACCTGATTGTCAAGTTCTACATGAGGGAAATTCCAGATCCATACAATTTCTGAAAATTTAGCACAATTGCATTTTTTGTGTGCAATTTTCAGTAGAACATCTTTCAAAGTTGTCTACTGTTTTGTGCACCGTACACCACGTTTTGCAGTGGAGCTGTATTTATTATTTGCACAAATTAAATTTAGAAGTGTTTTTTTTTTTTTTTTTTTTTTTTTTTTTGCACAAACCTACACCACCTAATAGGACACGTACAAATGTGTCAGATGCCAGAGCACAAAGTTTAAAGGGGTACTCTGGTGGAAAACTTTTTTTTTTTTTTATATGAACTGGTGCCAGAAAGTTAAACAGATTTGTAAATTACTTCTATAAAAAAAAAATCTTATTCAGTACTTTTTAGCAGCTGTATGCTACAGAGGAAAATCTTTATTTTTTTAATTTCTTTTTGTGCTGTCCACAGTGCTCTCTGCTGACACCAAATGCCCTTATCAGGAACCGTCCAGAGCAGGAGAAAATCCCCATAGCAAACCTATGCTACTCTGGACAGTTCCTGACACGGACAGAGGTGTCAGCAGAGAGCACTGTGGACAACACAAAAAGGAAATTCAAAAAGTAAAGAATTTCCTCTGTAGCATAAAGCTGCTAAAAAGTACTAAAAGGATTAAGATTTTTTAGTAGTAAAAGTAATTTACAAGTCTGTTTAACTTTCTGGCACCAATTCATAAAAAATAAAAAAAAGTTTTCCACCGGAGTACCCCTTTAAAGCAATCTCTACAGCTCACTGGTTTCTATAATTATGCAGAATTTATCAAGTCTTGGCACCATTTTGGTCAATTTTGAGAGACACCGAGCAAACGGGTAAAATCTTTTCTACCTTACACTAACGTTGATAAATGTCACTCGTTAACCTTACAATTTGGAGTTAACAACTGGCCTGAAATCTGCTAGTCTTATCTCACATAGTTCTGTGGATGTTTGAATATTGTGGAATAAGCTGTAAAGATTTAGCAAAAAGCCTCCGATTAAAGAAAGCAAAAGTAATACATTTTATAAACGTTTCAGCCCCAAATATTACCCCCTTTACAGTCCTTAAATATACAGTATTATATTAACAATTCTTTTACGTCTACATAAGGGAAGCCAGCATTGCGTGGTTCTGCTTTCATGTTATTTTGTGTAAAAGGAGTTGGTCTCTTCATATGGTATAAAAATCCTTTGCCTTTTAGGTATTTGTACAAGTTGTGTGACCTGCACAAGGAATGTGATAACTACACTGAGGCTGCGTACACGCTGCTCCTGCATGCCAAACTTCTAAAGGTACAGAACATCAATCTCTACACATTAGTAATCATGGCACCGCACCTCTGTTTGATATTCTCTCCCCTTTTCTTGTTGTGTTTTTGTAGCTGAAAAGGATCAGTCATGGCCTATAGCAGGACTCTGATCCATATTTAGGCTTTTAGAATAAGACTTCCTTATACATATAGTTTATTATGATGTTAGTAGCTCCTTGTAGCTTCAGCTTGTGCTAGTGTTCTCTTTTTCAAAAGTATCACTATGTATTGGTCAGAACTTAAAACTAGTTAATGAAGAAGTCCAGTTCGGTGGTAAGAAATGTATCCTCTATCCGCAGGATATGGGATAAATGTCTGATCGTGGGGGGGGGGGGGGGGGGGGGACCAACCGCTGAGACCCACCGTGATCTCCTCTACATGGCCCCGGCTAAACTGCTGTGTGTGACGTTTCGCACGCAGCAGGTCAGCTGATTCAAACACCCTGCTCCATTCAACTCTATTGGAAAAGCAGAGACACAGCATTCCTGTGTCTCCGTCTCTCCCTTAGCGATGAATGGAGATGGCGTGTTTCCACCAGCTGACGTGCTGGGTATGAAACACGCTGCAGCAGAGCCAGGGTGCCATATGGGAGATCACAGGGGTCCCAACTTTCAGACCCCCCCCCCCCCAATCACGCATTACCACTGGACTTCTTTTTAACTAATAAAACAAAAAACAGGTTCTAATAAGTGTAAGTCCATTAAACCAGAGCAATTTCTTAAGAAGAGTGACTTGTCATTCAATTTCCCTACAGTCCTAGCCGTGCAATAATACAAGAGTAGATGCTACATGACAAGTTAGATTTCATTCATCCAAGTGTTTTAAAACCTTCTTTATGTGGTTTTAGAGGGTTAATTTTCTTCAGAGAAGATCTTATTCCCTGCACCAAGTGTCCCGTATGTTTTCTATGTTGAGGCGCCTTCCTCCATTATTTGTGTGCAGCAGTTATTATGTGGCTATTAGGACTTGTCCCACAGCTCACACATCTGATCACAGAGATGAATTACAGCGGATGCATCTAAATAAAACCGTGTTCCCACTCAATGATCATATTGATGAACGTGTATAAATCTGCCCGGATTATTTTCCAAGAAACTGCAGTAGAAATGGACCTTGCCTGTACAATTTATAGCCAACTACTCTGTGAATAACACTCTTAGAAATATTCATAAAAATGTTAAGTCTCATGAGACATTTTATAACTAAGTAGCAGAACTTTATGAGTGAACTCAATTTCTGAAGCCGTTCTGAACAAAATGTTCTTTATGGGAACAGCGGTGACAATTCTGTAAATCGGGAAGTGGAGCAGTTTAACGCCTCTGCAGGCATTGGAGAAAGGGGTTCTTAAATAAAGTAATAGTGCCTATATATATAAAAAATAAAAAAACAGCTGTGGTTATTTATTTTGTTCAGCATTTTTTATATTCTGTTTTATTTTTTTTTATATTTCTTAAAGGGGTTATCCAGGAAAAAACTTTTTTTTATATATCAACTGGCTCCAGAAAGTTAAACAGATTTGTAAATTACTTCTATTAAAAAATCTTAATCCTTTCAGTACTTATGAGCTTCTGAAGTTTAGGTTGTTCTTTTCTGTCTAAGTAATCTCTGATGACACGTGTCTCGGGAACCGCCCAGTTTAGAAGAAGTTTTCTATGGGAATTTGCTTCTAAACTGGGCGGTTCCCGAGACACATGTCATCAGAGATTACTTAGACAGAAAAGAACAACCTTAACTTCAGAAGCTCATAAGTACTGAAAGGATTAAGATTTTTTTAATAGAAATAATTTACAAATCTGTTTAACTTTCTGGAGCCAGTTGAGATATATATATAAAAAAGATTTTTCCTGGAATACCCCTTTAATTAAAAAAAAAATGCTAATTTTTGTAACTTAATTTGTACTGATGCTTGCAGAAATGTTTGAATTATTTAAATATAACTTTATTTGTACCACAAAGTGAACATTATAAAGAAAGAAAAAAAAATACCCAATATTAGAATTGCTGATTTTCTTAGTTTTATTTATTTATTTTTACAAAAATAGTAAAATATTATAAAACAATATAAATTTGGTATTGTTGTAATTGTACTGACCCACAGAATGAAGTTGACAGGTAATTTTTCAGCACGGTAAGCTTAGTAAAAACAAAATAGCCAGAATTCTCCTTTTCATCTCCCACTACAAATTATGTTGTTGGAGGTTTTGCTATATATGGTAAAATAAAGGATACTGTTAAAAAAAACTTTACCCACCAAAAAAAGTATGCATACATCTCTGTTGATGGAAAATAAAAAAGTTTTAACTCTTGGAAGCCAAGGAGGCATCTTGCCTTCTGTCTTTCTGTAGAAAAATCTTCCAAAGCGGCTGAGGACATTATAGGCCAGTACCAAGCAGTGTAAATTGAGAATTAAGCACTCAGGTGAGATCTAATACTCACTACAAGCACCTGCATCATTGTCTGTCTGTTTCCATAGACTTTAGTTGTAATTTGATTCTTCAGTGAGCTGATTTATCTTGAGAATAACATGAGCACTTTATTATAGTTAATAATGAATTTAGGAGGGGGAAAGAAAAGTAGCCTGATAAGAGGAGAAAGAGGTTTTTTTTCCTTTAAGAACATTACAAAAGTTTATTATCACTTGTACTGTTGACTCTTGGAGTTTGTTTAAATGACAGTGACCATTTAGAGCATTACTGTAAAAAAAAAAAAAAATTTTGACTTGTCGCACAGTCTTTTTAAGAGCCCATCTTTATGCACTGAGATGGATAGAGCAGCTAGCTGGGGAATGAAGCGCTTCTTCCAGCTCTAAGGATCGGTGGGAGTCTGAACACCAAGAGTTAAAGTAACACTTTTAAAGGGGTACTCCGCCCCTAGACATCTTATCCCTATCTTATCCCCCTCGCATAGACTTGCATGACATGATGTCACAGTCCTCCGGCCCCTGCATCACCAGTCATCAGTTACGGAGCGAAGCTCGCTCCGTGCACCAGATGACTGGGGGTGTTGCAGGAGAGATTGCAGGGGTTCCCAGCGGCGATTAGACCTCTTATCCCCTATCCTCATCCCCTAAATAAGATGTCTAGGGGCGGAGTACCCCTTTAAGGGCTCTTTCACATTAGGGGAATTCTGGACGGAGATTCCATCTGTAGGGGATACTGGTAAAACAAGACTGCGATAGGACTATTCAGAAATGTGGCCTCTAAATAGAAGGAAATGCGTTTCAGACCAGATTGGGCCTAAAGAGTGTTCTGGGATCCAGAATTTCCCTAGTGTTAATGGTCCAGCAGAATCCCCTTGAAAACAATAGGAGGCTGCTACATCGTAATTTCTGAGCAGAATTCTGATCGGAAAACACACGGTGCAAAAGGGCCCAAATAGCTTTGGCTGTAGTACCTAGATATAATGGTTGATATCACTAACATATCTTACTGTGCTAAATATATTTATGTATATGTTTATAAAGTTAAAAACTTGTTTTTCCTTTTCCGAAACAGAGCTACAAATTATAATAATTCCAGCTATCATATTTTAACTTACCGTATATACTCGAGTATAAGCAGAGTTTTTCAGCACGATTTTTCGTGCTGAAAACACCCCCTCGGCTTATACTCGAGTGAACTCTCCGCCCTCAGTGGTCTTCAACCTGCGGACCTCCAGATGTTTCAAAACTACAGCTCCCAGCAAGGGCTTATCAGACATTGACAAGCGGTGTATCAGACATTGACAAGCGGTGATGATGAAGGGGGGGGGGGGGGGCTGATGACGTGGTGATGTGTGACTATCTCTCCGCACCGGACTGTGTGATGATGACAAGGGGATGATGAAGGGGAGGTGTGGGATGATGACAAGGGGATGATGAAGGGGGTGTGTGGGATGATGACAAGGGGATGATGAAGGGGGGGTTGGATAATGACAAGGGGATGATGAAGGGTGGGTGGGATAGTGACAAGGGGATGATGAAGGGGGGGTGGGATGATAAGGGGATGATGACAGGCGGTGATGATGAAGGGGGGGTGGGATGATGAAAGGCGGTGATGATGAAGGGGGGATGATGACAGGGTGATGATGATGAGGGTGTTTAATGACAGGGTCTGGATGATGACAGGGGGGATGATGTATTTCCCCCCCCCCCCCCCCCCCCCCCCCCCCCCCCCCCCCCCCCCTAGGCTTATAGTCGAGTCAATAACTTTTCCTGGGTTTTTGGGGTGAAATTAGGGGCCTCGGCTTATATTCGGGTCGGCTTGTACTCGAGTATATACGGTATGCTGAAATTTATCTACTGTTCTCTCATGTCAGTTTTAAATTTTGCCCTGATGATTGGTTTACAAATAAATTCAATTTTTTTCACATTCAGCAGACATCCAATATTTTGGCTGATTTAAAACACTTATTTGCATATTATTGGTGGGATTTATTTTTTATTTTTTTTTAACTTTCTCAAATCTGATCAATTCTGATTTGAAAAAGTTGTCAAATAATTTACTTATTATATAGTTTTTTTTATATTTTATTTACTTGTTTGTTTTGTTTGCTTATTTTATTTACTTTTTGTTCTTTGTTGTTTTTTTAATTGTTCGCCCACCAAATCCTCTCTGTGGCTTGTTCTACAAGTGGTCGGAAGAAGCTTGCGCCGCACATCTGACTCAACGGGACGGTTACCAAGCAACTACACAGGGACAATTAAAAGAACAGCTGTACCAAGAGATTCTCCATTACTTCGACAAAGGAAAGGTAATAAGAGAATGTACTCCCGATAACATTCCAGCTACTCCATTTATTTTCTTCCTGTTTTTTACTCCATCAAAAAAACATGCTGATGAGATTTAACATCTCTTCTGCCTGCATAAAATTTAGCAAATCCCCTAACCAATAAAACAAGCAACATAACATTGTTTTCATTTGATAGAAGATAAACAGTGGCATAGCTTCTAATTTGTAAAGGTATCCATATGCTTGTGAAGGTGAAAGCATAGCCATTGTGAAATTATTGAGTGCCAAAAGGACTTGTTTGGTGGGTCCCTACTTAATATCAAGAAAAATGAAATATCCATATACAAGACATAAAGACGTGACTCGAGTTGCTTGATTGCTTGACACTTAAAATGCAAATAAATAGTTATCTTTGTACAAAATATATGCATATATACATATATTTTGACAGTCTTAGGCTGCATTCACACCTCGTTTTTTACATTACGGGTGCCGGATGCGGCTGGGGGAGGGGCAAACCGGGCTCTCCCGTACCCCAGTCAGACCAGCGCTGAACTCCATTCACTTTAGTGAGCCGACCGGAGTCAAACGGTGACTCCGGTCAGCTCATTTTTGACCCGTATGCGGTTTCCTGACCGGACCTGAAACCGTAGTATACTACGGTTCTAGGTCCAGTCACAAAACTGGATACGGGTCAAAAATGAGCCGGTCGGCTCATTAAAGTGAATGGAGTTCAGCGCTGGTCCGGATGGGGTACGGGAGAACCCGGTTTGCCCCTCCCCCAGCCGGATCCGGCACCCGTAATGTAAAAACGAGATGTGAATGCAGCCTTAGTTTATGGGGGTAGTCCAGATAACTGAATTTATGAGACACTTATCTCATATCTACAGAATAGGGGATAAATATCTGATTGTGGGGGAGCAACTACTGGGACCCCCCATGATCTTTACAGTGCTACCTCAGCACTCTCGACACACTCCGGCCCCACCCTCTTGAAAAATTATGTACAGTTGCATTCGGGTTTTTTTAAGGAAAAAAACTTATACGTTATAAAATTTTCACTCCATTAGGAATAAAGTTTCACTTGTTTGATTGAAATTCCAAGAAAAAAAACTGTGCAAATTCAAAAACCGGATGGAACCGTACGCACATACGATTCCCATTGACTCCCATGTTAAAAAACAAAAACGTATATGGTTTAATACGGTTTTTCACACGGACCAAAAACTGAGAAAACCGTACAAGGCGCAAAATGGATGCAACTGGATGCATTGTTGGGCATATGGTTTTCAATGGAGAGTCCATGCATACGGCTTTCAATATGGTTCCATACGGTTTTCACATTGAGAACGTATACGGGAACTGTATTGCAAAAATGTGGTGTGAATGCAGACTTAGGCTGAATGTTTTCACAAAAAAACATGTATTATTTAACCATTTACATTCCCCCTATTATATAATGTCTCCAGATTGGACTTTGTAATGGGACAGGTCCTCTTTAAGAGGGGCATCCTAATATTGCCTATTGCTTTGTAAAAAAAAATATATAAAAAATTAAATAAAAAGTTAGTTTCTTAATGGAATAATCATAGTTTTTATAATAAAAAAGATGTTGCCAAAGGTTGTCCGGGTATGCTGGGAATTGTAGTTTTGCAATAGCTG
The DNA here is from genome assembly GCF_029499605.1 of Hyla sarda. Lineage (NCBI taxonomy): Eukaryota > Metazoa > Chordata > Amphibia > Anura > Hylidae > Hyla > Hyla sarda. The sequence continues at coordinate 46,121,747 of NC_079195.1, forward strand.
GAGGCACACTAGTTGGGAAACGCATTGTTTGAAGACTTACAAATCACAAATAGAGATGTGTAATTTTCAGTAAATGTCCTGAACATGGCCACAGTCCATGTCCTATAGGGAGCCGCTTAATTTATAAGACTATATTAGGAAATTGTCATTTATGTCGGCACCTTATGTAGTCTTCTTAAATTCTCACTTTAAAGCTGACATTTCTAGCATAATTCCAGGGATCGCCATGACCTTAAGGAGGATTATTGTCAATATTGTTTCAATTGGTCGTTACAAAAAAGATTAGTACAGAATAACTAGAACCATAACAGGTTTTTATAACCTTCGAAGAATCTGCATCAGGCGTCTGACATTAAGCTGCTGGTTCACTATGTACTTGGGAAGTTCTGCTGCCGTTCTTTTCAGATCAAGGTAATGTACAGGAAGGTGGCATTTTGGCCCTTAGGCTGCCTGTTTTGCATCTGGGGGGTATAGACAGGCTTGGAACATGCCATAGACAATCTATTGTGTTCTTCATTTCTCATCATCTGCATCTGCCCTGAGTGTAGTGTGGTATAGCTGCATGTCACAGAGCTAGAAATAGTCATAATCCTCTGTAGTGCGGCTTTTGCTTTCATACCCTTGTGTTTTAGTTCATTGCAGCAGCCTAACCTTTCCTGCCGAATACGCTTTATATTCATTTATTTTATTGTCTTTTGCAGCAGGAAAGTAATTTTAATAAAGCTCTTTAATCCAAGGACTTTGTTGAATATTATTAAGCTCCTGTGCAGTAGCAGTGGACCAGAAATACTTGCCAGATAAAAAAAATAAAAAATCTGTGCTAGAACTTTTAACCCCTTCACTTAAAGGAAAATTGTCAGCTTGTTCACCAACACTAAATCCAATAGACTGGATTATAGTGTGGGTGAACAGGATTCAAACGAGGGGTCACTTACTTATTTTCGCCAACTGGCCGCCGAGATACCTAGTTCTTAAGTTCCGGGATTTCTAATAAGAATAAGCGCGCTGATGGCATCTCTCCCACCAGCTGTCCGCCTCTCGCTCCCGTAGTATGGCTCCTAAGCCCGCCCCTCCACTATGCATATGCATTGGATTCAACAAAACGTCCTAGTGACGTGGAGTCCCAAATCACGTGATCGCAGCGCTCTCTCTGAAGAGCGCATGCACCACTATATGTTCCCCAGCGCAGAACGTGAGAGCTGGGGAAAATATAGCGGCAGTCTGCAGGAAGTGAAGTTTCATCCCCAGCAGAAAGGCAGAAAGCCGCGGCAAACACGCCTCCTCCATGTATCTCTATGGGGTACATGGAGGGGGCATGTCGGCCGCCGCGTCATGCGGGGACAGAACGCCCCCTTTCCAGCATACTGCTTCGGCCCCGTCCAGGAGATCCCGGGGGGCCCCAGCGCTCTGACCCCCCCACGATCTAGAACTTATCCCCTTTCCTTTGGATAGGGGATAAGTTATATTGCACTACAGATGTCCTTTAAGTTTAATATGCCCATACAATTAAAAGCAAAGTCATCCATACCCAGCAATTTTGGCGTGACCAGCTAACTATGTAATGTGTATATGGAAATTGGCCGCTCTCTGTAAAGAAGGGCATGTTAAAATTTAGCGCTTGATCCCTTTTGCTCCCAAGGAAGATGAGTTGCCACTACCAGCAACCTTTTCCCCGTAGCACATTTCTCCGTGTATGTATAAGAAGAATTACTGTTGGCAGTTGATTTATGACCACCCTAAGTGTACCAGTCATATCGCAGAAAAAATTATGCTTATATAGGTCACTAACTATGTAATGCAGATTCTATACATGTCTTTATGATGTGTGTAGCTTCTCTATTTGGCTCATAAATCCCTCTGTTCTGCTGCTCACTCATTCTGACCTCCACTGTTTAAGAAGGGGTGTGTCCAAGACAAGCACTAAGCCTGTCCACACTCACCATGCATTCACTTCCTCCCTGAGTCTGCAGTCCTGTGTTGGGTCTCTTTACCCAATCACTGCAGGCAGCTCTGTAACCCCCTCCTCTCTGTTTTCATGCTACAGTCTGATAGGACAGGAGTGAGCACAGAGGAGAGCTAGTTCTGCCCCACTTACTGGACTTTGGGAGAGATTTATCAAAACCTGTGCAGTGGAAAAGTTGACTAGTTGCCCATAGAAGCCAATCAGATTGCTTCTTTCATTTATCAGAGGCTTTTTAAAAATGAAAGAAGCGATCTGATTGGTTGCTGTGGGAAACTGGTCAACTTCTCCTCCGCACAGGTTTTGATAAATCTTCCTCTTTGTCCCAGTCTGTGCTTCAGCTGGGACAAAGATGATGCTGCAGCCGGAAAGTATTCTGCATGGGGACCCCAAGTGTTTTATTTTTTATAAGCGATGATTTCTAATAAAAGGAGATCAAAATGTTTTTATGAAGTATTAGAAAGGTTAATGTTTTGCCAGGATGTACAACATATAATAGGTTTTGATTCTGACATCGCCCATTTAAACTTATATACACGAGATATTTGTTTGGTACACCAGAGACTGCAACCATGAGAGAATGTAGCATTTTAATGTTGTGTAATAATTTTATGTCTCAACAAGGCTGCATTGAGCAGGTTCCAGTGTAGTCCAGGTTACTCAGTAAAGGGGTAAGTGACTGCGTTATCGAAGAGTTACCTATACCTTGAATATTTCTAGGAAGAGACTCATAGGACATTCTGTACTTTTCTACAGCTTTCTCTAGGGTCTCATTATTGAGAGAATTAGGATCAGAAAGTTGTATCCTTCCCGTCTGCTGCCCGTAGGGTATCTCTTTTATTAAAGCACAGATCCACCTTAATACTAAAACCAATGGAGTACAAAATTGTACAATAAAACCATAAGAGTTTTACATGTTCAGGATCATCAAAGTGCATAATCAACATTTTCCCAGGACTGTTGATTTTAAGTTAATTTTAAAATGTATCCAGATTATCATAGCTTGCCCCCTGGCTTTTCAGGCATACACTGATGCTTTAGTGTTCAAACACAACTTAAAAGGGAACCTCTCATTTTCAAAATGCAATACAATCTGCAGACATCTTGTTATAGAGCAGATATAGCACATATACTATATAGTTATAGCAAGAGCCAAGAGCAAAATCCCAGCAACCCTGTTCTCCGCCACTGAAGCGAGTGGTTTATAGAATTTCTGGGAGTCCCAGACACTTGTATAGTATAGTGTCGTCCCATACACTTGTGCGTGGATCCTGCCCCCTGGTTCGAAGACTGGAGTTCTTTTCATTCTGTCCTAACACATGTTGCATGGCCACAGACCCCAGTGTTGCTCTACCTGCATTTCAGCTAGTGAATGTGATCGCCAACAACCACAATTCCATCCCTGGGGGATTCTCAGTGACTTTCAGGTTGTGGCAACTTACGTGCTGCAAAACAACCGCATTCATTTTCGTAATCAGCAATGCAGGCACCATGATGCTGTGATCTTTAAATAGACACTGTCAGATACAAAAACTTTTTATGATATCTTGAACCGGAAGAAGCGTGGATAATGCGAAACGGTGCTGTTGTTCCTGACAGCCGCTCCCAGTCTCCTTGCCAGGAGCAGCTCCCCCTCCCTGCACCCGGGTGTTTTTGATATTGTTTCTTATGGAACTCTGAAGACGCTAATAAAGCATATCCAATTTTGTACGGCATGGTGAGTGCGGACATCATTTCCTTCTTCTATTGAGATTTGTAAATCCCTTCTATTAAAAAATCGTAATCCTTCCAGTACTTTTTAGGGGCTGTATACTAAAGAGAAATCCAAAAAGAAATTTCTTGTGATGTCCTGACCACAGTGCTCTCTGCTGACCTCTGCTGTCCATTTGAGGTACTGTCCAGAGAAGAAGAAAATCCCCATAGCAAACATATGCTTCTCTGGACAGTTCCTAAAATGGACAGCAGAGGTCAGCAGAGAGCACTGTGGTCAGGACATCACAGGAAATGCATTTCTTTTTGGATTTCTCTTTAGTATACAGCCCCTAAAATGTACTGGAAGGATTAAGATTTTTTAATAGAAGTGATTTACAAATCTGTTTAACTTTCTGGCACCAGTTGATTTAAAAAATAAAGTTTTCCACCGGAGTACCCCTTTAATGGATCCATACATGCTGTAACACTCATCGGTTTAGTATTGTGCCGAAGTACTATTTCAAAGATGGGCCCAGAAGATAGTAAAGTATCAAGGCCATTTATCACAAGGACAGTTCTCCTATTATTGGAATGGTTCATGACAAAGGGCCTTCGCTTGATAAAGAACGGAGTCCTTATGTAATCGAGATGTAGATCCCGTTCAGATGGTAATGACAAGATGTATAATCGATTACATCCTCCCTGTGTGCGGAGAGAGCATGTCCGGGCATGCTGGGAGTTGTAGTTTTTAGGGCTGCAACTGATGATTATTTTAAAAATCGGTTAGTTGGCCAATTATTAATCGGATAAAAACAAAAAATAAAATAAAAAGAAATTGTGATAAAAGTTGGGCATTTATTTTAAGTTTAGGAGATAATAAATGACAATCTAATTCAGTGTTTCCCAACCAGGGTGCCTCCAGCTGTTGCAAAACTACAACTCCCAGCATGCTCGGACAGCCTTTGGCTGTCCGAGCATGCTGGGAGTCGTAGTTTTGCAACAGCTGGAGGCACCCTGATGATCCACTTTTGCCTATCCATTTTCTGCCTTAGTTTTCTTTGCACCCAGCCGCCGTCTCTCCCCACATGCAGTACAGCAGTTGATGTTACCTGTTTTAATCTCATCACATTTGCCCTGACATTTAGCATTCTGTCTAGTTTGGAAAATATGGCAATCCTAAGGGTCTTTGATCATACTTACACGGATAGCTGTGCTGCCACAGCGCATTACAGGGGATGAGTGATTGATGGCTGCAATCCCCACAGGCAATAAAGGAGAATATACAACACTCCAAAGCATTCAGGTTACTCCGGTGACTTGACATTTTGACTGTTCTCATTACATAACATCCACCTGAAAAGTAAGTGTAAGGATTTCTACATCTATTGAAGTTTCAGTGAAATCGCATGTAGTCCCCCTGGAATTGTCAACTCCCACGTTGCTGGTTTGTGTATATTCCTGCATTTTATTAAGGCAAGATTTTTGGAGTATTAAATCCAGGGCTGTGGAGTCTGAGTCGGACACAATTTTGGGTACCTGGAGTCTGAGTCGGCAAGCAATGCACCGAAGTTTAAATGTCCCAATTTACAAAAAGTTATAATTAATGACTTCTCTACTGTAAGAATAAAGACCAATGCATGCAGTGCCTCACGTAACCGCAAAACAAACACGTTAAGTGACCATGAAGAAGCATGCTTTTCATGTGCTTCACTATATGGCACGCAACGCACAATTAGGAGCGGCAATACTTATACTTTCCATAGTGTTGCTGTTACAGGGAAATCATGGCTAACATAGCCTCTCACTGATAAGGGATTAAGTAAATATGTTTTTTGCAGAATGAGAGACACTTGTATAAGTGAAGGGAATGGAGTGTCAATAGTTCAAGACTGAAGCTGTAAACCATTGGAAAAACTGCTGCCATTCAGCTAAGGCTATAAAAACTTGTAAACTCCGATTGTTAGCTTAAACTTTAAACATGACTATGGGATTCTACTAGGGAAATCATGTTGTATAATAAATGCCCCTTCCTGGCTGCCCTATCTTCAGCAGCAGATCAGCACACCAGAAGGAGAAGGCAGCAGCTTCTGCCCAACTACCTCTCTCTGCTAGAAGAGCTTAGAAGAACTTGGTGGAACAGCTTCTTGGATTCAACTGTGTTTACAAATACTTTCGCATATTAATACAGAGGAGTCGGAGTCGGAAGTACAAAAAACTGTCGGAGTCGGAACATTTATCTACCCACAGCCCTGATTAAATCGGTTGGTACTAATAGGGGTCTGGGATGTTTTTAGAGCAGTGTTTCTCAACCTGCTTCCAGCTGTTACAGCATGCCTGGACTGCCTTTGGCAACCGCTGGCGGCACACTGATTGGAAACACTGCTCTAGATGGTTAATACATTAGTGTTGTCTCCCAACCACAACCTTAAAATCACTTGGAATTCCCAAGTCATCCTTGATTGGGTTGTCAAAAGGCTACACAAATAACATCTTTTGGGAAAATTTCCTATTAAGGTTCCAGTATAGCTTTCTAGTTTTTTTTTTTGTTTTTTTTTTCATTTCTTCAGTGGTAAATCATATACTGAAATAAATGAAGAATTTCAGGTATTGTTTTTCTTTGCCCATATAATCATCTTGCTCAACTGAATTTATGCGTTTCATTACTGTAACTGGGTCATGTGATCACCAGCCTGACCACCAGAAAATCAGTGTTCTTTGTTTTTGAGGAAGTGGTCAGTTCTGGGTCAGCTGACTTCCTGTGAACTACACGGTAACATCACTTACCAGATTTTATTTGCAGCTCCTGGCCCCCTCCCAGCTCTATCTATATACTGCTGCTGCTATCTCTATGGGATCAGGATAGATAGATATATATATATATATATATATAGATAAAGAATAAGTCAGCCAGCACTTTAGTTGATACCCAACTATAGGTGGGACGGTCCAAGCTATTTGACCGCCGGCGGAGACAAATTTGCGAGCTAAGTGCCTCACTATTTCATAGTTTCACATTTGCATCTATTACACCATAGCTGTATAGCTCTCCATGTTTTATCTGCATGTTCATGTTTCACCTATATCCTTGTGCTGGCAGTGTGCTGCTGCATTCTTCTGTTGCTGTGTGTATATATGTATGTATATATATATATATATATATATATATATATATATATATATATATATATAATTATAGACCTCCCCTCCAGCTCTCTCTGTATACTGCTGCTTTCTCTATAAGATCATGATATATAGTAGTTATACACCTCTCCTCCAGCTCTATCTGTATACTGCTGCTATCTATAAGATCAGGATATATAGTAGTTATACACCTCCAGCTCTATCTGTATACGGCTGCTGCTATATCTCTGGGATCAGGATATATATAATAATTATAGACCTCCCCTCCAGCTCTATCTGTATACTGCTGCTATCTCTATAATATCATGATATATAGTAGTTATACACCTCTCCTCCAGCTCTCTCTGTATACTGCTGCTATCTATAAGATCAGGATATATAGTAGTTATACACCTCCCCCTCCAGCTCTATCTGTATACTGCTGCTGATATATCTATGGGATCAGGATAGGTCAGAGCTGTTTTGGTGGCACATGGGGTTAGGTATGTGGTTGCCATGTTATGACTGTTGGCTGTATACAAATAAGTACATTATTTTTGGTGCGTCATGTCCTCTCTGAGACTGTGAAACATATAAGAGCATTGGAAACAGTATGGAGATAAAGCCATTAGGTTTAATACTGACTGTTCTCTATCCGTTCTCTTTCATCATCACATGCCTAGAAGAAATTGTCTTTGGTTTTTTTTGTTTTGTTTTTCATATGGAGAATGTGAATTACAGTACATTCTTGCAGATTTGCCTTGTAGCATTGCACTAAGGAATGGTAGGCTAATCATTGCACCTAGTGCTTTATTATAATGTAATAGAGCAAAAATGATTGATGGCTTCATATAACTATATCATCTCTCCTCAGATGTGGGAAGAAGCCATTACCCTGGGCAAGGAACTGGCTGAGCAATATGAAAATGAAATGTTTGACTATGAGCAGTTGAGTGAATTACTGGTAAGTTTTTTTTTTTTTGCTTTCCTTTTTGCACTATTACTATGTAGGGGGGCACTTTTCACCAAATGGAGGGCCACTTGAGTTTTTATTAATGCAACCTAATATGTTATCTCTAATACACAGTTTGGAGACCACTGCTGTACATTCAATCATCTCTAGTCTTCTGACCATTTCTCGGTTGTCCGGGCATGCTGGGAGTTGTAGTTTTTAGGGCTGCAACTAGCAATTATTTAAAGGGTAGCTCCCACCATCCTATTTTTTTTTTCCTGTCACTGATGCCTGCTGGGGGGACTTCCGCCCTTAGTTCATCTACACAGGGTGCCTCCAGCTGTTTCATCACTACAACTCCCAGCTTGCCCTGACATCTATTGGCTGTCAGGGCATGCTGGGAGTTGTAGTATTGAAACAGCTGGAGGCACCCTGTGTAGATAAACTATTAGTTACATGCGGCGCCGTCCCCTTCGTCTCCCTCCCCGCGCCATACCCCGTTCCCTCCATCACAACACCCCCCCCCCCCCCCCCAATTACACTTACTGCAGAGTCCGGCAGCGGGCGTGCAGGGACAGCGGCGACGAGGCGGCGGTGATGTGCGGGAGGAGTGACAGGCAGGGAGCGAGTGCAGGCTGAATGAAAAAGGCTGCAGCTGGCCACTAGGAGGGAGACCCCTAGTGGCCGGTTTTCAAATTAAAATTAAACAATTTTAATTTAAAAAAAAATAAAATAAAAGTATATTAGAGATATGTTGTAGTACATAAGTACTAAAACATATAAAAAAAATAAAGTTGATGACAGTGCCCATTTAAAGGGGTTATCCAGGAATAAACTTTTTTGTATATATCAACTGGCTCAAGAAAGTTAAACATATTTGTAAATTACTTCTATTAAAAAATCTTCATCCTTTCAGTACTTATGAGCTGCTGAAGTTGAGTTGTTCTTTTCTGTCTAAGTGCTCTCTGATGACACGTGTCTCGGGAAGTGTCCAGAGTAGAAGCAAATTCCCATAGCAAACCTGTTCTGCTCTATGCAGTTCCCGAGACAAGAAGAGATGTCAGCAGAGAGCACTGTTTCCAGACAGATAAGAAAAACTCAACTTCAGCAGCTGATAATTATTGGAAAGATTAAGATATTTTTATAGAAGTAATTTACAAATCGGTTTAACTTTTTGGAGCCAGTCGACATAATAAAAAAAAAAAAAATTTTTTTTCCTGGAATACCCCTTTAAAAAATGGGATAAAAACAAAACAAAAAAGAAATTTTGATTAAAGTTGGACATTTATTTTAAGTTTAGGAGATAATAAATGACGATCAAATACAGTGTTTCCCAACCAGGGTGCCTCCAGCTGTTGCAAAACTACAACTCTCAGCATGCTCGGACAGCCTTTGGCTGTCCGAGCATGCTGGAAGTTGTAGTTTTGCAACAGCTGGAGGCACCCTGGTTGGGAAACACTGATCTAATAAAACAGTGGCAAGCATGATATTGCAGTAAAAAAAATATATATATAATTTTTATGTTTAATTGCCGCTGTTGGGTGCAGTTTGGGAGCATTGCTGGCACCTGAAATAGCCAATAATCCAGACTGTTCTCCTAATTACAGAAGGTTACTCCTGGCAGCCTCCACAGACCACTTCTCGTACACCGTGTACTTACTCATCTCTAAGTTTCTTCTTTTTCTCTAATACTTTTCTCTTTTCCTTACAGAAAAAACAAGCACAGTTTTTTGAAAACATCGTGAAAGTTATCCGGCCAAAACCTGACTACTTTGCCGTTGGATATTTCGGACAAGGATTCCCCACGTTCCTAAGGGTACATTTAAAATTAATGCGGAATCCGTTTATACTGCAGTCTGTCTGGTAGTGCATGGAATCAGGGGGGGACTGGGAAACCGCTTATAGTTACTGTATTAATCTAAGTTTGTTACTTGTTTTATGTGCTGCGTGTGCTGTATGTGACTGCAGAACACGTAAGTACCTGCTACTTGTGTGCTGTCAAGATATCATTAAATTATATCTATTTAATGTCAGATTGTCAGATTGTCACCTGTAAATTAAAGGGTTTATTCTTTTCCTAGTTAAAGGGGTACTCCAGGGAAAAAAACTTTTTTTTTTTAATTTTTTTTTTTTTTAATTTAAGTTTTTCACCGGAGTACCCCTTTAAGGTGAGATCCCACTCAAACAGCTCATTTTGCTAAGACGGTCTCTGTCTGCGGCACCTCTCCTTTATATCACAAGATACAGGGACCATTTGTTGTTACACATCTATTGTTGACTGAGCCTAAAGAGGGCTTGTTCACACTATGGTAAGTCAAGGGGGGATCCGCCTTGCGTCATACACCTATTGATTTCAGTGGGGTTTGCGCTGTTGGTGGGAGATTGAACATGTTCAATCTTCTGCCGGAATCTGGTAGTAAAAGCTGATAAGTCAACGGGACTTTGTCTTTTGTTTCTTAAAGGAAAACTGTCAGATATTTTCTCCCGCACTATCCACAGGTACTGATGAATAGTGCGGGAGACGCTGATTCCAATGAGCCCTACCTTGCCCGGCCGTTTGCCCGCAATTGTAGTTTTAATCTATGTGTATATCTTGCTGTAACTGGCACGGGCGGGGCTTCTGCAGGTTAACTGGCATAGACGTCAGCGCCGCTTATGAATATTCATCCCCCCTCCCTCCAGTTAGTAGCGGCGAAGAGAGAGAGAACTGGAGGGAGGGGGTATGAATATTCATAAGCGGCGCTGACGTCAGTGCCTGTTAGCTGCATAAGCCCCGCCATTGCAATTACAGCAAGTTTTCCACATAGAATAAAACTACAATGGCGGGCGAACGGCCGGGTAAGGTAGGGCTCATTGGAATCAGCGTCTCCCGCACTATCCATCAGTTTTCCTTTAATTTTGCAGAAAATTCTGTGGAAAATAAGCTTCAATTCAGCATGATTTCTGCTCCATTTACATGGAGGAAAAATGTCGCTGATCCACAGAGGAATTCAACAAGGAAATTTTCTTGCAGAATTCCATTGTGTGAACAGACACAGAGTCTTACGGCTTGTTCACATTTAACGAGGAAAGCTTCCACACTGAATTCTGCTCTTACTGCACTATGGTAAATGGAGCAGAAAATATGCTGAATCAGCGGTTATTTTTTTGTGGCGTTTGCAGCGGATATAACCACTTGAATTCCCATTGACTAATGGTTTCAACCAACTCCAAACTCCTCCATTGGAATAAATTGGTTCTGCCAGCTTCCTCAGTGTTTCATAAACAGTGTGCTTCCAGCTGTTGGAAAACTACAACTGCCCACATGCTCGGACAGCCCAGCATGCCTGGTCGGAAGACTAGGGTGCGCACAGTTGTTGAAGAATTACAACTCCCAGCATTTTAGTCAATGGGACTGTGCTGCAAGGCGTAGTCTGTGCAGATTTCTTCGTGGATTCTGCCTTGCAATTTTATAGTGTGAAGAGCCCTGACAGCATCTTGCATTTCAAGACCTACAGTTGCAAGAAAAAGTATGTGAACCCTTTGGATAATATGGATTTCTTCACAAATTGGTCATAAAATGCGATCTAATCTTCATCTAAGTCACAACAATAGACAATCACTGTCTGCTTAAACTAATAACACGCAAATAATTAAATCTTTTATTGAACACACCATGTAAACATTCACAGTGCAGGTGGAAAAAGTATGTGAACCCTAGACTAATGACATCTCAAAGAGCTAGTTGGAGGGAGGTGTCATCCAACTGGAGTTCAATCAATGAGATTAGATTGTAGGTAGTGCTGGGCGGTATACCGATTCATATTGAATAATTAATTTTTTTTCCTGTACGATATGAATTTTTCCCATACCGCAATACCGGTTGGGCCCCTCCCCCCCCCCCCCCCTCAAATGAATTAATTAACAACCCACAGCGGCTGTCCCCACATCAGGGAACCAATTATATGTGACCCGAGGGCGCTGTTCTGCTTCTCTTCACCCCCCGGTTTTTCCGCCCAACACTGCGCTGTCGCCCACATCGGTGAACTAAGCAGTGTCACCCGGCCGACTCCTTACTTGACAGTGTGCTCAGCTTATCACCGGCCGAGGCGGGACATTGCTTTTGCTGGCGATAGGATGACTGCTCTGTGACAATTCCATCCCCAGCATGAGACCGTTACCGGAGCAACGGGGGAATATAGGAAGGTAATTTAAAGTTTATTTTGTTTATTTTTGCAGTCCGGGCACAAGGAATATGTGGTACAGTTCAAAGTTCCAGCGTCGGCGAACCCCAACTCACAGGAGGAGAGCAGTGCTTGCGTGTGACATATGATTAGTTCCCCGATGTGGGAGACAGCGCAGTGCTGGGCTGTTAAACCGGGGGGGTGGGGGTGGGTGTCACATACTAGAGAAGCAGCGCCCACGGGTCACATGATGATGGGGGGTGGAAATACTGTTAAATACCCTGTAACCGTTACAAAAATACTGTGATACACATTTTTGGTCATGCCGCCCAGCTCTAATTGGAGGTGTTGGTTACAGCTGCCCTGCCCTATAAAAAAAACACCCACCAGTTCTGGGATTGCTTTTCACAAGAAGCATTGTCTGATGTGAATGATGCCTCGCACAAAAGAGCTCTCAAAAGACCTACGATTAAGAATTGTTGACTTGCATAAAGCTGGAAAGGGTTATAAAAGTATCTCCAAAAGCCTTGCTTTTCATCAGTCCACTGTAAGACAAATTGTCTATAAATGGATAAAGTTAAGCACTGCTGCTACTCTCGCTAGGAGTGGCCATCCTGTAATGATGACTGCAAGAGCACAGTGCAGACTTCTCAATGAGGTGAAGAAGAATCCTAGAGTGTCTGCTAAAGACTTAAAAAAGTATCTGGCATATGCTAACATCTCTGTTAGCGAATCTACGATACATAAAACACTAAACAAGAATGGATTAAATGGGAAGATACCACAGAGGAAGCCACTGCTGTCCAAAAAAAAAACATTGCTGCACATTTACAGTTTGCACAAGAGCACCTGGATGTTCCACAGCAGTACTGGCAAAATATTCTGTGGACAGATGAAAGCAAAGTTGAGTTGTTTGGAAGAAACACACGACACTATGTGTGGAGAAAAAGAGGCACAGCACACCAACCCCAAAACCTCATCTCAACTGTGAAGTATGGTGTGGGGTCATCATGGTTTGGGCCTGCTTTGCTGTCTCAGGGCCTGGACGGATTGCTATCATAGAAGGAGAAATGAATTCCCAAATTTATCAAGACATTTTGAAGGAGAACTTAAGGCCATCCACCAGCTGAAGCTTAACAGAAGATGGGTTTTGCTACAGGACAATGACCCAAAGCATATAAGTTAATCAACAACAGAATAGCTTTAACAGAAGAAAATACGCCTTCTGGATTGGCCCAATCAGAGTCCTGACCTCAACCTGATTGAGATGCTGTGGCATGACCTCAAGAAAGAGATTCACACCAGACCTCCCAAGAATATTGCTTAACTGAAACTGTTCTGTAAAGAGGAATGGTCAAAAACTACTCCTGACCGTTGTGGACGTCTGATCTGCAACTATAGGAAACGTTTGGTTGAAGTTATTGCTGCCAAAGGAGGTTCAACCAGTTATTAAATCTAAGGGTTCACATCCTTTTTCCACCTGCACTGTGAATGTTTACATGGTGTGTTCAATAAAACATGGTAAGATTTAATTATTTGTGTGTTATTAGTTTAAGCAGACTGATTGTCTATTGTTGTGACTTAGATGAAGATCAGATCAAATTTTTTGACCAATTTGTGCAGAAATCCATATAATTCCAAAGGCTTCAAATACTTTTTCTTGCAACTGTATCTATAAATGTACCTTTTAGTGCCTTTCCATCTGTCATAAATAAATGTAGTGTACCACCAGACAAGTCCTACCTTCTTTGTTTGCTATTACTGTAGTGCCTGTATGGAGTAAAGAGGCCATAGCAGGTCCATATAGTGCCTTTCCGAGCTTAGAGCCCCTATTTTCACAAGACTTAAAGGTAGGCAGACAATGTAATAGAGCAGTCTGAAATGCTAGCAGAATGCTTGGGTGTATAGGGAGAGGTATTAGCAGTAGAGAGGGAAGGGCTCATTGATGTATAGGGAAAGGTATTGGCAGTAGAAGGAAGTGCTTATGAGTGTATAGGGAGAGGTATATCAGTAGAGAGGGAAGTGCTCATGGGTGTATAGGGAGAGGGAAGTGTGCATGCCGCTGTACAGAGCAATGGTAAAACCTCACTTGGAATATTGTGCACAGTACTGAAGACCCTATCTCCAGAAGGATATAGATACTAGGGATCGACCGATATCGTTTTTTTTAGGGCCGATACAGATACCGATAATCTGTGGAGGTTAGGGCCAATAGCCGATAACTTATACCGATATTCCGGTATAATTTATCGGCTATTTATCCCCCCACGGCACCGCTGCAGATAACTGATTTAAAGCGGGTGCTTTAAATCAATGAACTGCAGCGGCTTTTGCGGTGCCATAGACCGCCGCTGCCCGCTTCCCTCCCCCTGCCTGTCCGGGGGTCCTGAGTCCTATCACCGCACTGCTCCGCTCCGCGCCCCCTACCGCCCCACCGCATCGCACCGCCCCAGCCCCATTGCCTCCCCCTTCCCCGGTTTTATAATTACCTGTTCCCAGGGCCCGGGGTCCACTCTCCACATCTGGCTCCGGTGGCATCCTCCTGAGCTGTCACTGTGCGCACTGACGGTGACGTCGTGTCACGTCACTCGTCATTGCGTAATGCAGGATGCAGCAGGAGCCAGAAGTAGTGTTGACCCCGGGCCCCGGGAACAGGTAATTATAAAACCAGGGATGGGGGAGGCAATGGGGCCGAGGCGGTGCTGTGGGGGGTGCGACACGTTGGGGGGGTGGTCGTGGTGGGGGCGGGGGTGGGTCATTATCGGATTATCGGCAAGGTAATTGCCGATACCGATAATGTCCAAAATCGTGATTATCGGCCGATAATATCGGCCAAACCGATAATGGGTCGATCCCTAATAGATACTTTTGGAGAGAGTTCAGAGAAGAGCTACTAAACTAGTACATGGATTGCAGGATGAAACTTATTAGGAAAGATTAAAGGATCTTAACATGGATACAACAAAGACGGGACAGAGGGGATATGATAGAGACTTTTATACAAATAAAGGAAGTGAAAATGGTAAAGGAGGAGGGGAGATTTAAAAGAAGAAAAATTACAATAGGGCATAGTTTTATATTAGAGAGGAAAGGTTTCTGCAGTAAGATCAGGAAGTATTACTTTACTGAAAGAGTAGTGGATGCATGGAATAGCCTTCCTGCAGAAGCATGCATGGAATAGGCATAAGGTTATACTTCATATTAGATTGGGTCAGGGACTATTCATAATATTTAGAATATTGGGCAGACTGGATTGGCCGGTTCTCATCTGTCCCCACATTCTGTTTCTATAAGCCCACTAATAACTATGATATCTGCCTCTAAGGGCATTAGGGTAGGTTATTGAAAATAAATACCGCCATGTTATTAATCCACCTGCGCACAATATCCAGGTGTCTCGGCAGCTCTCAGTATAGCGGTTGTCACTGGTGAGCGGAGGATTGCAGAGCATTGAAATTCATCGCTGGTTCAGTCCAACAAGCAATTTTCCAGCTTAGACACATTATGTGTGTAGTAAAAGAGTGAATAATGCAAACTGTGAACTGCGTTTTAAACATCTTTATTAATCCAGGGCTGGTTTCTCTTCACGAGCCAGTGGCTCTGCGTTTGTGCGGAAATGCATTTATTGCGTTTTACACTCACTGGGCAGGGGGGTCATTTTGTCACTACTGTACATTAGCCAGGGAACAGTTATGTTTCATTGCCTGTTTAATGCGTCGCTGACAAAGAATTTGGTTTTAAAACCCACTTCCCCACCCCTTTTATTTCAATTTGTCTTTGGCACCCTTGTCAATAATTTACTTTTCATGCTTTTATGTTTGATGAATTTACCTTACGTAACTTACTTGACATCAGAACCTAATGTTTTTTATAATGTGTACAAAAGCTGCAAGTTATAAATTGCACAGAAGTAGGTCAGCAAAAGTAGGAATCCATTGCCTGCTGGCAATCTTATTAAAACTATAATACCCTGTTTTTGTTTCTGCCAGCCTTGCCACTAATATTGAGCTGCAAACATTAAATAAAGGTCACATGGGCCGGCACGCTAATGTCTGCTGGCTGCTCGTATTAGCACACTTTGATTCCCAGATGAAAAAGTCATTCCTGCTTTCTACTTGTTAAATGGGACACACACAGACCGGTCGTGCTGCAATTAACAGTGAGCCTTCTATTTCTTATTGAGAGGGCTTTTCCCAGTCGTGTGGGCTGATCATTGCTTGTAATAAAAAGCAGCACCCTGCAGAGTAGTGTGGTGGGCATCCAGCAGTGCTACGGGCATCTGACCATATGCTGCCAATATCTTTGAAACAAGAGAATTTATCCTGGTTTCTGGAAGCACCCCAAATCTAGACATAATGTTTAAAGTAGGTTAAGGAATCCTTTTATGACCCGAGGGAGACAGATACATACGGTATATAAATCTAATCTTACAAAGAAAGAGTGCTCGGCACAGCTCTCATACGCCCAGATATTGATGTTCAAGGACCAACAGTTAGTGCACCTATAGCGGGGTGCTCAATCCGAAGTACAGAAATAAATGTGACCAAAAAGAAGTAATGATGGCACTCACCACGTACAAGGTGACAGCTGTGTTTATTCGATGATTGGCAGGTTACAGCATGGGGAGGAGGGACGCCAGGAGCCAGCGGCTCCTGGCGTCCCTCCTCCCCATGCTGTAACCTGCCGGTCATCGAATAAATACAGCTGTCACCTTGTATGTGGTGAGTGCCATCATTACTTCTTTTGGGTCACATATATAAATCTATCTAACCAATTTACCATGCTTCTCCCCTTGCTAGTTTTGCCTTTAGGGCTTTGACATCAGAGTTGTAACTAAAAGCTATGGGCAACCTTTAAGATGTTAGTGGTTTCCGGTACTTAAAGTTAAAGGGGTATTCCAGGCAAAACCTTTTTTTATATATATCAACTGGCTCCAGAAAGTTAAACAGATTTATAAATTTCTTCTATTAAAAAATCTTAATCCTTCCAATAGTTATTAGCTTCTGAGGTTTTCTGTCTAACTGCTCAATGATGATGTCACGTCCCGGGAGCTGTGCATGATGGGAGAATATCCCCATAGGAACTGCACAGCTCCCGGGACGTGAGTCATCAGAGAGCAGTTAGACAGAAAACAACAACTCAACTTCAGAAGCTAATAACTGTTGGAAGGATTAAGATTTTTTAATAGAAATAATTTACAAATCTGTTTAACTTTCCGGAGCCAGTTGATATATATAAAAAAAAAAAAGTTTTGGCCAGGAATACCCCTTTAAAAATATTGCACTAAGTTTGAGTCTGCATTTCATTCCTCCATGCATATTCAGACCCCTTATATGCAGTTTGCATTCTGCTTCTAGATTCAGATTTTTCTCATGTGGATGTGTTTTCCCTCTATTAGACCCATCTGGGAAGTTATGATTTTCTTAGTTTTTTTTTTATGTGTCACGTATGTTTCTAAAGTTATTGAAAGCAGAATATTCATTGTGTATGAAAGATAAATTCCTCCCCAGGAGTCTATAGTTTGTTGTGTGTTCTCTGCTTTCTCACCACACTTGTAAAGAGACCAAGAGACTCTCCCCCTGCAATTTGCCTTGTATCTATCTGCCCCCTATCTACATCCTGTGTGAGCTGCTCTCCATGTATGCTCTCCCAACCCTCCACCCATTGACCTGCTGTGTAAAGCCCTCTCTCCCTCCCTGTTGCTATTTATAACACTAAGAAAACAGAAAGCCCATATGACACATTTTGTAGGAAATTTGAATTAAGAATATGTGGCAAGTTGCGTAATTTTGCATTGAAATATTAAATGAATAATAATAAATCATCACTGAAAAACTGTCTGTGGCCATTTAGTTCCCAGGCCTCAATGCCAAATTTTACCAGGGACCCCGACTGTCACTCCTCTTAGGGAACAGAGAGGATCTTTTGTGCCCATTTAGGTTGCATGGCTTGTGTGCAACCACAGTCTTTGCACCCCTTATCATTACATTGGTGTTGTAGTCTTTCCATATTTCTTTGGTCTTTGAGTGATTGTCCTCTATTTTTATTAGTATTCATCTGGCAACATACTAGGCCCATCAGACTTGAGTCAGTCTTAGGGCAAATTTGCACTATGGGAATTTCCATGAGCAGATCTTTTGGAATTGTTACCTAATGTCTGGCTGGACATTAAACGCCATCCCATAGACACTATTGTATTTCCAGACGGATTCATTGAAAAAAGATTAACATGTTTATTCTTTTGGAGAAATGCAATTCCATGTCGGATTTTCTGCTATGGAACTTCTGACGTGTGAACTAAGCAGTGGAATCCTATTGACAGCAATGAGGGGGCTGCTGCAAGTGGCTTCTGCTCTGAGTTTCCGCAAGGAATTTCCATAGTGTGAATGTACCGTACTGTATGTTTTGAAGCACTACATACGTAACAAGGGTTTTTTGATAGCAGACATTTTATGTATTGGCAACACATTTTAAATATCTTTTTGTTCTTTATTTTCCAGAATAAAGTCTTTATTTACAGGGGTAAGGAGTATGAGCGGCGCGAAGATTTTGAGGCTCGACTTTTAACTCAGTTTCCCAATGCAGAAAAGATGAAGACAACATCACCTCCAGGCGATGATTTAAAAAATTCTTCTGGACAATGTATCCTTCAATCTTCCAGTAGGACAGAACTAGAATCTGTTCCATATATATGGATCTGTGTATCTGTGTCTGTGCCAAAATAAGGAAAGAAACAGGGCATGCTTCTCACTTACATAGTTACATAGTTAGTACAATTGAAAAAAAGACACAGTTACAACGGTAGTATTGAAAAAATACTCGTCCATCAAGTTCAACCAAGGAATTGAAGGGAAGGGGTGTGATTTTATAATTCTGCATAAGAATTAATGTTATATTGTTCAAGGAATGTATCTTACCCTCTTTTGAAGTCCTCAACTGTTCCTATTGTGACCAGTTCCTGAGGTATACTGTTATATTAATTCACAGTTCTTATGATAAAGAAGGCGTGTCGCCTCTTGAGACTAAACCTTTTTTTCTCCAGATGGAGCAAGTGCCCACTTGTCCTTTGAGGGAGTTAAACCTGGAACAGTTTTTCCCCATATTTTTTGTATGGGCCGTTTCTATACATTGATCATATCTCCCCAAAGGGAAGGGGTATGGTGAATAAAGGGGAGGGGATTCTATATTTCTACAATTCTTGATGAGGATGAGGTTGTGACAGAAACAAGTTTTCCTATTATTATGCTAAGATTTTCATGATGTGTTCTCCCTATGAGATAGAGAGGACTAAGACATTTTTACATGATCTGGGGACATTTAAATGGGCACAGTCAGATTCAAAAACTTTTTATATCTTGTACATCTTGGCAAAACATTAACCTTTCTAATATACTTAATAAGAAAATGTTATTTCCTTGCATATTAAATCATGACTTTGTCTAAGCTGGAGCACAGGCATGGACAAAGTCCAGTAAGTGAGGGTGGGCTAGCACTCCTCTCTCCTGTCTGATAGCACTCCTCTATGCTCTCTGCTGGCTGATAGGATAGGACAGAGCACAGAGGAGTCCTGTCAGACAGTAGAGAGCACAGAGGAGTCCTGTCAGACAGGAGAGAGCACAGAGGAGTCCTGTCAGACAGGAGAGAGCACAGAGGAGTGCTATCAGACAGGAGAGAGCACATAGGAGTCCTTTCAGACAGGAGAGAGCACAGAGGAGTGCTATCAGACAGGAGAGAGCACAGAGGAGTCCTATCAGACAGGAGAGAGCACAGAGAAGTGCTATCAGACAGGAGAGAGGAGTGCTAGCCCACCCTCACTTACTGGACTTTGTCCATGCCTGTGCTTCAGCTTGGACAAAGCTATGATTTCTATAAAAAGGAAATAACATTTTCTTATGAAGTATATTAGTAAGGTTAATGTTTTGCCAAGATGTACAATGTATACATTTTTTTCTATCTGACAGTGCCCATTTAAGGTTCGTTCCATTTATGATATAGAGAGTACCAGAAAGGTTCCTCTCGTGATCTGTAATAGAACAAGGCATTGTTCTCAGGATGAGAACAGGACGACAATCTTCTCCCATGTTGTGGGGATATTCTTCCCATAATGTGGAGTAGACCAAGGTGCTCTTCTTCCCGATGAGAAGAGGGCTGCATAGCATGTTCCTAATATGATTAAGAAAAGAGAGCAAGATGTTCCTCCTCCTCATTGTTCTTCTGGCAGTAAGATAACTTGCTGCAGCAAGCGACCGCTGTCACGCCCCCTTCCCATAGACTTTGGTAGAGGGGGCGGGGGTGACGTCACGAGGGGGCGGGCGAGACGTCACGAAGGGGCCGGGCGAGACGTCACGAAGGGGCCGGGCGAGACGTCACGAAGGGGCCGGGCGAGACGTCACGAAGGGGCCGGGCGAGACGTAATGAAGGGGCCGGGCGTGACGTCGCGCCCGGCGGCTGCGAACACGGAAGCCCGCACACAGCGATCGGAGTAATGAACTTCCGGACGCTGTGAGCGGAGCTCTGAACTGCAGGGCATCGCAAAACCCCTTTAAGATTTTTAAATAGAAGTAATGTACAAATCGGTGTAACTTTCTGGCACCAATCAATTTGAAAAATTGGTATTCCACCAGAGTACCCCTTTAATAATAGGAACAAAGCAGAAGATCACCGTTTTACTTTGTATAAGAATAAAATACATCCTGAATCCTAAATACATTCTAATAATCCAAAAATTACTCCAACATTTCAGATAAGATTTGTAAAGACAAAAACTATGTCTGGGTCATCTAACAGAATCACATAATAACCATAACTCAGTGCCAAGAACTTTTAGCAATATAAATACTTCAACATTCATTTTTATAGCACAGAAAACTTGCTCTCAGAAGGCTCTCTATGGGCATTTGTCAAGTGGAAGATAGAAAATCCAAGTAAATAAGGCAATGTTTCTTTCCTGGTGCCCTGGGGCACTGCTCACACCCCAGGCCGCAGACAGGAATGCAAAAGAACTGCCATTTGGGCAATGCGTCATGCAGATTAGTAAAGTAATGAACAGTCGTCTAGCTGGTGTGAAGATAAAAAATAAAAAATTTTAATGAGATTTTTATTATATATTTAATTTTTTTATACTTATGGAATTGAATTAACACTTTAGTTCTTATCTTTAATTTTTACAACCAGATATTCAGTGTTTCACAGTAAAACCATTGCTTGAGCTGCCACCGAAGTTCAAGAATAAGCCTGTCGCTGAGCAGATTTTAAGGTATGTACAATCTGCTATTAAAGTTTTCTGCTACTGCTGAAGAGTCTTCCCAACTTATTAAAGGGGTACTCCACCCCTAGACATCTTTTTTCCTATCCATAGGATAGAGGATAAGATGTCTGATCAAAGTGGTCAGAAATTTTAAGCAGCCCTATAGACCCGATCTGCTATCCTGTAAGTAGGGGTTCATTTAAAGGGGTAATCCATGCTTAGAAAAACATGCTCTCTTCCAAAAAGAGGGTTACAGCTATTCTCAGTTTTTGTGTGGTATTACAACTTGGCTCCCATCACTTGATTAGAACTGAGCTGCAATAGGACACACAATCTGAGGATGTGTGGTGCTTCTTTAGGAAGAAAGCCGCTATATTTATCTAATCATGGAAAAATACGACTTTCTTGCAAAAACAGCACTACGCCTATCCATAGGTTGCCTTTGTGGAACAATGCAGATTTGTATGCTATTTATGATCTGTGAAAACCTGGGGTACAACCCCCTAGGGAAGAGTTCCCCAACCTGCAACCAGCTGTTGCAAAACTATAACTTCCAACATGTCCTAAAGCTCAATGTTGTCAGAGAATTCTAAGGTTTGTAGTTCTACAACACCTGGAAAGCCACAGTTTGGTGTACATTGTCCTTGGGGAACAATAATGGCTGCCATTGGTGGCTCAGTCTATTTGGAAACATGTTTCCTTGCTCTACTGGGGTCCTTTATTGAAGTCCAAATAGGACCCACACCTGTGTGCAGTTTGTATGTTCTTCTTGGCTTTCTTTGGGTTTGATAGTTTCTTCCCCATGTTCAAAAACATAGTTTTTTTGGGGTAACTATGAAAATATTATTTGGTGCTGGAACTAATGTGGATCTTTACGGCATAAAGTGTTTCAGACTTCATATATGCAATACGGAACTGAATTAATTTTATGTTAGAAGTAGTTATATATTCAGATCTATAGGTTGTGTATATACATGTATGTAAAATCTTTAGGTTGTGTGTATATACATGTATGATCTATAGAGCGTGTGTGTATTTATGTATGTTATATCTATTGGTCGTGCGCGTGTGTATACAAAATGTGTGTAAAATCTTTAGATTGTGTGCGTATACATGTATGTAAAATCTATAGGTTGTTTTATAAAATTTAAATATAACAGTGACATCAAAAGATCAAAGGAAAAAGACGTTATACTCATGGCCAACTATACATTATACGGCCATGTTAAAGAAAAAACAAATAAATGTAAATATTATATTAACCCCTTCATGACCCAGCCCATTTTCACCTTCATGACCTGGGCATTTTTTGAAAATCTGACCACTGTCACTTTAAACATTAATAACTTTGGAATGCTTTTACTTATCATTCTGATTCCGAGATTGTTTTTTCGTGACATATTCTACTTTATTTTATCGGTAAAATTTCACTGATATTTGTATCCTTTCTTGGTAAAAAATCTAAAAATTTCATGAAAATTTTGAAAATTTAGCATTTTTCTAACTTTGAAAGTCTCTGCTTGAAAGGAAAATGGATATTCCAAATAAATTACATATTGATTCACATATACAATATGTCTACTTTGTGTTTGCATAAAAAAATTGACAAGTTTTTACTTTTGGAAGACATCAGAGGGCTTCAAAGTTCCGCAGCAATTTTCCAATTTTTCTCAAGATTTTCAAAATCTTAATTTTTCAGGGCCCAGTTCAGGTTGGAAGTGGATTTTAAGGATCTTCATATTAGAAATACCCCATAAATGACCCCATTATAAAAACTGCACCCCCCAAAGTATTCAAAATGACATTCAGTAAGTGTTTTAACCCTTTAGGTGTTTCACAGGAATAGCAGCAAAGTGAAGGAGAAAATTCTAAATCTTCATTTTTTACACTCGCATTTTCTTGTAGACCCAATTTTTTAATTTTTACAAGGGGTAAAAGGAGAGAAATCACCCTAAAATTTGTAACTCAATTTCTCTCGAGTAAGGAAATACCTCATATGCGTATGTAAAATGTTCGGTGGGCGCAGTAGAGGGCTCAGAAGGGAAGGAGCGACAATGGGATTTTGGAGAGTGAGTTTTTCTGAAAGGGTTTTTGGGGGGCATGTCCCATTTAGGAAGCCCCTATGGTGCCAGAACAGTGGACCCCCCCCACATGTGACCCCATTTTGGAAACTATACCCCTCATGGAATGTAATAAGGGGTGCAGTGAGCATTTACACCCCACTGGCGTTTGACAGATATTTGAAACGGTGGACTGTGCAAATCAAAAATTTTATTTTTCATTTTCACAGACCACTGTTCCAAAAATCTGTCATACACCAGTGGGGTGTAAATGCTCACTGCACCCCTTATTACATTCCGTGAGGGGTGTAGTTTCCAAAATGGGGTCACATATGGATATTTATTGTTTTGCGTTTGTCAGAACTGCTGTAACAATCAGCCACCCCTGTGCAAATCGCCTCAAATGTACATGGTGCACTCTCCCTTCTGGGCCTTGTTGTGCGCCCCCAGAGCACTTTGCGCCCACATATGGGGTATCTCCGTACTCAGGAGAAATTGCGTTACAAATTTAGAGGGTCTTTTTTCCCTTTTACCTCTTGTGAAAATGAAAAGTATAGGGCAACACCAGCATGTCAGTGTAAAAAATTTATTTTTTTACACTAACATGCTGGTGTAGACCCCAACTTCACCTTTTCATAAGGGGTTAAAGAAGAAAAAGCCCCCCAAAATTTGTAAGGCAATTTCTCCCGAGTACGGCGATACCCCATATGTGTCCCAAAACTGTTGCCCTGAAATACGACAGGGCTCCAAAGTGAGAGAGCGCCATGCGCATTTGAGGCCTGAATTAGGGATTTGCATAGGGGTGGACATAGGGGTATTCTACGCCAGTGATTCTCAAACAGGGTGCCTCCAGCTGTTACAAAACTCCCAGCATGCCTGGACAGTCAATGGCTGTCCGGCAATACTGGGAGTTATTATTTTGCAACAGCTGGAGGCTCCGTTTTGGAAACAGTAGCGTACCAGACGTTTTTCATTTTTTGGGGGGAGGGGGGCTGTGTAGGGGTATGTGTATATGTAGTGTTTTTTACTTTTTATTTTAGGTTAGTGTTAGTGTAGTGTAGTGTTTTTAGGGTACAGTCACACGGGCAGAGGTTCACAGCAAGTTTGCCGCTGGAAGTTTGAGCTGCAGCGCAAAATTTGCGCCATCTCAAACTTGCAGCACTCACTGTAAACCTCCGCCCATGTGAGTGTACCCTGTACATTCACATTGGGGGGAGGGGGCAAACATCCAGCTGTTGCAAACTCCGAGCATGCCCTTTGGCTGTCCGTGCATGCTGGGAGTTGTAGTTTTGCAACAGCTGGAGGAACACTGGTTTGGAAACACTAAGTTATGTAATAAACTTTCAAGTGTTTTGCAACCAAACTTAGTGTTTCCAAACCAGTGTGCCTCCAGCTGTTGCAAAACTACAACTCCCAGCATGCATGGTCTGTCAGTGCATGCTGGGAGTTATAGTTTTGCAACAATTGCAACAGCTGGAGGCACTGAGGTAGGAAACGGACAATGTTTCCCAACTAGTGTGCCTCCAGATGTTGCAAAACTACAACTCCCAGCATGCCCAGACTGCCAAGGCATGCTGGAAGTTGTAGTTCGGCAATATCTGAAGGATCAGATGTTGCTGAACTACAACTTCCAGCATGCCTGGGCAGTCTGGGCATGCTGGGAGTTGTAGTTTTGCAACATCTGGAGGTCCACAGTTTGGAGACCACTGTATAATGGTCTCCAATCTGTGCTCTTCCAGATGTTAGAGAACTACAACTCCCAGCATGCCTGGACAGACTGAGCATGCTGAGATTTGTAGTTTTGCAACATCTGGAAGAGCACAGATTGGAGACCATTATACAGTGGTCTCCAAACTGTGGACCTCCAGATGTTGCAAAACTACAACTCCCAGCATGCCCAGAAAGCCAAAGGCTGTCTGGGCATGCTGGGAGTTGCAGTTTTGAAACTCTCAGAGGCAGCAGTGAGATCGCTTTACGGCGATCTCACTGCTGCCAATGAAGATGCCGCACTGCTGCCGGAAACTCACCTCCGGGACGCAGCGCAGCCAGGACCGCACCGAGGACGTCGGGACCGCACGGAGGACGCCGGGACCGCTCGGGACACCGCTCCGACGGGTAAGTGACGCCGGGGGACGGGACAGGGACACTTAGCAGAGCGGTGTGTGTCCCGATCCCCGTGATCGGGACTTACACACCGCGCTGCTAAGTATTTTCATAGCGAAACGCTGCTATCAGCTAGTCAGATTTGACCAGCTGATAGCAGCGATCGCTGGGGGGGGGTGGGGGACGAAACCCCCCGTGGTCGCACAGTAAGATGGCTGGCTATCAGTGATAGCCACCATCTTTCCGGGCGCTGCGGGATGCCGCGAGTAGCGGCAGTAATGTCCATGACGTACCTGTATGTCATGGGTCGGGAACACCTTGCCACCCATGACGTACAGGTATGTCATAGGTCGGGAAGGGGTTAACTATCCCGTCTCTTGCCCTTAACACACAATAGCTGACTGACTCCCTCTCCTTCTACCATCCACCCCCCCATTTCCCCGACCCCCCCCCCCCCCGATCCCTCCCTTGTCTCTCCTCTCTCTTCCCCGTCCTCTCCTCTGTCTCTCCTTCTTCCAGACCCTTTTAGCCTGACTCGCTCATGATTAACTCATATTCTGCAGTATTTCGAAAACGTTTCCACTCATGCCATGTACTTATGGACTCAGTGTCCATATCTCTGTTTGTCAATCTCAGGTTCTCCAGGTACATGGCATCATTCACTCTAGTACACCATAAAGACACCGTTGGACCCTTTTTCTGTCTCCAGAAAAATGAGATACAATTTCTTGTTAACATTACAAGAAAGCTGAGCAGAGAATATCTGTAACTTTTCATAGATATGTCGCTATACTGTAGCAAGAAGCTGTAGTTCCAAGTCCCTCTCCCGCACGTGTTTTATTGGGGCCCATTGACAAACACATTTCTTCAAATTTAGTAATGTTCACTGAATATTGTTCCGGTTTTGGGATAAATTGAATGTAGTGTTTTAACTGTATGGTCCTCCAAAACCCCAGCGGTGTGGGTGAGCTTATTCTGGCCACATCTACCCAATTATTATGTGAGTGTATATCCCTCAGATGGATAGAACTCAATCTACCTATGCTAGGTGGGGTAATTTACATACAGTAGGGTCTTCACATACATCTAAAGTGGAACCTATTGTCTGATGTTTCCTCAAGCCCATGTTTTCAACCTCTTTACTCCATGAGAGGCAGTTCAACAGGATTTTTGTTCCCCCCTTTCCACCGTAACCCAGAGTTTTGGGTCTACCCTTCTGCACCACTCAACCACTCTTGCAAGATTCACTGCTCCACAGTACCCCTTTAATTCTGGAGGGCCTACTCCTCCTTTTTCCTTAGGCCGGCACATTACTTCTCTCTTTGTTCTTGATTTTCTCCCTCCTCATATACACTCGTTTTGTATTGTTGCCATTTCCTTAAAAAAGGCGTATGGCAGTTTTACTTGGAGACACTGGAAACGATATTTGAAAAAATCGTCATCTTATATAACGCACATCGGATGCCAGATCACCATTTCTGGCTCTGGTGTCGAACTGAGTTAATCAGAGGGGCAAGTTTTTAACTGTTTAGGTCTCTCCTATCTGCTGCAATCCAGACCCCCAATAATTTAACCGCTTGTGTTGCCCATTTAAATTTAAAGGTTCTTTGTAGATGACATACCGTATCTTTTGTAAGCGAGATGTTCAGCGCTTCTGATTTTCCGAAATGTATCTTAAAATTGGAAAATCTAGTATATTTTTCAATTTCTTGCATTACTGTTGGTAGTGTAACTAGAGGTTTTGGGATAAAGAATATCAAATCGTCTGCATACGTGGCCACTTTGTGAGTAATCCCCTGTACCATTACTCCCCCCAGATCTCCATTCCTTCTAATTATGCATAAAAAAGATTCCAGTACCAGAATGAAGATCAGGGGGGAGAGCGGGCACCCTCTATAGGTTTTGTGTGTATACAAGTATGTAAAATCGAGTGTGTGTATACATGCATGCATATCTATAGGTTGTGTGTGTATATACATGTATGTATATCTATAGGTTGTGTGTGTATATACATGTATGTATATCTATAGGTTGTGTGTGTATATACATGTATGTAAAATCGAGTGTGTGTATACATGTAAACATGGAAACTATAGACCGGTAAGTTTAACGTGCATTGTGGGTAAATTGTTTGAAGGACTTATAAGGGATTACATACAGGAATACATAGGGGATAATTGTATTATAAGTGATAGCCAGCATGGGTTTACTAAGGATAGAAGTCTTCAAACCAATCTAATTTGCTTTTATGAAGAGGTGAGTAGAAGCCTTGACAGAGGAATGGCTGTGGATATAGTGTTTCTGGATTTTGCTAAAGCATTTGATACTGTCCCTCACAGACGTCTGACAGGTAAGTTAAGGTCTTTGGGTTTGGAAATTTTAGTTTGTAACTGGATTGAACACTGGCTCATGGATCGTACCCAGAGAGTGGTGGTTAATGATTCGTACTCTGATTGGTCCCCGGTTATTAGTGGTGTACCCCAAGGTTCAGTACTGGGACCGCTGTTGTTTAATTTATTTATCAATGATATAGAGGATGGTATTAACAGCTCTGTATCTATCTTTGCAGATGACACCAAGCTTTGTAGCACGGTACAGTCTATAGAGGATGTGCATAAGTTACAAGATGACTTGGATAGACTAAGTGTCTGGGCATCCACTTGGCAAATGAGGTTCAATGTGGATAAATGTAAAGTTATGCATCTGGGTACTAATAACCTGCATGCATCGTATGTCTTAGGGGGGATTAAACTGGCAGAGTCACTGGTAGAGAAGGATCTGGGTGTACTTGTAGATCACAGACTACAGAATAGCATGCAATGTCAGGCTGCTGCTTCCAAAGCCGGCAGGATATTGTCATGTATCAAAAGAGGCATGGACTCAAGGGACAGGGACATAATACTCCCCCTTTATAAAGCATTGGTACGGCCTCACCTGGAATATGCTGTTCAGTTTTGGTCACCTGTCCATAAAAGGGACACTGCGGAGTTGGAAAGGGTGCAGAGACGCGCGACTAAACTAATATGGGGCTTGGAACATCTTAGCTATGAGGAGCGATTAAAGGAGTTACAATTGTTTAGTCTTGAGAAGAGACGTTTAAGGGGGGATATGATAAACGTATATAAGTATATTAATGGCCCATACAAAAAATATGGAGAAAAACTGTTCCAGGTTAAACCCCCCCAAAGGACGAGGGGGCACTCCCTCCGTCTGGAGAAAAAAAAGTTTAGTCTCAAGGGGCGACACGCCTTCTTTACCGTGAGGACTGTGAATTTATGGAACGGTCTACCTCAGGAACTGGTCACAGCAGGAACAATTAACAGCTTTAAAACAGGATTAGATACATTCCTGGAACAAAATAAGATTAATGCTTATGAAGAAATATAAAATCTCATCCCTTCCCCAATATCGCGCCACACCCCTACCCCTTAATTCCCTGGTTGAACTTGATGGACATATGTCTTTTTTCGACCGTACTAACTATGTATGTATATCTATAGGTTGTGTGTGTATACATGTATGTATATCTATAGGTTGTGTGTGTATACATGTATGTATATCTATATGTTTTGTGTGTATACATGTATGTATATCTATAGGTTGTGTGTGTATACAAGTATTTAAAATCGAGTGTGTGTATACATGTATGTATATCTATAGGCTGTGTGTGTATACATGTATGTAAAATCGAGTTTGTATATAAATGCATGCATATCTATAGGTTGTGTGTATACATGTATGTAAAATTTAGTGTGTGTATACATGTATGTATATCTATAGGTTGTGTGTATGAATGTGAAATCTATAGATTGTGTGAGTATCCATGTATGTATATCTTTAGTGTGTGTATAAATCTATGTAAAATCTATACGTTATGTGTATACAAGTCTATAGGTCGTGTGTGTATACATATATGTAAAATATATAGGTCATGTGTGTGTATTCACATGTATAGATATCTATACGTTGTGTTTGTATACATTTATGTAAAATCTATAGACCATGTGTGTATACATGTATGCTAAATGTATAGTTTGTGTATAAATGTATGGAAAATCTATTGACCAGTGGTCTTCAACCTGCGGACCTCCAGATGTTGCAAAACTACAACTCCCAGCATGCCCGGACAGCCAACGGCTGTCCGGGCATGCTGGGAGTTGTAGTTTTGCAACATCTGGAGGTCCGCAGGTTGAAGACCACTGCTATAGACCATGTGTGTATACATGTATGGTAAATGTATAGTTTGTGTGTGTGTATAAATGTATGTAAAATCTGTCGTGTGTATAGGTGTAAAAGCTATAGGGACTGTGTGTGTGTGTGTGTATACATGTATGTAAAATCTATAGGAATTTCTGAAAAATGACATTGCAGAAATGCCCTTCCGGTTTTCAATGAGATGTCTCTGGGTTAAGCTTGTGTTTTGTTCATCTAGTAAGCTAGAATTACTCATTTTTGTGATCATACAGTAATCCCCAATAGGGTTGTAAATAGTGGAGCAGATGCAGGAGGAGTCTTACGTAACAGTAAAGCAGGCCTGGCTCCCCCGTGCTGCCCTGTATGCACACACGTAGGAGGATGAAATCTCTGCGTAGCTCAGTAACCCTGCAGGGCAGAACGCTGCGCCTCCATCACACTCTGTTCCCATTCCTCTCCAGAGAATGGAAGGTAAAGCGAAGTGTTAATGAACTGCCTTAAAATTCACATTCACGTTTTGTAAATAGGAGAAATATACAGGGACATTTATATGGCTCCGCATTTACGGTTTCATAGTAATCGCTTATATACTTCTCTGATGATTTTGCACTCCCTCCCATACCCCTCTCATAAAATAGCGATGCGGTTTTATTATTCCTACTGGATTATATGAAGAGATGAATCTGTACTTTATCCTACGGCACGGTTTCCCAACCAGTGAGCCTCCAGCTGTTGCAAAACTACAACTCCCAGCCTGCCTGGACTGTCCGGGCATGCAGGGATTAGTAGTTTTTCAACAGCTGGAGGCACACTTGTTGGAAAACACTGTCTTAGAGAAAGTAGAATTAAAGGGCCTGTTATATATGAATTCTTGCATTTATTCTCCCCATTATGTGTCATATTAAAGGAGATCTGTGGAACTCATTTTGTATAATCCCCTGTGCCCAGGCTGCAGAAAGTAACAAAAAAAAACTTTAGCTCACCTTCCTACGTTCCCCCCGTTGCTCCATTATTGGTGTCTCGGTCCTCCGGTGATGGGCTTCTTCCTGGGGAAGGTGACTGATACTATTCTCAGCGATCTCCCGCCTCGGCCTGTGATAGGCTGAGGGCACTGTCCTGTAAGGAGCCTGGGCAGCAGGGAAAAGCCGGGGCCCGGGTTCCTTACATGACAGTAGGAAGGTGATTTAAAGTTTTTTGTTTTTGTTACTTTTTGCAGCCGGGCACAGGGGATTATAAAAAAAATAAATAAAAATGTGTACCACAGATCTCCTTTAAGATGTGCTCTGCCCAACAACTCCTGCACAAAATGACGTCACTTTAGTTGTTTATATCGCAATCGCAAAGCCATGAATGCTTTATACTTAATACAAAGTTCAATCAATAATTCTACATACTTAAAAGTCACTAGGGAAGCCCCCCCCCCCCCCCCCCCCCCCCCATCAGACTCCATGCTCGGTTTTCTTCTAGTAACGCGCAGAGATTAGGGAGTTATTGAATTATCTAAAGATAAGGGAGGTTTGTGCAGCAGCCTCATGATACACATGGCTGCCCGAGGCCAAGTAATAGCCTGAGATAGCCCCTTAGATGTGGGTCCGCGGGGAATCCGCACAAAGCCTTGTTTTCTTCACCAATCATTAGAAAGTGCTGAGCGTAAGGACAGAATTAAAAGTCGACTAAATGATTGTTTGCACATCATCTGCTTTCAGCCGTGTATGGGGAGATAGGTACAGTCTGCTATGACACATTTCAATTTGTTAAGTTTATGAAAGCAAGGAATTTCAATATTGTAATGCGTAATGGAATAATGGCTTTATAATTACTGATAGGCGCTTCTCCATGTAAAATCTCTCTCGCCCTACTTAACCATAACCTTTCCTAACAAGATGTACAGTCAGCCAGTATAGACGTGCATATATAGGTATAGCATTCCTTTAATCTGGCGTCCTATAATATATAATGCTTTATTAAGCTGTTGACACGACGGAAAAAATTCACAGAATGCCCAAAAAATAAACACAGGCAGGCATTCCGCAAATCTAAATGTTCTGCCGGCTCTATGACCGCTCGGAAATGTGCCGTCTCCATAGACAGCAATGCATTTCCGAGCAGAATCCGCAGAAATAATGAATGTGTTTCTGCCTCAGCAGAATCCTATTGAAATTTCTGAGCTAAACTTTTCCACGGAATTCTGTTTGAAATTCGGCCATGTGAACATGGCCTTATACAGCGCAGGCTTCTAGCTCTGCTCTGCAGTATAATGTGGAATTTCCAAGAAAACTAGGTCCTGTTCACACTAGAATCAGGTTTCTATTTCATGAGGCTAGAATGGCAGAAAAAATGGTTTATAACCAAATGTCAGTGATCCCAAATGTCCCTGGTTTAAAAAAATAATGATAAAAATCTGCAGAAATCCTGCAGTGGTTAATCTGCTAAAATTTTGGCTGGGTGGAAGCAATTTACGTAAGTGGCGGAGTTACCAATATATTTGTGCTTCTACAGCAGTGGTCTCCAAGCTGTGGACCTCCAGCTGTTGCAAAACTACAACTCCCAGGATGTGTGGACAGCTGGGCATCCTGGGAGTTGTAGTTTTGCAACAGCTGGAGGCCCACAGTTTAACCCTTAAGGACCGAGGGTTTTTCCGTTTTTGCATTTTCGTTTTTTCCTCCTTGCCTTTAAAAAATCATAACTCTTTCAATTTTGCACCTAAAAGACCATATGATTGCTTATTTTTTGTGCCACCAATTCTACTTTGTAATGACGTCAGTCATTTTGCCCAAAAATCTACAGCGAAACGGAAAAAAAAATCATTGTGAGACAAAATTGAAAAAAAAAATGCCGTTTTGTAACTTTTGGGGGCTTCCGTTTCTACATAGTAAATTTTTCGGTAAAAATGACACCTTATCTTCTGTAGGTCCATACGATTAAAATGATACCCTACTTATATAGGTTTGATTTTGTCGTACTTCTGGAAAAAATCATAACTACATGCAGGAAAATTAATACGTTTAAAATCTTCATATTCTGACCCCTATAACTTTTTTATTTTTGCGCATATGGGGCGATATGAGGGCTCATTTTTTGCGCCGTGATCTGAAGTTTTCAGCGGTACCATTTTTGTATTGATAGGACTTATTGATCTTATTGATTTTTATTCATTTTTTCATGATATAAAAAGTGACCAAAAATGCACTATTTTGGACTTTGGAATTTTTTCGCGCGTATGCCATTGGCCGTGCGGTTTAATTAATGATATATTTTTATAATTCGGACATTTCCGCACGCAGCGATATCATATGTTTATTTTAATTTTTATTTACACAGTTTTTTTTTCATGGAAAATGGGGGGTGATTCAAACTTTTAATAGGGAAGGGGTTAAATGATCTTTATTCACTTTTTTTTCACTATAACACTGCACACACTGATCTTTTACATTGATCACTGGTTTCTCATAGGAAACCAGTGATCGATGATTCTGACGCTTGACTGCTCATGTCTGGATCTCAGGCACTGAGCAGGCATTCGGCGATCAGACGGCGAGGAGGAAGGTAGGGATCCTCCAGCTGTCCTATAAGCTATTCAGGATGCCGCGGTTTCGCCACGGCTATCCCTAACAGCTCCCTGAGCTAATCGGCATGCTTTCACTTTCACTTTAGACGCGGCGTTCAACTTTGAACGCCGCATCTAAAGGGTTAATAGCGCGCGGCACCGTGACCAATGCCGCGCGCTATTAGCCACGGGTCCCGGCCGTTGTTAGAGGCCGGGCCCGACCCGCTATGACGTGGGGCCACGCCGTGGCCCCGCGTTATAGATCGGGAGCGGACTCATTACGTACCGGTACATCATGTGTCCTTAAGGGGTTAAAGGGGTTATTCAGGGGAAAAAAACTTATATATATATATATATATATATATATATATATATCAACTGGCTCCAGAAAGTTAAACAGATTTGTAAATTACTTCTATTAAAAAATCTTAATCCTTTCAGTACTTTTTAGCTGCTGAAGTTGAGCTGTTCTTTTCTGTCTAAGTGCTCTCTGATGACACCTGTCTCGGGAACTGTCCAAAGTAGAAGCAAATCCCCATAGCAAACCTATTCTACAGTACTCTGTGCAGATATGTCAGTAGAGAGCACTATGGAAAGACAGAAAAGAACAAGTCAACTTCAGCAGCTGATAATTCTTGGAAGGATTAAGATTTTTTAATAGAAGTAATTTACAAATCTGTTTAACTTTCTGGAGCCAGTTGATATATATAAACAAGTTTTTTCCTGGAATACCCCTTTAAAGACCTCTGTTCTGCAAAGGGGGGAGGCTCCTGCTGCAGCCAGACACAGCCCAGACAGCGACATGGCTGATCTCCTGGGGCAGATAGGAAAGATTTCTTTATATATTTAGTTTTAATTTCAATATAAGGTAAGGTTTTAAATGGCAAAAACTTACCAGGAAAGGTTAGGCTGGGTTCACACCACGTTTTCTTAAATACGGTACCCGTATACGGTTGGGAGGAGGGGGGCGGGGCTTAATCGCGGCGCCCGCACTCAGCCTTATTCGGGAACCGTATTTCATGCAAGTCTATGAGCCGACCGGAGTGAACCGCAGCCTCCGGTCGGCTTTGTTTTCGGCCGTATGCGGTTTCCCGACCGCAGGCAAAAACATGGTCGACCACGTTTTTGCCTGTGGTCGGGAAACCGCATACGGCCGAAAACAAAGCCGACCGGAGGCTGCGGTTCACTCCGGTCGGCTCATAGACTTGCATTAAATACGGTTCCCGAATACGGCTGAGTGCGGGCGCCGCAATTAAGCCCCGCCCCCCTCCTCCCAACCGTATACGGGAACCGTATTTAAGAAAACGTGGTGTGAACCCAGCCTTAAAGGATCTTAACATGTATATCTTGGAAGAAAGATTAGACAGAGGGGATTTCATAGAAACTTTGATTTCCATTATGTATATACAAGGTTTCTGCAGTAAAATCAGGAAGTATTACTTTACTGAGAGAGTAGTGGATGCATGGAATAGCCTTCCTGCAGAAGTGGTCACTGCAAATACAGTGAAGGAGTTTAAGCATGCATGGGATAGGCATAAGGCTATCTTTCATATAAGATAGGGATAGGCATAAGGCTATCCTTTATATATGATAGGGCTGTGTATAAGGCTATACTTTATATAATCATGGAAGACAAAAAAAAAGAGAACACGGAGTGCCTCATAGAATATTATCCTTCGTTAAAAAACAGCTATATGGTGTATATAAACAGGGTGCTCACCTGTATAGGTTGTGGGTTAGCCACAACACTATTATACGTTACTCAATCCCTCTCCGGGGAGAAAGCCAGGAACATGCAGCACGGAGACTATGACTATGACATATGCCCACCTGTGGTATGTAGACAAGGAAAAAGTTTTAAAAAAAAAAAGTAAAATGACTGACTAGTGCATTTATAGCACTTAAGGGGACTTATTGCGCAACTGGAACCCTTTTTTTTTTTTTTACTTTTTCCTTGTCTATACTTTATATAAGATAGGGATTGGTATAAGGCTATCCTTCACCTAAGATAGGGATAGACATAACGCTATCCTTTATATATGATAGGGCTGCATATAAGGCTATCCTTCATATAAGATAGGGATAGGCATAAGGCTATCCTTCATATAAGATAGGGATAGGTATAAAGCTATACTTCATATAAGATAGGGATAGGTATAAGGCTATCCTTCATATAAGATAGGGAAAGGTATAAGGCTATCCTTCATCTAAGATAGAAATAGGTATAAGGCTATCCTTTATATAAGATAGGGATAGGTATAAGACTATCCTTCATATAAGATAGGGAAAGGTATAAGGCTATCCTTCATCTAAGATAGAAATAGGTATAAGGCTATCCTTTATATAAGATAGAGATAGGTATAAGACTATCCTTCATATAAGATAGGGAAAGGTATAAGGCTATCCTTCATATAAGATGGGATAGGTATAAGGCTATCCTTCATATAAGATGGGGCTATTCATAGTATTCAAAATATTGGGCAGACTAGATGAGATGGGCCAAATGGTTTATATCTGCCGACACATTCTGTTTGTTTGGATTCCTCAAAAACCTCATCCACACCTAGCGGAAGAGATCAGATCATTGTGAATTTCAGCTTATAAAATCCAATTTTGCAGCATGCCGATTATGTGCAGCTTTTAACTGCAGACTTTATCCTTTGCAATCTACAGGGTGAAAGCCATTGCAAATAAAATGCAAGAAAAATTTACATTTTGTTGGGAATGGTATGACGTGAAAAAACGTCTGCTGCATTTGAGTGTATTTTACAGTTAAGATAACAATTAAATAAATAATAGAGTCCAGTAATCCAGAATATACTGATAATCTAATACCTTGATTAAAATATAACAGATACATAGAAACAGGGCTGATCACTATAGTTGTGAGTGTTGATGCTGAGCGGGTGCGAAATAGAAAAAATCAGTCACTAAGAAGAGAGTCTGACACTGTAGCAAAGTCAGGTTTAAGCCTCTCATCGTATAGTACATACAAGGGGGAAATTTATCAAAACCTGTGCAGAGGAAAAGCTGTGCTGTTGCTCATAGGCTCATAGCAACCAATCAGATCACTTCTTTCATTGTTCAGAGGCCTTGGTCGACACAGCCCCATGCACTGAGCAGAGAGAGCCCGGGCTTCCAGTAGTCGGACCCCTGCTGATTAGAAACCTATCCCCTATACTGTGTATACGGTTTTCATACTGAGCCATGAGTATATCCGGTGTTCATACTGAGCCATGAGTATATCCAGTCTTTATACTGAGCCATGAGTATATCCGGTCTTTATACTGAGCCATGAGTATATCCGGTCTTTATACTGAGCCATGAGTATATCTGGTCTTTATACTGAGCCATGAGTATATCCGGTCTTTATACTGAGCCATGAGTATATCCGGTCTTTATACTGAGCCATGAGTATATCCAGTCTTTACACTACACCATGAGTATATCCGGTCTTTATACTGAGCCAAGAGTATATCCGGTCTTTATACTTAGCCATGAGTATGTCTGGTCTTCATAATGAGCCATGAGTATATCCAGTCTTCATACTGAGCCATGAGTATATCAGGTGTTCATACTGAGCCATGAGTGCATCCGGTCTTTATACTGAGCCATGAGTATATCCGGTCTTCATACTGAGCCATGAGTATATCCGGTCTTCATACTGAGCCATGAGTATATCCGGTCTTTATACTTAGCCATGAGTATATCCGGTGTTCATACTGAGCCATGAGTATGTCCAGTCTTTATACTTAGCCATGAGTATGTCTGGTCTTCATAATGAGCCATGAGTATATCCAGTCTTCATACTGAGCCATGAGTATATCCGGTGTTCATACTGAGCCATGAGTATGTCCGGTCTTTATACTTAGCCATGAGTATGTCTGGTCTTCATAATGAGCCATGAGTAAATCCGGTCTTTATACTGAGCCATGAGTATGTCTGGTCTTCATATTGAGCTATAATTATGTAGTCATGATAGATGTGCATTACCTTATACTGTCTTTTGTATCCTTCAGTTTCTACAGAGTGAATGAAGTCGTTCGGTTCCAGTACTCACGGCCTATCCGAAAAGGAGAAAAAGATCCGGACAACGAATTTGCTGTAAGTACAGGAGGATTTAGTGACTAGAAATTCCTCAAAGACATTTGAAGATCGAGAAATGTAATTATTATACACTCTGCCTGCTGCGAAAAGAAGACAGTTCAGGGGCCAATTGCAGGAGATCGATAGATCATAATCGAAGTGAAAACAGCTTGTGTGCTATAAATACTGTCATTTCCATTGTCACTTTACAGATAGGGAGCTTGTTGTTACTTAGGAGATGCGGGATGTGCAGGCAGTCGTAATCATTATCAGAATTTTGCTTTCATTCTCCAAAAATAATGAAATTGTTGGCACATTATGTAATATGATGGATAGAGCGATTTATGGCAGCCTATACTCTGTCTATGCCACAGCCTGTGCCATCTGGCGCAGCCCGTCCTAAAACATCTTACCATAATTTACAGGGCGGCCACAGGGAATAGGATTGATCTATCCCTTTTGGCTTTCAGATTACTAACATTCATTAAAGGTGTATTACCATCTTATAAAGTGACAGCATAGTGCTAGGTAAAGAAGATTCTCACAATTGGTGAATGTCCCAATGGTTGAATCCTCACAGATCATAAAGTGATATCATATCCCAGCAAAGTACCATCACTTTACATTCAGTTATACCCTGGGGATATCTACCCAAGCAGCTATAAATTCCATTTTTTAATCTAGAATTTGGAATGGAGTTTAGATTAAGAATATGCTATTTATTAGTTGTATTGTCTCACAGAATAGGAAGGAGAAGACTTGAATTACCACAGCCCTTTACTTCCTCCCTGCTAATGTCAATTGCCAAAGTAATAGGTAAAGACAAGTATAATGATAGCTGACAGGCTTGTAAATATAGTGATCAGGCTACAGCTCCAGTCTATCTGCGACCTGACAGACAATGGAAACAACCTAATGTTAGATGAAGTTGTATAAATGTTGCAGTGACTTATAGACAATGCCTTTAGAGTCCTGCTTCCTTATGCATTAAAATAACATAAGCATAAAGGTGGACAGCTCATCCCGCAGGTGCACAGGAACCTAAGTCCCGATCAACAGCTGCAGTGAATAGAGGTCGGCATTCATCAAAGAGATAAAATCCCACTTATTTTATTGATAACACATACATATCCAGGGACAGTTCACAAGTGCATGGTGGCTACAGATAAATAACCAACATGTTTCGAGCTGACTTTGCTCTTATTCATGGTTCTGTCCCTCTATGCTGTTATTTTGTTGTTATGCACTTATCGACTCTCTTTGTCTGGATTATAATTCATTACCATTAAAACAACAACCTGACTACATTGTTTATGCTGATCGGTTCTCACTCTATTTAGAATATGTGGATTGAGAGGACCACCTTTTCAATAGCCTACAAGCTTCCTGGGATACTGAGATGGTTCGAAGTTAGATCTGCAAATACGGTAAGATGCAATGATATTGTCATTAGTTGTGTCTCATGACCTTTATATCTGTTGTATTTGTCTCCTCAAAAATCGGCAGTCTATATTATAATATACCACCAACTGTCTGTCTTTGCTGTGGGCTGTAGTTTTAGGGTGCTAAGGCGTATGAGACATTAAAATGGTTTGTATACACAGGTTGGGCAGAATTACTTAAAAATAGAAATTACCTCAAAGAAAAAGGGGAATTTAAAGCCCAGGGGAAGTACTCTAAAACATAACTTTTAAAGGAGAACTCCAGAATAGAAAAATTGTCCTCCATACTGCCGGCAGTAAAAAAATAAATAGATACATACCTTCCTTCGCTCCCCCGGTGCCTCCGGTAACCCATTCCGAGTCATACTGCACTGAGCGGCAGTGTGACGAAAACGTCACACTGCCGCTCAGCCTATCCTATCGCCGGCCGATTCAGGACTTCGCTGCGGCCGGTGATTGGCTTAGTGCAGTAGGACTTGCCAACCCCCTGCAACCAGGAAGAGGATCGCGGTGGAGACCGGAGTGGGTTACCGGAGGCACAGGGGGAGTTTAGGAAGGTATGTATCTATTTTTTTTTTTTTTACTGCCGGCAGTATGGAGGACAATTTTTCTATTCTGGAGTTCTCCTTTAATGGTTCCTTTGTAAAGTCCACCAACAATTGTGACCCAATAAAATGTACATAATTAAATTCTGATACCAATTGTACCAATAATTGTAGCTGACCCAACGCCTTTCTGCTGCATGAAGCAGATTCCTCAGGGGAAATAATAATGGTACAATCACTTATCTCCTTGCTGTTAAGTTTGATAGCTGATTAATAAAACAGAATCATAGGGTCTGATTCTACTGTTTCACACACATACTACTTATTTAAGTCATTTATAAATAGGCTTGGAAAATTAGATAAGCCCAACATTATGCAGTATGAATAGTATAGAAACAGTACATCTTTATATACTCAATATCGGACTGGCCAGTTTCCTGAAGGTAATCTGTAACAAGAAGCGGAGAGAAAGAACATTTGCTTTTGGCACACTAGGCATTTTAAGAGGCAATATGTCCACACTGGATGATCTCACTACCTTCAATCCCTTCAGGAGGCCTAAAAAGTAAAGAAGAAAACATTCCCCAATTAGGGGTATTGTTCAAATGGCACGGTACCTGAAAAGGAAACTGCTGCCAGAACCTGGCTACTCACGTTTAGGTGTCTGGTTAGTTTTCAAGGGCCCGAGCGCAACCTACAGTGGTAGGGAGCCAAGCTACTGGCGCTCTGCCTGGGATTTCCGGTGTCCGGCCTGATATAAGGTGGGTCGTGATCTTGCATGATCTAGTCTGATCACATGATGCTGCTGCGTCCGTTCTGCAGTTTCACCTGCCAGAAGTTTGGTCACACCCCTCGGCGTGAAATGATGTCGCAGAGCAAACAAATTTGATAAAAAGGACATTACTTAGAATGTGATTTAGGCTGGTAAGTATTTTACTTACTCAATGTTAAAATAAATGGAAATGCATATACTTTTTAGGATGAGGCACATCAAACCAATAGATCGCTATGGATAGGATCTCTATGATAAAGCATAAGAGTTAGCAGGCCACCAACAACGTACTTCCGTATACTGTATACTTCTGTATACTGAATGGTGCACAAAAATTCTAATAATGCACCATTCCAAAAATGTGCATAAAATTTAAATTAAATGGCTCCTACCACCCCTGGGGAGATCCCTAAATGATACAGGGGTAGGGGAGGACATTTATTGATGGGGGCCTAGTGAACCTAAACTAGTCCCTAGTAAGCCCTATTTGTGCCCCTAATACCTAGGCGGGGTGGCCGCCCTAAAAAGGCAGTCCTGCAGTGGAACCTCCTATTAGCCCCTTTTCTATCCTATCTATGTAATGACACTAATCTCCGGACACCTACTAAAGCTAAGTTTCCACTTGGTTTTTTTCTGCCTGTTTTTGGATTACTGCCACTGCAGTTTTTGAGCCAAAGCCAGAAGTGTACTCAAAAGGAATAGGACATATAAAGGAAGGACTTACACTTCTGACTTTGGCTCGAAAACTGTAGTGGCAGTTTTCCAAAAACTGCCAGAAAAAAAAACAAGTGGAAACTTAGCCTAAGGGTCCACTCTCTGCCTGACATGTCATTAGGAGGAGCCATATAAACGTACATGTAATCTACAAAAAACATGCATACTTCTGCAGTTCATTGAGACCTGTAGGTGCAGTGAAATTTAGTTGATGGATCCATCGACACTCTTTTTGTAACAATATGCGATCCATATCTCCACCACGAGGGGAGGGTTTGACCCATTCCACTGCTGTGACGCTTAGTCCTCCTGTGCAGCCTCCATGTATGTTGTTCATGTGAACCGAGCAAGAGGTTTCCCTTTTATTTCTAATGTCGCCTTGTTTGAAGGCCCGTTTGGTTCTGCCCACATAATTCATGTTTTGCATGAACAGATAGCTACATAGATGACCCCACAGGAATCACAATTCATAAAGTTCCCTATTCTGAAGCTCATATTGGAATTTGTTTTTTGTAGATTTCATGTACGTTTATATGACTCCTCCCACCAAGTAATGACATGTCAGGCAGAGAGTGGACCCTTAGTAGGTGTCCAGAGAATAGTGTCATAACATAGATAGGATAGATAAGGGGCCAATAGGAGGTTCCAGAGTGGGACTGCCCTTTTTAAGGAGGCCACCCCGCCTAGGTATTAGGTGCACAAATAGTGCTTACTAGGGACTAGTTTAGGCTCACTAGGCCCACATCATTAAATTTACTCCCATACCCCTGTATCATTTAGGGATCTCCCCAGGGGTGGTAGGAGCCATTTAATGTTATGCACATTTTTGGAATGGTGCATTATTAGAATTTTTGTGCATCACCCAGTATACAGTATACGGAAGTACGTTGTTGGTGGCCTGCTAACTCTTATGCTTTATCATAGAGATCCTATCCATAGCGATCTATTGGTTTGATGTGCCTCATCCTAAAAAGTATATGCATTTCCATTTTTTTTAACATTAAGTAAAATATTTACCAGCCTAAATCACATGATAAGTAATGTCCTTTTTATCAAATTTGTTTGCTCTGCGACATCATTTCACGCCGAGGGGCGTGACCTAACTTCCGGCAGGTGAAACTGCAGAACGGACGCAGCAGCATCATGTGATCAGACTAGATCACGCGAGATCGCGACCCACCTTATATCAGGCCGGACACCGGAAATCCCGGGCAGAGCGCCAGTAGCTTGGCTCCCTACCACTGTAGGTTGTGCTCGGGCCCTTGAAAACTAACCAGACACCTAAACGTGAGTAGCCAGGTTCTGGCAGCAGTTTCCTTTTCAGGTACCGTGCCATTTGAACAATACCCCTTATTGGGGAATGTTTTCTTCTTTACTTTTTAGGCCTCCTGAAGGGATTGAAGGTAGTGAGATCATCCAGTGTGGACATATTGCCTCTTAAAATGCCTAGTGTGCCAAAAGCAAATGTTCTTTCTCTCCGCTTCTTTTTTACAGATTACCTTCAGGAAACTGGCCAGTCCGGTATTGAGTATATAAAGATGTACTGTTTCTATACTATTCATACTGCATAATGTTGGGCTTATCTAATTTTCCAAGCCTATTTATAAATGACTTAAATAAGTAGTATGTGTGTGAAACAGTAGAATCAGACCCTATGATTCTGTTTTATTAATCAGCTATCAAACTTAACAGCAAGGAGATAAGTGATTGTACCATTATTATTATGGGTCAGCTACTATTATTGCTACAATTGGTATCTTAATTTAGTTGTATACATTTTATTGGGTCACAATTGTTGGTGGACTTTACCAAGGAACCATTAAAAGTTATGTTTTAAAGCACTTCCCCTGGGCTTTAAATTCCCCTTTTTCTTTGATATTATTTTGCTGGGAAGAGACTAACTGGTATTTCACCTGCTGTGGGGTGGATACTATACCACAGATCCTATTCACTCCAGAATTACCTACCAAAATGGGCACACATGCAGGGCTCCACATGATACAACTTTTTAACTCCATGTTTCTATCTTACATTTCATTCCTCATGCCTATGTTATATGCGCCACATTTATAATATTGTTGCATAATGTGTGATAAATGTCGTGCATTTTTTTAAAATCACTTTTGTCTTGCCATTAAGTGAAATTAAACTGCAAAATGTTGGGACATAGTTTGCTCCTATGTGTTTTAGATCCATTGTGTGCAGGGGGAGTGCATAGCTTCAGTTAAAGGTATATATGGCTTAAAATGAGACAAAACATTAAGCAAGATTCTGGTGCATATTATAGGAGATATATCATGCAAAAAAACATATCCTCTATCCACAGGATATAAGTTTTAGATCGTGGAGGGGTCCGACCGCGCTGTGACTTGTACTGGGCCCCATATATCTCTATGGAAGAGCCATTCACACACACTCCATATATCTGTATAAAAGAGCTATTCCGCTATCTCCGGCTCTCCCATGGAGATATATGGAGGGCGTGTCGGCCGCCTCTTCTTGCGGGGATTGACATTCTCCATTCCCAGGTATAGTCTGGGCCCCATACAGGAGATCGCAGGGAGTTCCAGCGGTTGGACCACCACAATCTAACTCTTAAGTGCATGATACTTCTCCTTTAAGTCAACCAATAATTAGTTAAAGCTTACAATTTTCAAGCAGGTTGAGTCACTGCGATAAATCTGCAACTCTATTAGACTGCCAAGCCTAAGTTTTAGACTGCATTAGTAAATCTGATTCATTGTGTTTTGGTAAAAAATTCCT
Source organism: Hyla sarda (assembly GCF_029499605.1). Taxonomy (NCBI): domain Eukaryota; kingdom Metazoa; phylum Chordata; class Amphibia; order Anura; family Hylidae; genus Hyla; species Hyla sarda. The sequence goes on from NC_079195.1 coordinate 46,165,107, forward strand.
CTTATTATTTTCTTATGTCCACAGGTGGAAATAAGCCCATTGGAAAATGCCATTGAGACGATGCAGCTAACCAATGAAAACATTAATAACATGGTGCAGCAGCACATGAATGATCCCAATTTGCCCATAAATCCTCTGTCCTTGACACTGAATGGTATTGTGGATCCTGCAGTAATGGGAGGATTTGCAAATTATGAAAAGGTAAGGATGACAGGATGCACCATATAAAAATAAAAACCCGCACAGGGTTTATCTATGATAATAGGACCATACTGAAAATACTTCTTGCTGCATTGAATCCAAGATAGCCTTACAGTTGAGGAAATGGTAATTTTTTACATTTTTGAGAATCCTATATGCTTAATTACAACTTCTCACCAAGACAAAGCACATTTTGTATGTTCTTTTACCAATTTAATCCAGTGGCTATAAATTAACATTGAGTGTCCATATTCCATACACCCATCAGCCACCTGCCTAATATTGTGTAGGCCTTCTTTATGCTCTGACCCTGGTGGAAAACATGGACCTCACCAGCCCTCTGAAGGTGTCCTGTGGTATCTGGCACCAAGATGTTACCAACAGATCCTGTAAATTCTATGCTTGATCAGATTGAGATCTGGGGAATTCAGAGGCCAAATTATCACCTTGATCTCTTTGTCATGTTCCCCAATGCTAAACAATGTGTGCAGTGTGGCCAGGGCATTACCCTGCGGAAGACCCTGGAGACCCTGCTGTCATGCTGCTGCTTGGTCTGTACAAAGGTTAGGTAGGTGGAAGATATCACAGTAACATTCACATGATTCCAGGACCCAAGGTCTCAAAACACAACATTGCCCAGAACATGACACTGCCTCTACCGGTTTGACTTCTTCCCGTAGTGCATCTTGTTGTCATATGTTCCCCAGGTAAGTGATACACACTCACCTGGCTGTCCACATGATGTAAATGAAGACCTGATCCATCAGACCAGGCTGCCTTTTTTCCATTCCTCCAGGCCCAGCTCTGATGTTTATGTGCCCATTGGTGTTTTTGGTGGCAGATATATGTCAGCATGGGTGTTCTGACCGCTCTGCGGTGTTTCATGCATAGCAAACTGTGATGTCCCATGTGATCTCACACCTACTGTGTTTCCCTGAAAATACACCCTACCCCGAAAATAAGCCCTAGCTGGATTATCGGGGTGGGCTGCAATATAAGCCCTACCCCGAAAACAAGGCATAGGCAATGCCCGGGCTGCAAATATTAAAAAACAAACTTTAACTTCCCTTCGTCCTCCATTCCCCCGTTGCTAAGGAACCGGCCTCACTGTTCTCCGCTTTTCTTGCTGCTTCCTGGGGATGGGAACGTCACAGAGCCTTCAGCCTATCACCGGCCACAGCGATGTCCCGCGTGGCCGCTGATAGGCTGAGCGCAGTGTCATGTAAGGAGCCGGCCAGCTTCTTACATGACAGTGGGCTCAGCCTATCATTGGCCGAGGCAGGACATCGCTGCGGCCGGTGATAGACTGGAGGGCTCTGTGACGTTCCCATCCCCAGGAAGCAGCAAGAACAGCGGAGGGACCTTGAGGCCGGTTCCTTAGCAACAGGGGAACGGAGAACGAAGGTAAGTTAAAGTTTGTTTTTTAATATTTGCAGCCCGGGCACAGGAATACAAAGTACAGGGCAGCGGCTGATAATTATTTGGCAGGGGAGGGGGGGGGAGAGAAGCAGCGCTCGCGGATGACATACGGTACGATTAGTCCCCCGATGTGGGGTGCAGCGCTGGGATGATAAACCGGCGGGGGGGGATGTTGGGGGGCAATGTATGTTGTTCAATGTACATACTGTAAATAAATAAGCCCTACCCTGAAAATAAGCCATAGTGTGTTTTTTTGTGACTAAAATTAATATAAGACCCGGTCTTATGTTCGGAGAAACACGGTATTGTAGCCAGCCGGAACCATTGTCACAAAATAACCAATGGGTTTCACTTGTTCTGGCTGATCAATAATACATCATAAACTTGGATTTGTTTTATCACCGCTAGGGGGCTGATCTGTATGTGTCTCCAATTCAAGTTAGTAGGGCACCTTTTCCCAACCAGGATGCCTCCAAATGTTGCAAAACTACAACTGTCAGCATGCCCGGACAGCCGTTGGCTGTCCGCGCATGCTGGGAGTTGTAGTTTTGCAACACCTGGAGGCACCCTGGTTGGGAAACACTACAGTAGGAGCTATATACAGTTGTATACGGATCACTGTGTATAGCTGATGGGCTCATAGACAGCCTGGTATTTATACTGTGATGTATTGTACATTTTTGCTGTATAGTCACAGTAATGAAAGCAGTTGTTTAATCGATCGTCTTTATCTTCACTAGGCTTTTTTTACCGAGAAGTACATGCAAGAACACCCCGAAGACCTGGAAAAGATTGATAAAGTCAAGGACCTGATTGCATGGCAGGTAAAGACTCCCTGTAATTACGCGGTGCAGGGGCAGGCACCCCAGAGACATCTCACCCTCTGCACTGACAGCCTGTGTAGCTGCCTCATCAGCGTGGCATTTAACTCTCTGCGGCATTTATCAGCTCCTCACAAGATAATCTGACATTGTCATCTGATCATTTCATATGCACTGTGATTCTTAACCCTTAAGACCCTCTCCTCTTCACTGAAGGGTAAAGGAGCATCGTTGTCTCCTACAGTCCATCTGAAGGTCCAGTGTCCTTTCAATAGGAGCCTTCCATTATTCCAAATAAAATTTTAAAACATCTCTGTTCAGTCCAATGAAGTCCTGGTTCTTAGTAAGTGGCAATAATACTATGGATTCACAGATCATGGATAAAAAGGGGAGTGATGCAAAAACTACAGCTCCCATCATGGGCCATGCCTGTCCATGGGTAATGTAGATTAGACATATTGAAGTAACTGGGGCTGAGCTTGAGAACTGGTTTAACGGGAGAAAAGCAATGTCTTTCATCTCCATTGTGACTCCTATATTTCAGATATATAAAGCCTCTGTTCTACTTTGAGCACCATTTATGGTCTAAATATACAATCTATGTAAACAATTGAGTATGCATTTAGAATTCTGCTATCTCCAGAGCGGAAATCTCCCAGCATCCTTGTTTGGTTCATGGCTTCTTACTTACACCAGGTACTATATAGGAAAAACTAACTGTCCTGCTGGAACAAAGGAACTCTGCTACGCTTTAGGGTACACCAGTGTTTCCCAACCGAGGTGCCTCCAGGTGTTGCAAAACTACAACTCCCAGCATGCCTGGACAGCCGTTGGCTGTCCAGGCATGCTGGGAGTTGTAGTTTTGCAACATCTGTAGGCACCCTGGTTTGGTGACACTGGGCTACACTTAAAACCTGTAGTCCAGCCTGTAAATCTGGATCGGTATATTTACACATTATAAAAAAAAAAAAAATTGAACTTTCTGCAACTTCCCTATTTATCCGAATGGGGCTTACAGAAAATGCCACCAAAATGTTACTATTGAGAAGAATGGAATTGATTTTCAGTCGCAAAAAAAACAGATCTGACTTGATCTGAGTAAAGCAATAAGTTCAGCTGCTTATATAGATTTTATGTTTTGTAAAAGTTGCTAGAGGGTACAATAGAAAACGAATTTATTGGTCATGTGATTGTTATAACTTGATTTAAAGACATAGAAATTACAGCACAATGCAACTTATCTGACAATTACATGAACTCTGTACAAGCAATTGAAAGTATCGTAAGCAATGTTACACTCACTCTTTTATCTATACACCATAAAAGTAATTCTAGTAGGTCTTTTTTTTACCCGTAATAAATTTAGCAGTTTTTTTTAGTTGCTAAAGCATTTTTAATGTACACCTTGAATAAGTGAAAATTGATTTTGTGTATTGTGAAAATGATTTCCTGACAGGAGTTAGGAGAAACATTATCAGATACCAGATATTTGTGTTATTTAATCAATCAGTGTTGCTTGCGCTATTAGAATATACGATTGCCTGTCATCCTTGTTAAATATATAAAAAAGTCAATATTGGCATAGAAGTAGTAATAGAGGGCACATAAAAAAAATATTAGTAATTTAAGTTCAATGTAGTCATATTTCTATAATTGGGTTTAGGACATTGTTGACAGAGGCTTGTTGGGAAAAAAGATTCCAGACATGGACAGAAACAGACATGTTTGCAAAGTTATAAAATCACATTTTCATTTCAAGCTCAAGTGTTGAGGCTTTTGCATACTTGCATTCTCCCTCCACCATCCCTCCCCACTTGTCTTCCAGTACTAAGCCCTTTACATCAGTTATGCAGGGAGGGTGGGATGAGGCATGCATGCAGCAGCACAGCAACACCTCCTTGACACTTAAGCTCTGAGCATGATATAGAGCTGACAGATTCCCTTTAAAACTTCTCTTTTTGGTGGCCCCTGCTTGTTAGAAGGGTCTCCAGTCAAACAGCTGATCATATATCCCTATTTGCTGGGGCCATCCCCCAGCGATCAGCTCTAATAGCTAGAGAAACTTTGCAGCAAGTGTTCAATTTCCCTGCAGCACCCCTACAGGGAAAATTAAGTATTACATCATGTCTGTTCAAATCAGTAGGCTGTATTATGCAGGACAGGCTTCCAGAAACATAGACACTCTTTGTAACCTTGCTGCCTTCTCGCAAGAGATGCAGATCCTGAACAGAGGATCCACCTCTATGAAAATTAGTTTTTTTTAAATAAATAATAATTAAAAAATGGTACATAAGGCATAGTTATAACTGCAAAGTTATACAAGTCCTACACATGAGATCCAACCAGCAGTCTGATTGTCCTCCAATGTCTGCATTTGGGAAAAGGAAGTATGCAGCATGTTTTATTGCAACTTGCCTGCTCTATTGGAGGTAAGTTGGAGCTGGAAATGTTTGGCAGACACTTATCCCTCTCTCAATAAGTATAAATCCTGAACTACTTAATTTCTTGTTAGCAATACAAGCAAATGAGCTCTGACATAAGAGAAACGAGACCCGGTTTCTATGGGAAGCTGTTGGTAACCAGAAGGTGCCACTTCTGCCCTCCCCATAATCATTGTCAGATCTCCATGTATTATTGTGTTAGTGGAGGCAGCTCTTACCATGATGGCACAATGCATTATACTGAGCTGTAACAAAAGAAGAACCAATCAAGACTACAATTATGTGATATTTATTTAATCAGTAATTTTCGGATTTTAACTTCCTGTCTCTAAAAGCTTGTAATCCTTTTAAAATATATTACTGAGATTCATGTGTTTTTTTTATGGAATCACAAAATAATAAGTATCCATGGAGACTGGGGAAAAAAAAAAGGTTGTTGGTGGTTTTACCTTTGCCTTCCAGGACAGTATTTTCAAAAAGGAAACGGTCCTTTCCCTACTAAGGGTGCGCTTACACACAGAGGATACACTGCGGGCTCGTTTCTGATTTTCCCAATGGGACATGCCCTAATCTCCATTCTATATTATAGTACAGCCATTATCCACACACAAGTTTCAACCATTACAAAATGGATTTCACATCCTAAACTGCAAAGAAACTGTGTGGATGGTATCTACACCAAGGGTTTGAAATCTAACATGTCACTTCTATGATGCAGAATCTATGCAGGTAACCATAATTTCTGATGGGCCTAATAGACATAGCATATCCATGAAAGTGTAATATGTATGCTGACCCTTATTTACATAACCTTTACTTTCATTGTAGTTTGTGTATTCTGTTTTAACATTTTTCTAATTCCTTGTATAATTTCTGTCATCTGCTTAGGTTCCGTTTTTAGCAGAGGGAGTGCGTATTCATGGAGAAAAAGTCACAGAAGCACTGAGGCCCTTCCATGAGAGGTTGGAGGCTTGTTTCAAACAACTGAAAGAGAAAGTTGAGAAGCAGTATGGCGTCAGGACTCTGGTGGGTATATACAGCTTTGTGGCCTGAAATGGAAATAGATCCAAGAGGTGACCTGAAGTGTCTTAATATATCAGTCACTAGATACAAATACAGACAACACTGCCAGCACTAAGATATATGTATAATATTAAACTGATATAGAGAAAACAATGAAGGTTCCTAGCATACTATTTGGCCAAATAGTGTTTACCCTCACACCACAGTAAGGTGACCTCCTTTAGGACAGACCCTATGCTATAGATATGCATCAGCTGGGCAAGCACTAAGCCTACAATTTCTGGGCATGTAGGATCCAGCTATTTTCTGCTTAAAGGGGTAGTCCGCACCGTGTGACGTCACGCCCCGTCCCATCAATGGAAGTCTATGGGAGGTCCATCACACCCCCTCCCATAGACTTGCATTGAGGGGGCGGGGCGTGACATCACACGGGGCGGAGTCGCGACGTCACGCTCGTCCGCCACTGTGGTCGAGACCGAAGCCTCCAGCGTTGCCGGTGTGAGGTGAAAGCCGTACAGGTGGATGCTGCAGCCGAGATCCCAGGGGTCCCCAGCAGCGGGACCCCGGCGATCTGACATCTTATCCCCTATCCTTTGGATAGGTGATAATATGTCTAGGGGTGCGGAGTACCCCTTTAAAACCCCATGAGGATGCTGGTTAGACATTTATCCCTTTATAGTGGATAGGGGATAAATTGTCCTTCACTGGACAACCTCTTTAATAGATTTGTTTTTTTTTTCTAGACCTCTATTCTCTACCAGTCGGTACTGTTAGTTTTGGCAGCCAATAAGGGCCTAGATTGTCAACATTCACCAGCGCTAAGTTCTCAGGGGGAGAGTCTCAGGATTTATGCCCTGAGAACAAAGGTGAATGCTTCTTGGCGATTTTTGACCCCATAGACAGTCAAGGGGGAAGTCACCACTATTCTCAACGTAAAGCTTTCCTCACTGACATTTGAGCAAGCTATTTGGCGTATCTTCAGATATATATATTTTTTGTTGATACTTTGTGGAAAGTTGCAAAAAGTGTTAAGATAAATTCAGTTCATACAAAAGTTCTACACTTTGTATTGCCTTTTGTTTAATCTCTTCCTGTGTCTGTGTTACAGGATATATCATTTATTAATAAACAACCTCACCAGGTATCTTAAGGACTGCTGCCCATCTGTGGCAATAGTTGGCTGAATGCGACAGTGCATTATAGATTGACAAAGGGGCTCGCTGGGTGCATTTATAATGCAGTTTTATGTCCAGTAATGGCATATTAACACCAAGCTCTGCAAATTGGTCTTTCCCCAGCGCTCCATTTATTTTGAAAAGGTGTTATTTTATTTGTATTTATCATACAGGGCTATATATGCTGAGCATCTGTTGCCAAATATGATGGCAGCTTTGCCAGGCAGCCTGTTCCAATATTTGGGTTGGTGTCTGCATACACAGATGGGTATTTTAATGAGCGGCGCTTTTTTTTCTTTAACAGTAGAAAATAGAGTCCAGCTGCAGATCCTCGGCGCCTGTGCAGGTCCATTAAATACTAATATAACAGTGGGATATCTCGCAAGCCTCAATTAGGATTAGTCGTGTTGTCGGTAAACGTCACCTTACCTCAGTCTCCATTTTAAACATTGACAAAGGAGCGGCATTATAGTTACACATGTCCGATGTTATCTTAATAATGTTTTCCTAATCCCTTGCTTGGCGAAGGGCCTGCCAGCAATGATGGAGTGCCCCTACCACTGTCTGCTTACAGTGCATCAATTAATCAGCAATGACAGAGGACAAAACCATGCAAAGCTCCACAGCCGACAAGACTTCATCCTGTGTCGTCACAACACATTACACTCCATCAGATCCGACAGGAATGTTACTGTAACTTGCATGAATTTGTTTCCTACTTGGAGAAATCATAAACATAATCTTCCTTTCTAGATTCATACAAGGATTCCCTTTTTAGACATAAATGTTGACAAAATATACACGGTTATGCTTCGTACACATAAACATATCAGAATATAAGTGATTGGTTGTTGGTTTGCTTGTATGTATCTTACAGATCCACTCAAGCTAAAGACCCCCCTCCTCCCCATTCATACACGCAAGATGTGCTGGCCAATCTAATATGCAGTGAGTTGTGCTTTCCCTCTTGCACATAGAGCAGCCCAACCAGTTGCAAAACTACAAATGCTGGCTGGGCATGCTGGTAGTTGTAGTTTTGCAACAGCTGGAGACACCTTGGTTGGGAACACTAACATAAAGAGAGCCTATAAGATCTGCTTCACCCGCCCACACATAGAGAAAGCCTGTGAGTCCTACTTCTCCCACCCCTAATAGAGAAAGCCTGTGAGTCCTGCTTCTAGTGCCCACACATAGAGCCTGTGAGTCCTACTTCTCCCACCCCTAATAGAGAAAGCCTGTGAGTCCTGCTTCGCCTGCCCACACATAGAGCCTGTGAGTCCTACTTCTCCCACCACTTATAGAGAATGCCTGTGAGTCCTGCTTCCTCCACCCACACATAAAGAAAGCCTGTGAGTCCTGCTTCTCCCACCCACTAATAGAGAAAGCCTGTGAGTCCTGCTTCTCCCACCCACTAATAGAGAAATCCTGTGAGTCCTGCTTCCTCCACCCACACATAAAGCCTGTGAGTCCTGCTTCTCCTGCCCACACATAGACAAAGCCTGTGAGTCTTGGTTCTCCACCTGTTGGGATGACTGGCAGCTTTTCTTTTAGGATTGTGTACTTATGTAGCATGTCCCTCACCATTTGTGATTGTAGGGTAGCAGGACTCACAGGCTCTCTCAATTTTATCAGCATTTAAACAGCTTTATGCTTTAAAATCAGATCATAGAAAACTATATATCCCCAATGAGGACCTGCTTCTCAAACCCAACATCTAAAGAAGTTATGCATTAGTGTCCCTCCTCGTATGTGGTTGATAGGAAAGACTCAATGCTGTCTAGTCTGTATTACATATCTATATACGGTGAATAACCGAAATGTTTTCTTCTTTCCCTTTAGTCTTCCAACATGGATGATAGACGGGGAAACCGGCCCAGGTCCATGGTCAGATCCTTTACAATGCCTTCACAGTCTAGACCGCTATCAGTCGTCTCTGTGTCCTCAGTGTCATCAGACAGCACACCTTCAAGACCCGGTTCTGATGGGTATGTTATACTGTACGGTTATTCACAATGAGGTCTTTGAGGTTCTTTTTAGGGTTGGTGACCTTTCCGCTTTCACTGCTGAACATATGTATTTTTTATGTGCCAGGTCCTCTAAATTTGAGTCATCTGCTTACAATATGCAAATCGCACAACATAGTTATTCCATGGTCACAGAAAACACTTCAGTCAAACCCTTGGCTGTTGAGCACAGTTTACTCTTCAGTCCTACAGATGGCTATTAGCATTTCACGAGGTCAAAATATTTGCCCCAGCTGTTTGTCACAGTTCTGCGGGAAAATATACACTCCTCAGCGCAACCGAAGCATGATGTAGTTGGCTTAGATAAGAAAGCCAAGTATCTTTTTTTTGTTGCATATTTGAAATGTTTAGATTGCCTCCCGGCACGCCTAATATTGGACTCTGTCTGCTTGGCACCTCTCCCAGCACTCGTCAATTTCAATGAACTCAGCAGACAAGGCTTAAGAAATTGACAGTGGCTTATTACCAAATGGCTTGAGAATGCGAGAGCGCGTGTATGTTAAACCGGCTGTATCCTCTGATAGATCACATCAAATGAGCAGATATGTTTGTAAATGCTGCAGTACTGTAGTTTCATCACTAAGGCTGCATCTTTAGTTAGCCCATCTATTTATTTATCTTAAAGGATTTTTTCCAGGCTTTGACATTGATCTTTAGATCTGTGGGGAAGGGGGGGGGGGGGGGGTCTGTTCTCACTGCATTAGCTGATTGAAGGGGCCAAGAGCGCCACCTACCCCTCATTGTGTACAAAATGTGCAGAGCTGTGCCTGTGAATGGGACTGAGCTGCAGTTCCAGGCACAGCCACTAGAAATGTGCAGAGCTGTGTCTGGTAAACGATAAAGGGAACGTGGCGCTCCCGGCCCTTTCAGTCACCGCATTGATGGGGATACTAGGAGTTGGTCACCCACCATTCAGATATTGATGGGTTATATTAATGATTAGAGATGAGCAAATTTACAGTAAATTCGATTCGTCACGAACTTCTCGGCTCAGCAGTTGATGGCTTATCCTGCATAAATTAGTTCAGCTTTCAGGTGCTCCCGTGGGCTGGAAAAGGTGGATACAGTCCTAGGAGACTCTTTCCTAGGACTGTATCCACCTTTTCCAGCCCACCGGAGCACCTGAAAGCTGAACTAATTTATGCAGGATAAGTCATCAACTGCCGAGCCGAGAAGCTTGTGACGAATCGAATTTACTGTAAGTTCGCTCATCTCTATTAATGATACATGATTATTCTCAAACTCCTGGAAAGCTTCTTTAAAGGGTATCAGTCTGCAAGTGCATTGTATTAAAGACCTATTTGTACACTTATCCCCGGTCCACATGATAGGAGATAAGTGTCTAATCACCTTTTTTTGCTCCTCACATTCTAAGACAAATAACCTTATTTTTCCACTGACAAAGTTGTATTAGGGCTTCTTTTTTTTGTGGGGCAATGTGTACTTTTAATTGGCACACTTTATTTTATCATATAATGTATTACCGTACATAGCAAAATATATATATATATATATATATATATATATGTAAGGCAAAATTGAAAAAGAATTGGAATTGCACAATTTGGAGAGGCAATAATTTTTCAGGGTTCACAATACAGTAAATCTGACAGGCGATCTTTAACCTCTTAAGGACTCAAAACAATCTTAGTTTTTGCACTTTCATTTTTTCCTACTCATTTTCTAAAAATCATAACGTGTTCAATCTTGCACCTACAGACCCATATAAGGGCTTAATTTTTTTTGAGTCAGTCACCAATTGTACTTTGTAATAACATTAGTTATTTTATAACATAATCTGCGGTGAAACTAAAATTATTTGTGGGGTGAAATGAAAAAAAAAACGCCATTTTGCTACTTTTTAGGGCTTCCATTTCTACGCAGTACACTTTTCGGTAAAAATGACACATTATCTTTATTGTGTAGGTCCATACGGTTACAGGGATACCCAATTTTTATAGGTTTTATTTATTTTACTACATACATACAAAAGTATGTGTAAAATTGTCATTTTCTGACCTCTAACTTTTTAATTTTTACGTCTATGGGGCTATATAAGGGCTTATTTTTTTGCGCTGAGGTCTGTAGTTTTTATTTTTGTTTTGATGGGACTTTTTGATCGCTTTTTATGGTATATGAAGTGACCAAAAATTCACAATTTTCAACTCTGGTATGTTTTTTTACGTGTACGCCACCGACTGTGCGGGTTAGCTAACCTTAAATTTTAATAGTTCGGACATTTACGCAGGCGGCAGTACCACATATGATTTATTTTTTTTATTACATTATTTTATTTTAAAAATAAGAAAAGGTGATTCAAACTTTTATTGGGGGGGGGGGGAGAGGGCTTATTCACATTTATTGTCTTATTATTTTTTTTACCACTTTTTATTTTTTTTTAGCCCCCTTAGGAGGCTATACCATGCAATCTTTTGATTGCATGCACTGTTCAATGCTATGCCATAGCATAGCATTGATCAGTGTTACCGGCGCTCTGCTGCTCTAGCAGGCATGGAGTAGTAGATCTCCGATCGGACGACGAGGAGGCAGGTGAGGACCCTCCCATCGTCCAGTAAGCTGATCGGGACATCGTGAGTCTGTCGCGATAGTCCCGATCAGTTCCTCTGAGCTGCCGGGATAGTTTTACTTTCAGTTTAAGAGGCTAATGCTGGGCATCGGCCCAATCGGCGGTGCCCGGCATTAGCCGTGGGTCCTGGCTGCCCCTAGCAACCTGGACCCACGGGGTTTAACCCGTTCTCCGCTTTTTTTCTGGGACATGATGTGACCAATAATCTTTTTGTGCTTTTACCGCGCAGCATCAGGAACATCATAATTTAATAATTCGGGCAATAACGCATGCGGCGATACCAAATATGTTTTTTATTTATTTTTTTACAGTGTTTAATTTGAACCATGAGAAAAGGGGGGGGGGGGTGAACTGAACTTATTAGGGGAAGGATTATTTTTATTTTAAGCAATCGTCAATCCACCAAGGACCAGGAAGGACGGGTAAGTCCCCATTCTTCCTCGGCAACCCATCTGCAGCCTGCGATTACATTGAGGAGCTGCAGATGGGTCCCCTAGACCCCAGGGATAACTGGCATTTAATGTTTAAATGCCGTGATCACTATTGATAACTGCATTTAACCATTTCAGTGACTGAATTCAGAGCCAGCTCCAATGTCTATCATTACTGGCAGATGTTAGCTGCTGATAGCAGGGGGGATCTGCCGGTTATGATGATGATCTGCCGGTCATATTCCCCTCACCCGACCCATGACATAGGGGTATGTCATAGGTTGGGAAGGGGTTAAAGGGGTACCTAGGTGGAAAACTTTTTATTTTATTTTTTTTAGCAACTGGTGCCAAAAAGTTAAACAGATTTGTAAATGACTTCTATTAAGAAATCTTTATCCTTCCAGTACTTCTTAGCGGCTGTATATTACAGAGAAAGTTCTTTTGTTTTCGGATTTCTTTTTTTTTTCTGTCCACAGTGCTCTCTGCTGACACCTCTGTCCATGTCAGGAATGGACAGGAAAAAGACATTTTTTTTCTGTAGTATACAGCCGCTAATAAGTATTGGAAGGATAAAGATTTTTTAATAGAAGTCATTTACAAATCTGTTTAACATTCTGGCACCAGTTGATTAAAATAAAAAATGTTTTCCACCAGAGTACCCCTTTAATGTTACCCCTTTTCATATAATTTTTATATATATCATTTATATATATATATATATATATATATATATATATATATAGTATTTACAAGAAACTATAAGTATTATTAAAACATACAGCAGAATAAAGGTCATCACAACATCACCTATATAAATCTATAAAAAGCTATAGTTCGCCTCACCATCCCTAAAAGTTGTACCTAGAGTTTGTTTCCTGGCTACTGAGCTCTAAAGGATTAATTGAAGTTTTCCTCTCGCCTAGCTTTGTTCTTGAGCCACTTTTGCCAAAGAAGATGCAATATCGTTCTCAAGATAAATTGGACAGAGATGATCTCGATAAGGACAAAAAAGAGAAAAAGAAAGAGAAGAGGAATAGCAAGCACCAGGAGATATCTGATAAAGAGTTTAAAGCGACTGATATTGCACCACAGCAGTCTGACGCCGTAATCCTCTCTGAAACCGTAAGTGGTGTCACCGAGCCCCGCAGGGAAGCAATCTTAGTACTACATATAGTAACTGATATGGATTGTGGGAGAGATTAAAACTTTACCACACTTCTCTAAACACACATCTTAGACAACCTTTGAATAGGGGATAAAATTTCTGATCGCGGGGTCCCGCTGCTGGGTCCCCCTACGATCTTGGTGCAGCTCCTGACATTCTGTGCCGTCACACCCCCTCTCATTGACATGAATGGAGGGGGCATGGCATGATCCTGCATTTGACCTGAATGTTTGTAAGCTATTAGTGTAAAGGTCAATAAAAAAAAACAAATAAAAAAAACACACACACACATATATATATATATATATATATATATATATATATATATATATATATATACATATATATATGTGTGTGTGTGTTTTATAATTTATTATTTTATTTTAAAGAGCTATTCTGTGACGGGTGCTGACAAGCACCCGTCACAGAATAGCTCTTTAAAGTAAAAATTTTTATAAAACACACACACATATATATATATATATATATATATATATATATATATATATATATATATATATAAAAAATCCCAAAATAAGCAGCACATCAAGGTAATAGAAGATATGTAGGTAGGGTGCACGCATGCTGGAGCCGCGGTCCACTGGTTCCTTAATAATAGTCGTAGTAATATGCAGCACACCAAAATCCAGTGCAAGGTGCTTTTATTATTCCATGAAGTACAAAGCGACGTTTCGCCGGCCTCACGCCTTGAGAATGCTGGCGTGAGGCCGGCGAAACGTCGCTTTGTACTTCATGGAATAATAAAAGCACCTTGCACTGGATTTTGGTGTGCTGCATATTACTGCGACTATATATATATATATATATATATATATATATATATATATGTGTGTGTTTTATTTTTTTGTTATTGACCTTTACACTTTAATAGCTTACAAACGTACAGGTCAAGTGCAGGAAATTTATTGAAGGCGCAGCACAATTTACTCTGGGCACTTAGCAGTAGCAATGCCAAGGGTGCTGCAGGTTTTTTTGGATGTGTTTTTTTTTTTGTTTGTTTGTTTATTTTTTATTTTTATTTTTTCAAATTGCATGACCAGAACTTTAGGTAGGTTTTAACTTTTGAGTGCTCAACACTTCTGAGATTTCCTTTTAGTTCTACTCAATTGCAAGGATGAAGCATTAATAGACATACACTAGACACGGATACTAGCGTCCTTCTAACTATAATTGGTTCCTTTTCTCTTTTAGATAAGCCCCCTAAGACCCCAGAGGCCGAGGAGTCAAGTTCTCAGTGCGGTTGTTGGTGACAGGAGATTCTCTGTTTCACCAAGTCAGAATTCTGCCCAGCAGCCTCCACCGGTCACTCCTAGAAATAGGTTAACATTCAGCCCTCCTATAGGTAAGGTATTAAATCTGTCTATTGTGTATCATAAACCAATGCTAATTCACAAGTTTGATTGTTTCTGCTTTATTTCCAGATATATATATATATATATATATATATATATATATATATATATATATTTTTTTTTTTTTTTTTTCTCATTTTCAATTTATTACTGCAAAAAAATTCATTTGTTATTATTCTTTGTCCCTGTTTTTAGAGATCTCTGTGCAGTTTATTGACACTATAGAGTTTGATTCTATTGATATGAGACAGATTTATTGCAGACATTTTTGCAATTATGGGTCTTTCAAAAAACCACTAACAGGCGACTTTAAATCTACTATATCAGAACTAGGAACCATGCCTCCTAGCTATAGACCAAGGGGGACATTACAAGTTGTCCTAATGTAACACACATCCTCCCTATCAGATCTGCACCGCAAATCTGCAGCTAACCCATCAACACTGAACATTATTGAAAGGGAAAAAACAGCAGTACCAGACAACCCATAGGCCGTGTTTTGTGTGGATTGGACACCAGCTATCCAATGGAGGCTCCTGGCAGCAGTAATCATCTCTGAGCGACACATCCAGAGATACAGACAGATTCATTATAGTGTACATTTATCAAATTGTAACCACGTTGTAAGTACATAGAGGCTTAGCTTGAAGTCAATGGGGTCTGCAGCAGAATTTCTGCAGAAAAATCTGCCACACAAAGCCTGCCCTGATTCACACTGGCAGCAGGAAACATGCTGCTATCTCGCAATAAAATCTCCTGTGTACCTTCACATGTGTATTTTGCTGCATATTTTCTGCTTCTGATTTTTCTACCTATTGGGGCTCATTTACTAAGAGTGTTGGGTTTTTACTAGTGGGAAAAGTTGTTTCAGACTTGCAGGATTCCTCTCTATTTACTATTGGGAAAAGTCGGGAACATTTTCTGACCAGCTTTTTCTAGGTGGATATTTCCAGCAATTTACACACAGGATTTTCGGTGACTTCAATAGTAAATCGGTCGTGTTGTGAAACCACACCCCTTTTTTTTTGTCCAGCCACGCCCCGTTGTGACAGACCACGCCCCTTTTCAGCTTTTCACAGTGCAATGTCAGGTTTGTTGGATTTTCCAGGCACACACTGGCGCAGACTGGGGCAGACATGTCTCAGACACTCTGCGCCAAAATAACCAGACAAAAACTGGTCGGTTTCAGCTTAGTAAATGAGGCCCATTGTCCTTAGTGGGATGAAAAATCAGCAATAGAAGTGGATCCGACTGGAAGGGGAAATATGTAGGAACATGTTAAACTTACCCTTTCCAGCTGGATCCACTTCTGCCTTGGCAAAAAAAAAATCAGAAAATCTGCAGGGTATCTGCAACATGTGTTCCTGCCTTATGTGTAACGGAGAAGACCTGCTCCATTAGTCCCTTCCTGTTGGAACAACTTGTAGCACCGGTGATTTCTTCCTTTTGGGGGGGGGGGGGGGTCCTATTATCATTTACTATCTTACTTGGATAAAATGTTCTCAAGTTACTCAGAAAAATTAGAATAATGAAATTAAAAATATCCCTGATTACATGTAAGATGACATACACTGTGATAGCGTACCTGTACAAAAGGAGGGAACATCTATGAGGCTGGGGGGGGGGGGGGGGTCAAGGGTCGAAAAACTGGAAAAAAATGTTTTCTTTTTTCACCGAAACAGTTGCTCACAGCTCAGGAAAAGAGCGCAATACTAGAGATTCACCTAACAATGCAATTGTGTTAACCAGAATGATCATTTTTAGCCAACTAAGAGAAGTGACATGATAGTTAACAGGGGTAATTCCAAGGGGTACAAACACCCTGTGTTTCTTAGGGTAACATACCTTAGGGCATGTTCACTCATCAGGAAAATTCCAGGCAAATTGTATATTTGGTCATAATCGTGGGGGGGGGGGGGAAAGTAAAAAATGCATGCGGGAAAAAAAATTATAATAAGAATACATCAGGAAATTTTCCAATTTGTGAACATAGCCTTATGCCAATGTTCCCGGCCTCGTCCGGGCATGCTGGGAGTTGTAGTTTTGCAACAGCTGGAGGCAGGTGTCATCCCTTATGGACAGGTGTCCTGTATGGACAGGTGTCATCCCTTACAGCAGTGTCCCCATCGCAGTACTCGGGGCCAACCAACATTTCGGGTTTTATAGTTACTCTGTTGGAATAGAACAGGGAAAAATTTTAATCCTGGACTATTGGTAGTCTTAAGAACTGGGTTGGGGACCTCGGACTCAAAGGACCGCTGTTGAGCAGTAAAGCTGCACTAGTCTAAAGAGAGCTAGACCTGTTGAAGGGTTCCTCTGTAAGTTATAGGCTCACCTTTCAGGACTGTTAGCGTTTACATATAAAAAAGGTTGAGCTTTTTGCTGCACTTATCTCAGTTACAGCGTATCTTCGTCCTATTGTAATCCAGAGCTGTATTTATAATTTTTCAGACTTCAGAGCTGATATCTTCCAGAATCTTTTGATACCTTGCTGGTGTCTGTACAAACCTTGTTCTGGTGATTTCCATTTTGTTTGGGAAATGTAGTCTTCGAGTTACGAAATCTTTCTGATTATTTCCATTAACAGCCAGCAGAACCATGAATGCAGCTCTGAAGTAAATACATCTAAACATAACATTTGAAGCTGTAAAACTAACACACCCAGTGTTAAATCCTTAAAGGGGTATTCCACTGGCCAGTGTGGAATTAAATGTTCCAAAAACTGCTTTCGTGCTGCGGGGGTCGCCCACGCCCCCTTGTGACATCACGACCACGCCCCCTCAATGCAAGTCTATGGGAGGGGGGCATGACAGCCGCCACGCCCCCTCCCATAGACTTGCATTGAGGGGGTTCGGCCAACCCCCGCAGCACGAAAACAGCGTTCGGAACATTTAGTTCCACGCCGGCCAGTGGAGTACCCCTTTTAGTCTATCAATTCTTAGTCGGTGAAGCGGGGATATTATTAGGGGTTCTCCATATAGAAGAGTGAAGAGCAGATTACCCTTTCCCTTATGCTTGTATTGTTTTCATCTCCAGGCATGGAACAAAATGGCCTCAGTGCTGCTGATCCTATGGATATACCCCCACCACTACCAGTGAAAAGTAGCACAGGAGACTATGGTAATGTCATGGATTACCAAGACTTCATCCCACCTGCTACACCTCCACCCCCACCCCACAGGGTAAGTAGATCGCTTCTTTACAAGGGGATGATACTTGAAAGTATTTGCTTGCTTTCACAATTGTTACTTCTTGTAAGGTTATTGGTGCACCAAACATTCCTAAGTGATATACCATGAGGGCACATGGAAACAAAAAACCTTCTAATTCTGATCACAGTCATAGGGGGATATTTATCAAAGCTGTCTATGTCCCACATCAATATAGACCAAACTACAGAGGGTTATGCTGGTCTATTGTGCATCTACCGTATTTTTCGCCCTATAGGACGCACCGGCGTATAAGACGCACCCAATTTATAGGAGCAAAATATTTTTAAAAAATAAAGATTTTGAACCCAATAGTGGTCTTCAACCTGCGGACCTCCGGATGTTGCAAAACTACAACTACCAGCATGCCCGGACAGCCGTTGGCTGTCCGGGCATGCTGGGAGTTGTAGTTTTGCAACTTCTGGAGGTCCGCAGATTGAAGACCACTGCATAGGAGGTAATACTCACTTGTCCCCGCCGCTCCGGACCCGTCACTGCTGCCCTGGATGTCGCTCCATCGCTGTCGTCGTGTCCCCGTCGCTCCGGAAGGTCTCTGCTGCCGGCCGGGTATCCTCGCTCGTGATGACGAGGAAGGAGAGCGCCGGCCATACAGGGGATCCCTGAACGGAGAAGACACCAAGGAGGCAGGTAAGGTCCCTCCCAGTGTCCTGTAAGCACTAACCCGGCTATTCAGTCGGGCTGTTCGGGAACGACGCTGTGAAATCGCGGCGGTCCCGAACAGCCCGACTGAACAGCCGGGTTAGTGTCACTTTCCCTTCAGATGCGGCAGTCAGCTTTGATCGACGCGTCTGAAGGGTTAATTCAGGGCATCACCGCAATCGGTGATGTCCTGTATTAACCGCAGGTCCCAGCCGTTGATGGCCGCAGGGACCGCCGCGATAGGGGTGTATTCGCCGTATAAGACGCACCGACTTTTTCCCCCCAGTTTTGGGGAAGAAAAAGTGCGTCTTATACGGTGAAAAATACGGTAATTTATCAAAAGGCGCAAGGCTCATGATATATTCTGTGCACAGACTTCGGGATCTTTGCTTTAGACTATATTTAAACCTGCTCCAACATGGTCTGACATTTCGGCGTACTCTCAGCCGATGTGACTTGTCGCTGAAAAGTCGCTTTTGATAAATTCACCAATGCATTTCCCAGTGCATTTCCGTCAAAAATAGACTAGAATGCATCATGTTCTAAAAATCCTCTAGAGCAAAAATCACAAAAAAGTCGCACATATTTAGACTGCGACTTTCTGTGTGACAAATTTAGACAGGAAAACAGTCTAAATCCTTTGATAAATCTCCCCCATTATGTTGCACAGATTTCATGTTCTATAAGAGGAGGTTTCTCCTGTGCTCAGTATCGCCCCCTTGCTAGTCATTGTCCTTTCATGGGCCTGTCAATTGGAGTAGAAGGAGCAACATTAAAACAGTTGTGAGTTTTTACTGGAATGTCTTTACTATATCTGCAGTTACCTCTTAAATACTGCCCCCTATGGACAAGTTAAATGGGTACTCCACCCCTAGACATCTTATCCCCTATCCAGAGGATAGGGGATAAGATGTCTGATAGCGGGGGTCCTTCCACTGAGGACCCCCGCAATCTCTCCTGCAGGAGGCCAGACATCCGGAAATTCGCTGCGTGCCGGATGACTGACGATGCGTGGCGTAGGCTCGTGACATCAAGGTCACGCCCAGTTCCTGACGTCATGGCCATGCCCCCTCAATGCAAGTCAATGCAAGTTGATTGAAAATATTTTTCAATCAACTGGTGCCAGAAAGTTAAGCAGATTTGTAAATAACTTCTATTTATCTAAAAATCTTAATCCTTCCAGTACTTATCAGCTGCTGTATGCTCAAGAGGAAGTTCTTTTCATTTGGATTTACTTTCTGCCTGACCACAGTGCTCTCTGCTGACACCTTTGTCCATTTTACTCTGTCCAGAGTTGGAGCAAATCCCCATAGCAGACATATCCTGCTCCGGACAGTTCCTGACATGGAAAAAGGTGTCAGCAGAGAGCACTGTGGTCAGACAGAAAGGAAATTCAGAAAGAAAAGAACTTCCTGTGGAGCATACAGCAGTTGATAAGTACTAGAAGGATTAAGATTTTTTAATAGAAGTAATTTACAAATCTGTTTAACTTTCTGGCACCAGTTGGTTTAAAAGAAAATGTTTTCCATCGGAGCACCCCTTTAACACCCAAGATTCTGGAATGAGATGTCCAACAAGCTCATATAGGTGTAATGATCTGGTGCCCTTATACTTTTGGCCTTGTAGTGTATCCAACTTATATCTCCATATCATTGCTACCCCACCTGTGGCTTTCTAGCTGGGTCCTTTGTCTGTCACAGCATGCTGGAAGTTGTAGTTTTACTACAGCAAACACAGTTCTGCATCATATCTACCTATCACTTCTGTATCTGCCTAGTCTGTATTTGTCTATCACATGTCATCTTTACATCTTATTATGGCCTATTTTATAATACATATGTATAGATAGATATGACACATACATGCAGTATCTTCTTCCCGGATATCATTTCAGGATTCACTTAGGTTGTCTCTCCACTTTCTTGGATATAAAGCCAAACCAGAGGGCTGTCTGGATAGTGAGAGGACAGATTGCTGCTATGATGCAGATGTGTCTTATACATAAGGTTCTTGTCTCCCCTGAGGTGTGTGCGAGTCAGTGAATTTGCTTAGAATAGGGTCTAATGTGAACTGGCAGACTCCTCATATCTGAAAGGAAAGCAGCCTCGCAAGTAACAAGACACCAAATATGGATCCATTGGGATTTATGTATTAAAGGGGTTCTCTGGTGCTCAGACATCTTATCCCTATCCCCATCCGCTTGTGGGGACCCCGTGATCTCGCACGCCGCATCCCGTTAAAATCAGTCCCGGTTCGCTCCGCATCTGATTACTGTCGATCACGTGGCCGGAGCATTGTGACGTCACGCTCCGACCCCTCAATGCAAGCCTATGGGACGGGGCGTGACAGCTGTGACATCACACGGAGGGCGGAGCCTTGAAGTCACAATGCTCCGGCCCCGTGATCGACAGTAATCAGACCCGGAGCGAACACGCTCCGGGGGACTGATTTTAACGGGGTGCGGCGTGCGAGATCTCTGCGATTAGGCATCTTATCCCCTATCCAAAATATGTCTAAGCGCCGGAGTACCCCTTTAAGTCGTCACAGCAGATTCCCCCCCCCCATGCATTACACACTACTGGATTATGAAGCCATGATGGTCACTGCTAACCTGCATCATACACAGATATGCTGGATGTGCCTGGTACCCAAGAGACCGCCTCTATTGTCATCTAATCCTGTGGCCCTTATTGCTCCTTCAGTGTCAGTGTCCCTGTTTTTGCTGCAACAGATTTTGCTGCCTATTGGCTTTGCTGCAGGTTTGCAGAATTTGCTACAGGTTTTCTAATGGTAAGTTAATGCGAGAAAATCAGCCGCCGAAAACCTGTAGCCAAATACGGCCGTGTGAACATACCCTAAGGAGATGTGCACACTGAGGAATATCCGCCCAGAGGAATTTCAGGCAGACATTCCGTGTGCAGCAGGCGCCACCAATATCAAACTGCATTGGGACCACCCAGCCATGCGCCATTCCCATTGACAGAAGTGCAGTCTGGGTAATGCAGTCTTGGCGGTATTCCGTCAAAAGAATAAACGTGGAAATTCTTTTACCGTGTCCAGAATCTGAAATTACAGCAGACAAATTTTCTGCCGCAGAAATTCCACAGTGTGCACAGTGTTGCAGAATCCAATTAACAAAAACTGTCTTTTGCAAGTGGATTTCCACTCGGAATGAATGTGATCGGATATTCCTCATTGTGCACATACCCAAAGGGTACATCCACACCTGTATGTTTTGATGCAGATTTTGTTACTCATTAAAGTCTGAGTGGAAATGCTCAGTTAGAATGTATCCGAAGGGTCTGTTAACACTGGTGTATTTTGTTGCCTATTTTGCTGCAGATTTTCTGCTGCTTATTTTCTGCTGTAGGTCAATTAGAAAATAAGCAGCAGAAGACCTGCAGCAAAATACTCCTGTGTTTTTCATGTTTATTCTCTGCATTGATGTCAATAGTGAGGGATACATGTCCAGACAGTCCTAGCTCTCCAATGTATTTCGGTGGCATCCACTACAGACACAATCTCTGCCCAGAAATACAGCACTGCAGATGGGCCCTTAATGTCCTTTTATAGCCACCGAATATTAGATATACGGTACTTAGTGAAAAAAAATTATTAAAAAAAATAAGGTTTTCCCATAAACTGCACCGTGCCTGTCCACCTCCAGTGTAATACTGTATACATTTTAAGTGTCAGTTATTAAATTGTACCTACATATTATATCCCACTCTGTACATCATTTCACTCTGTATTTTATTTCTGCTTTTATTAGCGTTTAAATAGACAGTAACGAAGTGCTGAAAAAAATGCCATTAAAAAAAAAAGTGTAACCCCAGTGTAGTATAGATATTCTATTAGGATCCTGACCGCTCTCCTAATGTGACATTCCTTGGCAGTACAGGTGACGAGCCGTGTGAGGATTCTTTATTTGCAGTCACTTATTGACTTATATAAACTTTTATATAGATATTACGGTATATAGATTTTTGTATACAAAAAAATAATTTTATGTTGGAGGCTTTTTTTTTTTTTTTGTATTTTAGAGTTTAAGCTGCAGCATAATCCATACAGAGCTGCCAGTTGCAGATCCGGTTATCAGAGTTTTTATTGATGCTATAGAATAATTTATGTAGAATACATTGTACATTTATGGATATTTGCTAATAATATGGAACCTTATTTAAAGGGGTAGTCCAGTGGTGAAAAACTTATCCCTTATCCTAAGGATAGGGGATAAGTTTGAGATCACAGGGGTCCGACCGCTGGGCCCCCCTGCGATCTCTCTGTATGGGGGCCAGGCTCTCCGGGCAGACAGCGGGTGTCGACCCCGCACGCCACCTCAATACATCTCTATGGCAAAGCCGGAGATTGCCGAAGGCAGCGCTTCGGCTCTGCCATAGAGTTGTATTGAGGGGGCGTGTAGGCCGCCGCTTCTTGCGGAGGTCGACACGCCCCCTTCCCGCGGGCTGTCGGGGCTCCGTACAGGAGATCGCAGGGGGCCCCAGCGGTCGGACCCCCCGCGATCTGCAACTTATCCCCTATCCTTAGGATAGGGGATAAGTTGTTCACCACTGGACTACCTTTAAAGGAGATATCCAATCCTGAAAAACGTATACCCTATCCTAAGGACAAGGGAATAAGTTTCCGATCCCCAGAGGTCCGACCGCTGGGGCCCCCCGCGATCTCCCGTGCGGTGCCCCAGCTCGCTGGCCAGAGATCGCGTGTCGACCACCGCACGAAGAAGCCTCAATACAGCCTCCTCAATACAGCGCTATGGCAGAGCCGGAGATTGCCAAAGGCCACATTCCGGCTCTGCCATAGAGTTGTATTGAGGGGGCGTTTTAGCCGCCACTTCATGCAGTGGTCGACACGCTGCCGGGGGCCCTGACTTGTATTGAGGGGGCATTGTAGCCGCCACTTCATGCATTGGTCGACACGCTGCCGGGGCCCTTTACGGGAGATCGTGGGGGGTCCCAGCAGTTGGACTCCCCACAATCTGAAACTTAACCCCCATCCTTAGGATAGGGGATACGTTTTTCAAGACTGGAGATCTCCTTTAATCCAACATAGCAAGTAAAAACCACAATGAATATTTAATTGATTAATATCAGAATCGATCACTTTCATCTGGGCAAAATGTACCTTGCGTCCAAACTTTCGCCATACATATATATATGCTGTCGGATGCACATTCAGCTCTTTCTCCGAGCCCGCTCTATATATGTGAACATTCTGCATAGTGTTTGGAGTGAGGAGCTGCTGCCAGACTTCTCTGGTGGTGGCTTATCTTTCAGAGAACAAAAGGATCAGGCAATTGAAATCCAGCAGGTCTGATCCTTCTTTCGCCCAACATAATCTGTTGGGGGCAAGATGTGAGACCCCCCCCCCCCCCCCCATACACATTCAAAGGGTGTTTCCCAACCAGGTAGCCTCCACCTTTTGCAAAACTACAACTTCCAGCATGCCCGGACAGCCAACGGCTGTCCGGGCATGCTGGAAGTTATAGTTTTGCAACAGGTGGAGGTCCACAGTTTGGAGACCACTAGGATATGGCCATTTGAATAGGACTGATCCTCAATACAAAGAGGATGCCGCCATCTTATTCTAGTCTACCCATTAAAAAAAATGGAAGAAATAGGTGTCAGCCCAACCATTATCCAACCCATCTCTATCTATATAGCTGTTAAAAAAAAAATCAATTCTTGTAATATTAATATTGTTACATATTTTTGTTTCTTCAGCTGCCACCTCCTCTACCCAGCAAAACCCCACCGCCACCCCCTCCAAAGACCACCAGGAAGCAGACATCTGTGGATTCCGGGATCATGCAGTAAAGTGCCACCTTCACGTTGTACGGCACACTGTAATTATTGATGCAGGATTTTTACCTCATTTGGGCCACAATGTTTTCACTTTTTTTTTTTTTTTTTTTTTTCTTTTTGTGCAATTGTGATAGAGGAAAGTAATTTAGAGTAAGCAAGAAATCTGGAAAAAAAAAAAAAAGAAATAAAAAAAATATATATACAAAAATAAAACACCATTGAGCTACTGTGCTGTGGATACTAATTTAAGTAGTAGAATACTAAGGGAGCAGTTTACATACAAGCAAATAAAAAATATAAAAAAAAGCAAATAAAAACTATTCTAATTGTCTGAGACATTGCTAATGATGTCTGCGGTTCCTGTTTCATCATCTTGTACAGAAGTTTGTATATATGACGGTTATTATTATTCTTTTTTTTTATTTTTATTTTAGGTTGTTTTAATCTTGTTTTTATTGTAGTAGATTGTGTTTTCATTATCTACTCACACTCTTATGCATTTCCTTATCAGTGACGACTGCTGAGCGCCTATAGATAAGCTCGGCTGTGCCTGACCCGTGCCAATGGATAACTATATTCCTATGTAGATCCTTCTGTCACCTTAACCATAACCATGCTCCTCTCTGTATATGTATTATTCTACCATTCCATTTTATAATCGCCCTGTAGATTTTGTTATATATATAATTGACTAAAAAAAAAAAAAAATTAAACTGTTTTCAAAATAAAAGGAAATGTAAAACAAAATTTGTTGGTGTTGTTTTCTTTAAAAGGGTCTTTGATCTCACACTAGGTAGTTGCGAGGAGTAGGCAGCTGCCTAGAACACCAGTGGGGAGGCATAGGATTATTTTGCTTAAAGCAATACCTGTCACATCATAGAAAAAAAAATTATGTTCCTTTATGTTAATTACTTCTGTATTTGGCTCACAAATCCCTCTGTTCTGCTGCTTACTCATTCTGACATCCCCTGCTCAGCAGGGGGCATGTCCAAGGCAAGCACTGAGCCCGCCCTCACACACCTTGCATTCACTTCCTCCCTGAGTCTGCTGTGCTGTTCTGGGTCTCTTCATCCAACACTCCAGGCTGCTCTGTAACCCCCCTTCTCTCTGTTTTAATGCTGCAGCCTAATAGGACAGGAGTGAGCACAGAGGAGTGCTAGGTGCTAGAACAAAGATGATGCCGGAGCCGGACAGGAATATGTTCTGGATAATATGGGGACCCCTAGTGGTATTTTTTATTTTTATTTATAAGCCATGATTTCTATAAAAAGGAGAAAACATTTTTAATGAAATACAGTATATTAGATATGTTAAAGTTTTGTCAAGATCTACAAGGTATAAAAAGCTTTTGAATCTGCCAGTGCCCATTCAAGCAACATTTTTTGTGTTTCAATTCTCAAAACAGGCCAACAATATCAAAACTGTGGGGTGCCAACTCCCAGCACTCCCACCAATCAGATGTTTGCCAGAGCTCAATGGCCAAGCTGGGTTGCTCAGATCACAGTGAAATGAATGGAAGCTGAGCTTCAGTACTCCAGTACAACCACTACACAATGTACAGAACTGTCACTGTGCACGCCCATGCCATAGCTTGTTTGTGTAGGCTTAGTACCCTACTCACATTAAGTAGATGCAGAATATGTAGACCATTGTTTCCCAACCAGTGTGCCTCCACCAGTTGCAAAACTACAACTCCCAGCATGCCCGGACAGCCTTTGGCTGTCCGGGCATGCTGGGTGTTGTAGTTTTGCAACAGCTGTCAGTATGATCCAAAGAATGCCCTGGGCATTGTTGAGTTTGTATAGGTTAAGCAAGGTGGCATAAGGAGTGTGATACTTACCCTTACCCCTCCCCACTTCCCTGTTTTGCAGCTTCAGCGCTGTGCGTTGTTCATCTCAAGTCCCAAATTGTAATATGTTGACACACCTCCACTAGAAACACCCTACATTATCATAGACTGTCCATTTATGCATATGTCCTAATTGTGGGCACATCTGTGGACAGTCCAATGGAAAGTAGCGGTCTGATGCTCATTGTCCTCACATCCTTCTAACCTGCATACAAGGTGAAAAAATAAGCAGGTAAATACAATAGCTGTTTAGATCTATAACAATAAAACATCTGACTATATATATGACTGTAAGTGGTTCTTCCTGACAGGACAAGCAATATCATCAATCACACCGGTCTGGCCAGTTGTTTACTGGGGAATAGAAAGTTTGGTCAGGATTACCAGTCCCAGAACCCGGATAAAACAGGTATTCAGATTACTCACTTTCAGCTGAATTTCATCTGTATATATTTTTTTTCTGTTAAGTTTTTGATGTGTAAGAAAACTCCTGAGAGCTCGACTGCATTAAACAAAGAGATTGCAATGTTCCAACCCCGGCGTGAGCTTCTCAAGGGTTTGCTCCGGAACGCGAAAGCATTTGTCAGATTGTTCACTCTGTCAGAATGAAATCTGCTGCATCTTATAAAGAATCCAATCTACATGATGTGACCTGAGGTCTGAGCCCAATCGGGGAGCAGCGACGTCTTTAATTAATCTCTGTATATACTAATAACTGGGTGTAGGTGGATGGATAGATATATAAATGGCAGATAGATAAGAGGTAGATACATAGATAAGAGACAGGTAGAATATAAAGAGAATATGGACAGATGGATATGGATAGATAGATATATATATATAGAGAGAGAGAGATAAGAGGATAGATAGATGACCGATTATAAAGAGGATAGATAAATAGATATGACATAGATAGAAGATGATAGAGAGAGGTTATAGAGATAAATTCACTTCTATACCTGCTGCCTCTCTTTTGTATACCTGTATCCTCCTAGGCCATCTGTAACTGCACATTACTTAGTAGTCAGAATTGATTAATTTAACTATATAGGTGGAAAAGTCCTTGCTTTGTGCCACTTGTGTGACGTACAAAAAGGTGCAACTTTTGGCAACCATGATATCACAGCTGAATGTTATGAATTAAAGTTGCACTAAAAGCTAGTAAGCTGTCACCAATATTTTTTGGAAAGGATCCTCTTGCTAATATTTGATGGGTTTCCTCTCTACATGGATGACCAAGAACACAACTGTGTAGAAGGAAAGCACAATGTTTATGGGGATGTATTTAGTATTAACTCCCATAGGTCGGATGAGGGAATATGCACCATACCCAGGGGGTGCCTGCCAGCTGCTGGTAATTTAGCTGTTTAGATGCCACAATCACCGCATCTAAATAGTATATAGGTGCGTCATTGATAGTGGTCTGATTGCCCGCCCCAACCAATACTGCATCCCCCCCCCAACAATGTAATCACAAGGTGCAGATGGGTTACAAAAGTCAGTCCTTGGCCTTAGCCAGGCTCTCATTGTTTGCTGTGTCTGAGCAATTGAGCACAAAGCATATGCATTAGATTAAGCTGTGGAATAGGTCTCAAAGGGGGTAAAAAATAAATATATAAACACACACACACTGCTGAGCTTGCTTCATACAGGTGGAGCGGGCAGAGGACATTAATATACGTCCCTTTGCAGGAAGGAGTTAACGGACTCTGAAAAGTCAAAAATGTTAAAAAGTCAGAGGGATGCAGCATTCTTGATATTTGGGCATGATCACAGAACTATGAAACATTTGTTGCACATTGTCAACAAAGTTACAAGAAAAAACAATGCAAATTATCTTAAAGAGAAACTGACAATCTGTTCACCCGCACTAAATCCAATATATTGGGTTAACGGCCGTTTCTTCTGTGTGCAATGGAGACTGAGAGCTGGCCCGGCCCGCCCCCTGATGAATATGCAAATATCTTCACTCAAGTCACCCCTGGCAGGCTCTCACCTGACTTGAGAGTGAAGACATTTGCATATTCATCACTGGGACAGGCCGGCCAATAAATATTTTTATATTTAAAAAAAAAATTATTAATTTTGAAAGGAAGTTGTTACAACAAAACAGGAAGTACCGTGCATTCACAAAAACATATGATATAAAGGCACAACAATTAGCACCGGATAAAGTTCAGTCATACTTTAAAACATTATAGAGCAAGGTGCATACGGCATAGCCATCAAGGTACATAACATTGGTAGATGTAGGACAGGGGAGCTTTATGAATGAAGGGGAACAAAACCAATGAACATCAGACAAACATTGTACTTACTGGCGGTGGATGTGTCATTGAGAAGAGTAGGAAGGAGCTGTAAGCTATGCAAAATTCCTAAACCACCTCCACGGGTGCTAGATTTTAAGGAACTATGCTCTAGTGTGAGACTCCCAGTGGGAGATTTGTTCCAGGCTGTATAGCTGATCCACCTTATTGATCCAATGCTGGATTTCTGGGAGATGAGGGGAAAGACAATGCTAGGGTAACAGAAGTCTGGCCGCGGCGAGGAGAAGGTGAAAGGGTGGGGGGCGGGGGGTTGGATTTGTCGGGAGGAGGTGTTAAAGGGGTATTCCGGCTTTAAACATCTTATCCCCTATCCAAAGGAAAAGGGATAAGATGTATGATCGCAGGGATCCTGGCGCTGGGGACCCCCGCAATCTCATGCAGCCCCCGGCATTCTGCACCAGGCGCTGCCTCCGACACAGGGACAGAGCCCAAAAAACAAGCTCTCATACTAGTCTGTGGATGGGGGACTATTAATGTGTAAAAAAATAAAAATAAAGTATAAAGAAAAAGTTTAAAAAATGTGAAAAATCCCCTCCCCCAAAAAGTGTAAAAAAATGAAAGTTAATAAACATATTTGGTATCGCCACATGCGTAAATATCCAAACTATTAGAATATAATGTTAATGATCCCATACGGTGGACGGCATGAACATAAAAATAAAAAGTCCAAAATTGCTGCTTTTTTGTAATATTTTATTCCCCAAAAAATTGATAAAAAATGTATTCAAAGTTTTATATATGCAAATGTGGTATCAATAAAAAGTACAGAACACAGCGTAAAAAATTAGCTCTTATGCCACCGCTTATATGAAAAACTTAAAAAGTTATAGGATTTTAAATGTACTAATTTGGTTAAAAAGTTAACGATTTTATTAAAGCGGTAAAATAATAGAAAAGTATGTAATTGGAGATTTTCCTACCCTTGGTGATGGAAAATATAGATTTTGTAAAAGACAGGAGGCGAGCATTATGCAGAACTTTCTTTACTGCAGCAAATTAGCAGTTAATATTTAAAACTTTTTTACAATAATAATAAGAAAAAAACTTAGGTACAAGGTGCAATCAAACATGCTATGTACTGATAGTAACCAGTGAGAGCATCCCGTAAGTCATAAAAGGGGCTGTAACTGAGGTAACTTCCTCTTTCTTTACACTAAAATAAAACGTGTCAGTCACAAAATAAATCATTCCATGAAGTCAACAAGATGATGATCTAGGAACAAAGATGAAATTGTAACGTTCTCCGGAATCTGGTAGGTGAGTAGAGTTAAAGTTTCAAAACAGGAGCAACAGGAACTGTATCTTGAGATGAAGTCGTCTCTGAAGAGAATCAATATGCTTAAAAAGAAAAGGAAACATGAGGGCGGGTAATGGAGGGGATAATGCTTGCCTCCTGTCTTTTATTAAATCCATATTTTATGTCACCAAGCGTAGGAAAATCTCCAATTTTATAGCAAGACAGGAGGCCTCGCATTACACTGGGGATCAAAAGTTTGGGCACCCCAGGTAAAAATTTGTATTAATGTGCATAAAGAAGCCAAGGAAAGATGGAAAAATCTCCAAAAGGCATCAAATTACAGATTAGACATTCTTATAATATGTCAACAAAAGTTCGATTTTATTTCCATCATTTACACTTTCAAAATAGCAGAAAACAAAAAAATAGTGTCTGCAAAAGTTTGGGTACCCTGCAGAGATAATATCTTGTACTGCCCCCTTTGCAAAGCTGTGACCTGCCAGTGTCATGGATTGTTCTCAATCATCATCTTGGAAGACCAGGTGATGTCAATCTCAAAGGTTTTAAATGCCCAGACTCATCTGACCTTGCCCCAACAGTCAGCACCATGGGTTCTTCTAAGCAGTTATCTAGAAATCTGAAAATAGTTGACGCTCACAAAGCTAGAGAAGGCTATAAGAAGATAGCAAAATGTTTTCAGATGTCAATATCCTCTGTTCGGAATGTAATTAAGAAATGGCAGTCATCAGGAACAGTGGAAGTTAAAGCAAGATCTGGAAGACCAAGACAAATATCAGACAGAACAGTTCGCAGGATTGTGAGAAAAAAAATTCAAAACCCATGTTTGACTGCACAATCCCTCCAGAAAGATCTGACAGACACTGGAGTTGTGGTACACTATAAAGAGATACTTGTACAAATATGGTCTTCATGGAAGAGTCATCAGAAGAAAACTTCTTCCACATCCTCATCACAAAAATCAGCCTTTGAGCTTTGCAAATGAACATATAGACAAGCCTGATGCATTTTGAAAACAAGTTCTGTGGACCGATGAGGTTAAAATTTTACTTTTTGGCCGGAATGATACGTTTGGAGAAGGGGAACAGAATTTAACGAAAAGAACCTCTGTCCAACTGTTAAGCATGGGGGTGGATCAATCATGCTTTGGGGTTGTATTGCAGCCAGTGGCACAGGGAATATCTCATGAGTAGAAGGAAAAATGTATTCAATAAAATATCAGCAAATTTAGGATGCTAACTTGATTTCATCTGTGAAAAAGCTGAAGTTAAATAGAGGATGGCTTCTACAAATGGACAATGATCCTAAATACACCTCAAAATCCACGGGGGATTACATCAAGAGGCGTAATCTGAAGGTTTTGCCATGGCCTTCACAATCTCCTGACCTCAACATAATTGAAAATCTATGGATAGACTTTAAAAGAGCAGTGCGTGACAGACAGCCCAGAAATCTCAAAGAACTGGAAGACTTTTGTAAGCTAGAATGGTCAAAGATACCTCAAACAAGAATTGAAAGACTCTTGGCTGGCTACAAAAAGCATTTACAAGTTGTGATACTTGCCAAAGGGGGCAGTACAAGATATTATACTATTATATTATACTATATCTCTTCTTTATGTACATTAATACAAATTTTTACCTGGGGTGCCCAAACTTTTGATCCCACTGTATGCTGGTTTAAAGCTATAACTGTATACAATAAAGTATATAAATTATAATAATTAGGCATAACCAAAAAGAGACAGGAGTTTCAGGTCTGTAGTAGAAAGTCTTGAAGGTGGAATCAGATGACCAGTCAGCCGTTTTAAGAAGATCTGACAAGGAAACACCGGATTGAGCGATTTTTATAGAAACGGCATCCCTAGCAGAGTGAGCACCAAATATAGAGACGTCAATTTTAGCAAAAATCATACATTGTCTGACCCATCTTGCAAGAGTAGTAAAGGGAACAGGTAAATGAGGTTTACAGTAGGTAATTAGGAGTTGAGAATGAGAAGGATGACAGAGATTTAGTTTAATTTCATAAGATTTAAGACATCTAACTACACATAGTTTATCAGGATGAGAAAAAAAATGAATGACAGATTCTTTGTAAATTTGTTTTCATTTGTCTATGAATGTCGAAAATAACACCTTGAGGAGAGTAGTGTCTTCGTCATATGTCCAGAGCTCTGACTTCAGACACTCTTTCAATAGATATAAGACATAATAAAGTGGTGAGTTTGAAACATAAGCATTTGAGTAAGATAGTCATTATCCTCCCAGGAGGAAAAGAGTTGAAGAAGTAAATTAATGTCCCAGGTTGAGTGGTATTTGGGAAGAGAAGGACATTTAAAACGTATACCTCTAAGAAGTTTTAAAACTAGATGATGTTTGCCAATGGGGATAGAATCGATAGGCGAATGATAGGAGGTGGCCGAACAGTATAAGTTCAAAGTTTGTTAGGCCTTACCTGAATCAAAAGAATCTGATAAATAATCACAGAAATTGATGTGATCCAAGGTTAATACAAGGTGCCCAACCCCAAGTGCAGTTGTGCACCTACGTTGGAGTGGAGGACCCGCACCTATGGATCACAATGTGGTTTCACTGCTGTGGTTAATGTAAACAATGACATTAGCTATACCTCAAAACTGATGTAAAATTGAGACATTAGCCAGTATATCCTTATATGAAGGACACACTTGAGCCCGCATACCACGCCAAGGTTTCTCAAGTGATGCGGGTCCTATCAACTAACCTACCTGGCCAGATAAATAAAACCAGGAACCGATATACGGCAGCCATAGGCCTGACTTGCAGATTGCTCCTCAGTCACCTCCAGTGTGAATCTAAGCACACATACAATGGGAGGGAGTAGACAAACTACAAGCCCCACCCCTGGTTGGTTCATTTGTAGCAGGCCTCACAGGTGAAACCCTAATGCTACCCAGCAAGATAAAAGGGTGCATTAGTATAAGCCTTAAGCAAAGACATGTCGGCTTATATTTGCATGAACATGGTTATAGCATGAAAACTCAACCCCAAGTGCAGTTGTGCACCTTTGCTGGGGCGGAGGTCCCGCTCTTGTGAACCGTTGCTAAGGGCGATCCCCAGCATAAATTTGCATACAATGGAGGATGCCTGCAAACGGTCACAAGTACCACAATAGCATCCTGACACCAGATAAATGTGTATGTGGATGTATTAAATATGACTAAACAATCACAGAAATTGATGTGATCCAAGGTTAATACAAGGTGCCCAACCCCAAGTGCAGTTGTGCACCTACGTTGGAGTTCGATTTTATTTCCATCATTTACACTTTCAAAATAGCAGAAAACAAAAAAATAGTGTCTGCAAAAGTTTGGGTACCCTGCAGAGATAATATCTTGTACTGCCCCCTTTGCAAAGCTGTGACCTGCCAGTGTCATGGATTGTTCTCAATCATCATCTTGGAAGACCAGGTGATGTCAATCTCAAAGGTTTTAAGTGCCCAGACTCATCTGACCTTGCCCCAACAGTCAGCACCATGGGTTCTTCTAAGCAGTTATCTAGAAATCTGAAAATAGTTGACGCTCACAAAGCTAGAGAAGGCTATAAGAAGATAGCAAAATGTTTTCAGATGTCAATATCCTCTGTTCGGAATGTAATTAAGAAATGGCAGTCATCAGGAACAGTGGAAGTTAAAGCAAGATCTGGAAGACCAAGACAAATATCAGACAGAACAGTTCGCAGGATTGTGAGAAAAAAAATTCAAAACCCATGTTTGACTGCACAATCCCTCCAGAAAGATCTGACAGACACTGGAGTTGTGGTACACTATAAAGAGATACTTGTACAAATATGGTCTTCATGGAAGAGTCATCAGAAGAAAACTTCTTCCACATCCTCATCACAAAAATCAGCCTTTGAGCTTTGCAAATGAACATATAGACAAGCCTGATGCATTTTGAAAACAAGTTCTGTGGACCGATGAGGTTAAAATTTTACTTTTTGGCCGGAATGATACGTTTGGAGAAGGGGAACAGAATTTAACGAAAAGAACCTCTGTCCAACTGTTAAGCATGGGGGTGGATCAATCATGCTTTGGGGTTGTATTGCAGCCAGTGGCACAGGGAATATCTCATGAGTAGAAGGAAAAATGTATTCAATAAAATATCAGCAAATTTAGGATGCTAACTTGATTTCATCTGTGAAAAAGCTGAAGTTAAATAGAGGATGGCTTCTACAAATGGACAATGATCCTAAATACACCTCAAAATCCACGGGGGATTACATCAAGAGGCGTAATCTGAAGGTTTTGCCATGGCCTTCACAATCTCCTGACCTCAACATAATTGAAAATCTATGGATAGACTTTAAAAGAGCAGTGCGTGACAGACAGCCCAGAAATCTCAAAGAACTGGAAGACTTTTGTAAGCTAGAATGGTCAAAGATACCTCAAACAAGAATTGAAAGACTCTTGGCTGGCTACAAAAAGCATTTACAAGTTGTGATACTTGCCAAAGGGGGCAGTACAAGATATTATACTATTATATTATACTATATCTCTTCTTTATGTACATTAATACAAATTTTTACCTGGGGTGCCCAAACTTTTGATCCCACTGTATGCTGGTTTAAAGCTATAACTGTATACAATAAAGTATATAAATTATAATAATTAGGCATAACCAAAAAGAGACAGGAGTTTCAGGTCTGTAGTAGAAAGTCTTGAAGGTGGAATCAGATGACCAGTCAGCCGTTTTAAGAAGATCTGACAAGGAAACACCGGATTGAGCGATTTTTATAGAAACGGCATCCCTAGCAGAGTGAGCACCAAATATAGAGACGTCAATTTTAGCAAAAATCATACATTGTCTGACCCATCTTGCAAGAGTAGTAAAGGGAACAGGTAAATGAGGTTTACAGTAGGTAATTAGGAGTTGAGAATGAGAAGGATGACAGAGATTTAGTTTAATTTCATAAGATTTAAGACATCTAACTACACATAGTTTATCAGGATGAGAAAAAAAATGAATGACAGATTCTTTGTAAATTTGTTTTCATTTGTCTATGAATGTCGAAAATAACACCTTGAGGAGAGTAGTGTCTTCGTCATATGTCCAGAGCTCTGACTTCAGACACTCTTTCAATAGATATAAGACATAATAAAGTGGTGAGTTTGAAACATAAGCATTTGAGTAAGATAGTCATTATCCTCCCAGGAGGAAAAGAGTTGAAGAAGTAAATTAATGTCCCAGGTTGAGTGGTATTTGGGAAGAGAAGGACATTTAAAACGTATACCTCTAAGAAGTTTTAAAACTAGATGATGTTTGCCAATGGGGATAGAATCGATAGGCGAATGATAGGAGGTGGCCGAACAGTATAAGTTCAAAGTTTGTTAGGCCTTACCTGAATCGAAAGAATCTGATAAATAGTTTAAGATTTGAGAGATAGGTGCATGTATGGGATCCAAATCCCGTTGTATGCACCAATCAGACCAGAGTTTCCATGCTGAGTGGTAGGCAGTCCTGGTGCCTGGAGAAGATATTTCTAGTTGTTTGAGAAAATTCTGACTCAGGGTTGAGTGACCTGACATAAACCATGCAACTAGAAGAAGTTGACGTGATAGGATGAAAGGATGAGGATTCGCCAAAGGATCCAATAGAAGATGTGGAAGGGATGGAAGTATTCTCAGATAGTCTATGGACCACAGTGCTCTCTGTCGAAACCTCTGTCCATTTTAGGAACTGTCCAGAGCAGGATAGGTATTCTATGGGGATTTACTCCTACTCTGGACAGTTCCTAAAATGGACAGAGGTGTAAGCAGAGAGCACTGTGGTCAGGCAGAAAGGAAATTCAATTTTTAAAAGAAGTAATTGCAAATCTGCCAATGTGGAAGAAATGATGGCACTCACCCAAAAATGGACTTGCATGGATGACTTTTATTTTGTGCTTGTCAACCAAAGTGCATGTGCATAGCAGCGTTCAGCGTTCAGGCAGGAAAGAGCGGGCAAGGACGCTGGGAGACCCAGTGTGCAGGTTACATCTGTCTCGCACTTCCGTGCTTCATAAGACCATATCCGCTCCCAGGCTGATCCCAGGTAAATACCTGTAAGACCTCCCCTAGGGGCGGAAGCTTAGAACACCATGTGAAACAATCAAACAAACGGTGAGCAATGTGTACAAGTTAAAAACACAAAAATGTTTAGCAACGCTGGAGTACAGATACTGAATGTAAATGTAAAATTAAATAAAGATGCCTAGGTCCAGTTTGTTATTAAGACCAAGTCTGCCTTGTGCGCCTGTGCGCATAATCCATCTGGCTTCGGTCTGGAGTAAGTCTTTACGTCTGTGAATTCCATCTTTAACTGGCACCCTTTCGATGCCGAAAAACCAGAGTGATGCAGGATTTCCATTATGAGCTTCCCAGATATGGTCTATAATTCTCGGTGAGCCTTTTCTACTACGCAGGGAATAAATATGCTCACGGAATCTGATATGTAGTTGGCGGGTGGTACTACCAATATAAAAACGTCCACAATTGCACTTGAGCCAGTAGACCAAATAATTAGTTTTACAAAAACAGAAGTCTTTGATCTTAATATCTATACCTCCTATAGTTATTATTTTGCTACATAAAAGTTGAGGGCACCATTTGCAATTCCTGCATTTAAAATTACCTTTAAAATTTAGCCACTGTGTTTTTTTTTACTATTCTGGGAAGACACAAATTTACTGTGAGTGAGGATGTGTTACCAAGGTTGTTGACTCTGCAAAAAGCTACAATTGGTTTCCTAACAGAGCAGTCAGCAAAAATAGGATCGCTCTGTATCAGAAACCAATGCTTATTGATTGTAGTATTAATCATATTGTGCATAGGGCTGAACTGAAAGGAGAAAGTGAATCTATCCGATTTTTCTTTTCTCCTACCCGAACCACTAAGAAGTTTTATCCTATCTTGTCTGGATGCTTTTGCAAAGGCTCTCTCCAGGACCTTGGTAAGGTAACCCCTCTTTTCCAATCTCCTGGAGAGGTCCCTGGCCTGGCTACAAAAATTATCGAAAGAACTGTTGATTCTTCTAAGCCTTAGCATTTGGCCATAAGGTATGGCGGTCTTAACGTGCTCAGGGTGGTAACTACCATAGTGTAGTAAAGAATTCCCTGCCGTAGGTTTCCTATACCCGGTAATTACCAACCCTTCATTGCTGGCCCTTACTAACACATCAGGGAACTCTAATTCTTCAGTATTCACATTGAAAGTAAAACTCAAGTTCATCTCGTTTTGTGAGATGTAGTGGACGAAGTCTGAAAAGTCGGCTTCCGACCCGGTCCAGATGACGAACACGTCGTCTACAAACCGGGTGAAACTTTTGATGAACCTTAAATAAGGATTTGTGTTGGAGAATATATATTTTCTCTCAAATGACGCCACAAATAAATTGGCAAAAGTGCAGGCCACCTGAGTGCCCATAGCCACTCCGGAGGTCTGCCTATACCATGTTTCATCAAAAGTGAATGCATTATTCTTTAATATGAATGCCAAAGCTTCACAGATAAAGTCCACACACATCTCACTGCGTTCTGTCTTTTCTAACATTTCTCTGATACAAGCGACACCTAAATCTTGCGGAATATTGGTGTATAAAGACTCTATGTCTATAGAGGCCAGTACAAACCCTACTTGCCAATCCAAATCTGCAATAACAGCCAAAAACTAATTGTCTTTAACTAATGTGGGGACACTTTTCAACAGGTGTCTCAATAAAAAAATCAATATACTTAGAAATGCACCTGGTTATGGAGCCCGCCCCGGACACAATGGGGCGTCCGGGGGGGGGGGGGGGGGGTTCCAACCCCTTGTGTATTTTAGGTAGAAAATACCATGTTGGGGACTTAGGGACAGGAGGATTAAGTTTAACAGCCATTTCCTCAGAGAGAACACCCTTCTCTACTGCACTTCTACGGTGGGTTTTCAGTTTAAAAGCAATCTTAAGGGTGGGGTTATTGTCAAGCTTGTCATAATTAAAAGCATTCTCTAGATGTCTTCTGGCTTCAGTGATATAATACTTTTCCGTTAACATGACAATATTCCCACCCTTATCTGCCTTTTTGAAGACTACATGTCATGCCATGCCAAAGCTTCCCTTTCTTTTGGATTCAGATTGTCTGTATGGGTTGGGGTATTTAAGGGCCTTGATGTCCTCCATCACTTTGTGGTGGAAGAGATCAAGGTTGCTCCCTGGAGCAATGGGGGGGCTGAAACTGGACTTAACACCCCCTGTCAAAATATCATTTGTGGTATGATGGCCTGTAGTTTCATCTGTAGTACCTCCTAACAATTCAGTGAGGTCGGAGAGACACTGGAGTTCCGTGACCTCCGCCTCACTGAAAGGGCTGAACCCAAGGGGTCCAATAGAGATAGGAATTTCGGCCTCTTTAACATCGCTGCTACCAGTCTTGGATTTATTAGAAAAAAACTTATTCAAATTAAGCTTTCTAAGAGATTTAAATAAATCAACTTCAAACTGAACCACATCAAAAACTTCAGGAAAACAAAAATTAAGGCCCTGGCTCAAAACTGATAGTGCTGCAGCACTCAAAGTCACATCTGTTAAAGTCATAACAGTAGTAAAAAAAAACGCAGTGGCTAAATCTAAAAGGTAATTTTAAATGCGGGAATTGCAAATGGTGCCCTCAACTTTTATGTAGCAAAATAATAACTTTAGGAGGTATAGATATTAAGATCAAAGACTTCTGTTGTTGTAAAACTAATTATTTGGTCTACGGGCTCAAGTGCAATTGTGGACGTATTTATATTGGTAGTACCACCCGCCAACTACATATCAGATTCCGTGAGCATATTTATTCCCTGCGTAGTAGAAAAGGCTCACCGAGAATTATAGACCATATCTGGGAAGCTCATAATGGAAATCCTGCATCACTCTGGTTTTTCGGCATCGAAAGGGTGCCAGTAAAGATGGAATTGACAGATGTAAAGACTTACTCCAGACCGAAGCCAGATGGATTATGCGCACAGGCGCACAAGGCAGACTTGGTCTTAATGACAAACTGGACCTAGGCATCTTTATTTAATTTTAATTTACATTCAGTATCTGTACTCCAGCGTTGCTATACATTTTTGTGTTTTTAACTTGTACACATTGCTCACCGTTTGTTTGATTGTTTCACATGGTGTTCAATCAAACAAGGAGGTCTTACAGGTAATTACCTGGGATCAGCCTGGGAGCGGATATGGTCTTATGAGGCACGGAAGTGCGAGACAGTTGTAACCTGCAGGCTGGGTCTCCCAGTGTCCTTGCCGGCTCTTACCTGCCTGAACGCTGCTATGCACATGCACTTTGGTTGACAAGCACGAAATAAAAGCCATCCATGCAAGTCCATTTTTGGGTGAGTGCCATAATTTCTTCCACATTGCCATGTTGTAAGAATTCTTTTATTTTCTGCAAGATTGAGCACCACCTTTAGGACTATATCCACACTTGCACCTTATTCAAGGACTTACGTTCACTCCCTGTACAGCAATGCCGGATAGTGTTTCTATTTTGGATTGTAATTACAAATCTGTTTAACTTTCTGGCACCAGTTGATTAAAAATTTTTTTTACAGTGGAGTACCCCTGTAAGGCAAAAGATCCTGCAAAAAGCTCTAAACAGTTGAGGTGGAGAGACAATTCCGTAGGGGACCATTTGCCTCCTGTAGAATGGGAGCTGCATCGAGCGTCCCAGCCCATAAGACTCGCATCTGATTCCAAAATCAGATCGAGATTGGAATGGAAGATTGTTTTGCCATTCCAGTCTTGGATATGGTGAAGCCACCAAAAAAGCTCTTCTTTTGTTTCGGAAATCGCTTGAATGGAAGCTGAGAGAATACCCACAATTCGAGCTATGGCTCGAAGAGATATAAGATATTTGTTGAGTAGGGAACGAATTTCCTTTCTGATGGTCTTCAATTTTTTTTGAAGGAAGACTTAATAGGGTAAAATGGGTGTTGATGAGAAATCCTAATAATTCAATTTCTTAGGAGGGAGTTAGAATGAATTTGTCGTAATTGATAAGGAACCTGAGGTTCATTAAAAGAGAGAGTCCACTCCATGTGTAAATGAGCTAGTTGAATAGAGGACGCCATGATCAGGATATTGTCCAGTTAAATTATCTCGTGCGGTGCCTTGAGATCTTAGAATAGCCACCACTGGTTTTAATAGTTTTGTAAAACACCAAGGGGCTGAAGAAAGGCCAAATGGGAGGCATGTAAATTGCCATTTTATGTCTTTCCATATGAATTGGAGCCAATGTTGGGAAGAAGGATGAATGGGTACCGTCAGATAGGCATCTTTTAAATCGATTTTGATCAACCAATCGTCCTTCATCAAAAGATCTCTGAGAACATGGATGCCTTCCATCTTTAAGTGATGATATATTACAAAATCGTTCAGATTCTTCAGATTGATTACTGGGCAGAAACTGCAATCTTTCTTTTTGACTAAAAACAGGTTGCTGACAAAACCTGGAGTATGGAAAGATACTTGGATTATGGCATTATTTTATTTCTAAATCTATCAGGATCTGATCCTTTGTTGAGAAATAAATTGGATGAGGCAGATGAGTCTGAAATGGAGTGAAAATGAACTCTGATAACCTTGAATTGTGTTGAGAATCCAGTGATCGGAAGATACCATCTCCCAATTTGGGAAAAAATTATGGAGTCTTCCGCCCACTGGAAGATGGGAAGAATCCAGAATTGGTAGACTTACCTGGAGGTCTGGAGCGTGTAGCACTTCTTTGGCCCCTCGTCCTCCAAGGGCATCCTCTGTAGGGGAAGAATGGAGGAGGAGCTTGTATGGTCGGGGCTGGGAAAGCTGATCTGTTTTGGGTTTTGTAAGGGCCTCTATATTGGGAACGGATAGGAGTCGCTCGGCCGGGAAAACGTCCCCTACTTTAACTGGCCCGTCTAAAAACCTTGCTGGGAAAGACTTTTTCAAGGAGGTCTGAGCCTTATCTAATGAACAAAATAATCCAAACACATTTGGATATTTCTTTTATTATCTATTCTCCAAAGAGAAAATCTTCTGTAGGAACAGAGGGATTGGGAAGAGGCAAGGTGTGTTAACTGTGGATCTAATTTTAATAAAATGGATCTTTTCCGTTCAGTGCAAAAGGCCTCATTATTACTGCCAAAGAGGAAGATGGCCCTTTGGGCCCAACCTCTCATGGTAGGTATATCAATTTAATTGCCTGTGGAAGCAACATTTTTGGAAAGATCTAAAATCTTGTAAGCGGCCCCAAGAGGTCTAGAAATTTATCTTGGCATAGAGAGAAGCTGCGATCAATGCCCTTCTTAGGATTTTTGCCAGATTTTTGTATGTACTTTACAAGTATTGGGTCTAATTCTGGGGTTTGTGCTGAATTCATAGAGAGTATTGTCCTTGCCTTGGGCACTCTCCCCTTAATTTTTTGGGGGATTTTTTGTCAAGACCCTTAATAATTCAATGGGAGATGTACCGTTCCACTTGGGGATTTGGGGTCCATTCCCCAGAGGGGGGGGGGGGGGGTGTTTGATAAGTGTGGGGTCAAAGAACGGGATTCCTAAGCTGTCTAACACAGCTGAGTCAGAAAATGAGGTGTCATCATATGTAGAGTTACCACCCTCATTTGGATTAAAAGAGGGGTCATTAGAATCTGCGTCATCAGAATAGTCATAATATTTATCATCAGAGTCATCAATATTAGAGTCCTCAATATATGAATCTGGTTTGGATTGTTTAGAGGCTTTATTAACCCAAATATCACAGACCTCCTACCAGGTAGAGGGTTGATGATGCAACATAGGGGCATCTGTATAGTGGCTGAGAGATGTATGCGAGCCGTCATAGGTTTCCGGACCCATTTCTCTAATAGTATTTATTTTTTTTTTTAGAGAAATATGGTCGTCATCATTTGTATGCCTCTTTTTACATAAACTCTTTTTATGAGTAATAGTCTGAGCTAATGCCATAGAAACAGACTTTGCTACAGAATCGGGCATAGAAGCCATAGCATTATTAACAGCGGTTGAAACTGACTGGTTAACCAGCTCTTGTATCTGTTCTTCTAATTCAAAGCAAATGGATAGATCAGCTCACCAACAAAGCGTCCCATCCACAGTATGGCAGGAGCGTGGCAGCACCAACATCCAAGACAGAGAAAAATAACAGCGTGGATATTTGCAGAGTCCCGTTTTAATGGTATAAAATCAGCAACACAGGTCAGTGAACAAGGATGATAACGCGTTTCAGGCGTGAACCGCTCTTAGTCATATCACAATACAAGTGAACATCTCCAACTGATATATGGGGAATGATCCGGAGGAGTTGGGGCACACATATGCCGGACCATTTAAACCTTGACATACCAAAAATTGAAAACACCAATATAAATAAATGTAAAAGGGAGAAAAACATATCATATCATCAAAGAGAGTGTGTTAGGCAATATAGCATGAAGATCAAATATATATAATGAGATGTAAACCAGACACAAGCTCATAATGATGATATGTGATGAAGAGAGGAGCACAAAATAATGAACATCAGTACATGGGAATCAAAAATCACTATGTATACATGTCAACTGTTCAGATC
The DNA here is from genome assembly GCF_029499605.1 of Hyla sarda. NCBI lineage: Eukaryota > Metazoa > Chordata > Amphibia > Anura > Hylidae > Hyla > Hyla sarda. Next base: position 46,207,495 of record NC_079195.1, read on the forward strand.
TGGGAAAAGATATAAGGGAAAAGGACGTATCTTATATAATAATTATTATATATGATATGTCCTTTTCCCTTATATCTTATTCCAGATCCGAACTGTTGACATGTATACATTGTGATTGAGCCGTGGGGCGCGCTGAGAAGGAAGAAAAATGTGAACGGAGCCTAAGGAGACTGCTGTGAGCTATATGACTAGAGAGGGGTGAGAGTAAACATAATGGGAATTGAGCTGATAATAAAAGGGGGGGGGAGGGGATATATATAAGCGTTGGGAAATGAATATGTTTATTAAGGGATATAACGATATGGAAGCACAAAATAGAGAGAAAAATCACACTGGGAATAGTTTTAAAAGTAAATATACTACATAGGTACTTATCTGTATCACAGCAGTAAAGAAAGAGGAAGTTAACTCCGTTATTTAGTTAACCCTCAGTTAACCCTTTTATGACATAGGAGATGCTCTCATTGATTACCATCAGTACATAGCATGTTTGATTGCACCTTGTACCTAAGTTTTTTCTTATTATTATTGTTAAAAACTTTTTAAATATTAACTGCTAATTTGCTGCAATAAAGAAAGTTCTGCATAATGCGAGGCCTCCTGTCTTGCAATAAAATCATGGGAATCATTTTAATTGTATTTACCCACAGAATAAAGAAAACATGTAATTTTTACCGGAAATTTTACAGCGTGCAAAAGAAACCTTCCAAAATTAGCAAAATTGCAGTTTTCTTTTCAATTTCCCCACACAAATAGTATTTTTTTGGTTGCACCATACATTTTATGGTAAAATGAGTGATGTCATTACAAGGGACAACTGGTTGCGCAAAAAACAAGCCCTGATACTCATCTGTGGATGAAAATATAAAAGAGTTATGTTTTTAAGAGGAGGCAAGGAGGAACAAACAAAAATGTAAAAATTAAATTTGCTGAGTCCTTAAGGCCAAAATGGGCCTGGTCCCTTAGGGTTTAAAGGTAAGGGTGCTAGGAATTTGTGTAAGGGTTTTCCCTTATCCAGTCCACCACCCTTGCTAAATGTATGGCATGTAGTACCAACTCGAAGAAATCACCATTAGGGTTAAGATAAAACTTAGCTTTAACTAAGATCTGATATAACGACAAAAAAGGGGTACACAAAAAAAGTATGGGAAAGGGGGTACAGGTGATGCCCTACCTAATGATCCCCATACAAGGAACACTCCTAATTTCTACATGTGGAAATGGGGAGAGGGATAGAAAGCAGCAAAATTAATGCAGTGACAAATAACAGGTGGCAGACCTCTCTTGCCAACGCGTTTCACCCATCGCATCACAGGGGCTCATCAGGGATAAGAGCCCCTGTGATAAACCTAGGTACAGTGTACCCCACAGATAATATTGATATAATTAAGGTGTAACAGAGAGTCAAAAGGTGTCCAGAAAGATGTAAAGGGTTGTCTGTAGACTTCACACAATTTTTTGTTAGAACCATCCTGGAAAGACAAAAATATTTGGATCTGTATATATGAACCTATCAGATTCAAAAATATATTTGAAAAGATGGATGTAAAGATTTAGCTTACCCTTAATGGGATAAAGGGAGAATGACTCTTCAAGTATTAGGGCCTCACAATTGTTAGGGGTCAGACAGACTCCTATAACAATAAAATTGTTATTTTTAACTCAGAGGTGAAGATAAGTAACCAAGTTGTATCACAGCAATTTGTTGAAAACAAAATAGTAGCCAACATGTATAAGCCCCCATAATAAGGTATAGGTTACCTAGGTGTGACATAAGCAAAGTGTAAGATAATTTGACGGCGGATGGCAGATAGTGGCACCACAAGGGAGGAGCATTCGTATCCCATATGGATGCGGGGTCCCACTATGTTGTTGCAATAAACTGCCAAAAGACAATTATATGTAAAGGGTCATATCCCCTAGTTGTAAATAAATCAGAACCCAAACAAATGTAAGCACAAATATTTTATAAATATTTTACCTAATGATATTTCAGGTGAGAGCAACCAGATGATAGATGCCAAAGTTCAAAGATACTGAACAACATGGACCTGTGTAATGATACTGTCCAGTTCAAAGAAACTAGAAAGAGATGGGAAGATCATAGTAAGTGGCCAGTTTAAGCAGGTGCATAACCACAACATATGGTTATTAGCCGCCGTTCAAGGTAAACAGATAGAACCAAACTGGTGTTGTCTTCTGGTGTAGTTCGGCATTAGCCACGAGGACGCCGTCTAGTCAGTAGCGGCAACATGCGTCACTTCTGCCACTGTGGAACGCACCCTGCGTTCCACAGTGCATAGAGGATATCGGCATTGCTGCCCGGCATACACACAGTGTATTGGTGACGGCGCCATTGTGGCACGTCACTTCCGCCGCTGTGGAACGCATTATGCATTCCACAGTGGATAACTTCCTGAAAACACAGAACAAGACACACAGAGAACAATAGAGGGAACAAAGGGGGAGGGAGAAGAGAGTGAAGAGATCAGGGAGGCTGTCTGTCCACAAAACGATCCTGGGGATCCCAAATAAAAGTAAACAGCTCCACCATGTTGTTCATCAGTGTTTTGGCCGCCAGGAGAACATGCATGAGCAACTTAACACACATTTTACCCAAGGATTGGGGGGGAGTAACGCCTCATTTTCAAGCTAATTACCTGCACTAATACCCAGTATATTGGGTTTAGGGCTGGTGAACAGCCTGAAGACATATTGTTTTGAGGGTTTTAAAGTGTACCCGTCAGATCACTCAAAAAAACAAAACTGTTATATGTTGCTCAGTATCTCATCCTGATCATGTACATGTACTTTGTATGTGTCTGTGACCTACATTTCTCTCAGAATTAGCTTTATTTCTGAAATACCTTAATTTTATCCCCCAGAAGCAGGGGGGCAGGTACTCACTGTGATAACCACTCCCCCTCCTCCCCCTCCCTCTCCTCAGTCCAGTGCTTCCCAACCAGGGTGCCTCCAGCTGTTGCAAAACTAAAACTCCCAGCATGCCTGCACAGCCAAATGATGTGTGGGCATTCTGGAAGCTGTAGTTTTCCAACAGCTGGAGGTAGTCACCCTTTATTTCTCACACACACACTCACACACACAGGCTTCATATATTCTTACACATACACATTAGATAGACACACTGATATACACACATACTCATATATCCACACACACACACACACACATGCTTGGACACTTACTTTTTCGTCTGTAATGCATGTTTCTGCCTCTCTCATTGATGTCTGCTGTGTGTGAGTCGGCAGCAGTCTTCCTGTCCCTTTCCCTCCCCTTCTCTTCACACTAGTCTCTGCTGTGTGTACAGCCCCTCCCCCCTCCAAAACGTCCCGGAGTCCTGGACGAAGCAGTGTTCACAGAAGCACTGAATGCATTCCAGGAGGCAGAGGGGGCAGTTCTTTGACTGGCTTTTTCACTATCAAATACTGAAAATTTTCTAATGAAAGCAATTGCAAAACCTATTGTTTTTGCATGCTTTACAACATATCAAAAGTTTTTATATCTGACAGTGCCCATTTAAAGGAGTACTATGGGTAAATAAAACTTCTTTTCACAGGATAGGGAAAAAGTGTGTGATCGTGGGGGGTCTGACCACTAGGGCCCCCCCCCGCCATGATCTCTGGTCCAGAGTAGCAGGAAATCCCCATAGCAAACTTCTCCCGTTCTGGACAGTTTATTAGACAGACAGAGATGTCAGCAGAGAGTACTGTTGTCAGAAGGAAAAGAACAACTCAAGTTCAGCAGCTGATAAGTACTGGAAGAATTAAGATTTTTTTAATAGAAGTAATTTACAATTCTGGTAGGATGTGTAGCTCACTTAGAGATAGGAGAGAAATAAGTGTTCGAGGTTAAAGGTGTTGCCCTCACCCAATCAGGCCTAATCAAATATAGAAAATGTATATATATAAATACCAGTCCTCAAGAACACTGGGGATGTGTAGATATGAGTAGGAAAAGAGAGAGAGATGGTGAATCTATTATAATTTAATTTAATGTTAGCATAAAGATGAGTGGCCAATCACTCTGCAGGGCCCTTGCAGAGATACATTGGTAAAAATACAGATAAAAAATAATTATTAAACAAAACAAATAAAAAATGCACCAATAATGTTCACTAAAAGGATTAGCAACGTGTCTCTTTGGTGGCAGTTGATATATCCAGAGATGTCCAATATTATATATGAAACTCACAGTTCTGTGTGGGAAAATCGCAGTTCAATATTGGAAAATCACAGTTCTATATAGGGAATTCACAGTTCAGTATTGGATGGACTCCTGTGAGGTCCAGTAATACAAATTACAATAGCAGTTGTAATAATAGTTGTAGCAATTGTAGCAGCAGTTGTTGTAGCAGCTTTGTAATACAAAGTGTCAGTGCACAGCACCACTCACCCTCCTTTCTTGGTAGATAGCGATCTCGGCAGATACCGGTCTCGGCAGGCAGCAATACTCACGGGTAGCGATCTCAGCAGACCGCGGTGACCTGTGGATGATGCGAGCTGTCTGTAGTGCCGGTCTGGATGTCGCCTGGGTGAGTGGTTCTCCGGTGGGCTGTCGGTATCCTGGGCTGGCACAGAGAGGCATCCGGCCTGAAGATATCCAGGAACTTCACCGTCCGGGGCTGTGAGTGGAGTGCTGGGAGCAGCTGCGTATCTGAATGATGCGCTAGCTGCTAGCGTGTTGCGGTGGTCTCAATTCTGTGTACATCCAGCGGTTGCTAATCACAATATGTAGAAATGGTATATTTGCAAGTGATATACACTTGAATGATAAGGTGCTTGTATAGGCCAGGCGCGTTTCAAGGCCTGCGGGCCTTTTCTTCAGTGACAATAAGGTGACCTTATTGTCACTGAAGAAAAGGCCCGCAGTTTTTTCATAGAATACCCGTTTAACTACTCATGTGTCCGTGCAGAATGGCCCCTACCCCCAGAGACGAGAATGATAGCCCGCTCAGCCAATCAACAGCTGTTGCGGGACCCCTGTCTTAGCTGGTATTTGGAATGGGATGTCACTCCTACACGTCTGATGTTGATCTGAGGCCTTAAAGAGGAAATAACAATGACATCACCCCCTTCCTCACCTGACATAAAACTTTACACTGAAGGAAAACCTCTCTGAACAGTGTCTGGAGACTGTGGTTGCTGCTGCACGAAAAGTTGTTCTTCAACAGATCAAGAAACTGACAGACTCCATAAATGGAAGGATTATGACTGTTGCCAAAAAGTAGGATGGCTATATTGGCCACAGATTTTTATTTTTAAATATCACTAATGTTTATTTGTGAAATTTGAGTTGTTATGTTTTTCATTTAGTTGCATAATCTTTCCGCACACTAATAGTTGCCAAATAATTCTGCACACATAGATATTCTTCTTAGGCTGCTTTCACACTATAAAATTCATCCGTTTTAAAGATCCGTTTGATGTTCCGTTATGAAAACCCTGAAAATCGGCCATTAAACGTCCCTTAGAAAATCCCATACGTCCGTTACAAAATCCCAGTATAGTCTATGGAATTTTTACATTATCCGTTTTAATCTGTTATAGTCCGTTATTAATAATGGACGTTATTTTGTGACAGGAGAATGAACGGAAGAAATAGTGCATGCACTATTTCTTCCATTACTATCTTCCGTCACAAAATAACGTCCGTTATTAATAACGGACTATAACGGATTAAAACGGATAATGTAAAAATCCCATAGACTATACTAATGGCCGATTTTTAGGGTTTTCATAACGGAACATCAAACGGATCTTTAAAACTGATGAATTTTATAGTGTGAAAGCAGCTTAAGACAGCCAAAACCTCACTCTTACTCGCTTACATATTCAGGTTTAAGGTTTATTAAAGGGGTATTCCAGGCCAAAACTTTTTTATATATATCAACTGGCTCCGGAAAGTTAAACAGATTTGTAAATTACTTCTATTAAAAAATCTTAATCCTTCCAATAGTTATTAGCTTCTGAAGTTGAGTTGTTGTTTTCTGTCTAACTGCTCTCTGATGACTCACATCCCGGGAGCTGTGCAGTTCCTATGGGGATATACTCCCATCATGCACAGCTCCCGGGACGTGACATCATCATTGAGCAGTTAGACAGAAAACCTCAGAAGCTAATAATTATTGGAAGGATTAAGATTTTTTAATAGAAGTCATTTACAAATCTGTTTAACTTTCAGGAGCCAGTTGATATATATATAAAAAAAGGTTTTGCCTGGAATACCCCTTTAACATTTTGAAATGACACAGTTCTGTAGTTGTTCAGTAATAAAATAAAAAAAACTCTAAAAAAAAAAAAAATAAATACACCTTGTGCACAGTGTAAACTAACCTACAGTGAGTTATGCTTAGTATTTCGACTTTCTACTGAAGTGCTCGGATTTCTCAGTACTAGAAATCCCCCAAATAATATGTATAATGTATCAGGCCACAACTGGATGTCCTTAATAATCGCATGGACGCTAACGCTGAAGTGCACATTACCTGATCTGCAGTGCTTCCACATTATCTTTAATCTAAACTAGCAATACCAACTTTGCCATAGATTTCCCATCGATTTTTTTTAAGGTGCTGATACGGTCCCCGTGTTCCCCACCACCATCCCCATGTCCTCAGGAGTCAGGTCAGTAACATTTGCGCGGTGGGACGTGTAGCTCTTAATCAGTTGATTTGTATTCCTCTCTTGCCTTCCAGTCCTCAGTGTTGAAGGGTTAAGAAGTGTTCTCTCCAGAGACTCGCAGCAGAGGTAATAGAGTATTAGCTGCTCCTGAGCTGAATGGAAGTTAATGCATTGCCAAGTGCGTTCTGCCTCCTCCTCACCAGACGGACAGAACCGGCCGATAAACACTTTTTTAATCTAAGTAGGACAATCAAGGATAAGAAATTGTGGCCTATTGTATTAGGAATGTGCTGACCTCCGGTAAGGTACCAAGTGACACAAGGGCTTAGCTCCTATAATAGAAATAATATATCCTTTATACAATGCATTGTAGATGATGACAGGATTATTAAGCAGTGTATTACGTCTCTTACATTCACAGATCTTATCTTCAAGGATCGGCAACAAAAAGAATATATTATGAATTCAGCTTCACTTCTGCTTAGAGCTTACAAAGAAAATCACAGGAATTATCTGCTTTTCTTTATGCAGGAAGAGACGTGGGATTTTCTTTTTTTTTTTTAAGAAACAGCGCCACACTTGTCCATAGACTGTATCTGGTATTGCAGGTCAGTCCTATACAGGTAAATGCGTATTCCGGGAATTTTTTTTTTATTTGACTATGCTACAGGAGCTGTAAAGTTGGTGTAGTTCATAATATAGTGTCTGTACATGTGTTTCATGGTGGTCTCGCAATTTTTATGTGATCTTTTCCCCAATGCTTATATTAAGCAGCAAACAAAATGAGTGTTGACTTAGGTTTTCCCAGGTTGCAGTGCGGCCCAAGACATTACATCACTAGTCAGGTGTTGAAAGGGAGCCTATCTTAACTTCAGCAGGTGGAGGGACTGTTTGGTAGGGTGGGGGAATCATTTTTTCCACAGAGCTGCAGGGAATTGTAATTTACAGCACAGCACAACACAACATGTAAGGGAGCTTAGCTGTGCTGCAATAGGTGGAGTGGCTGATGTGTAGGAGGGAGAAAAGTAACTTCACACTTACAAACAAGGGATCCTGGGACTTGTAGTTGGGGGGAAGTAACTCTGACAGGAAATAGCCATTTCACGAAAAAAAAAAAAAGCAGCGTTATGGTAATCTCACAACAGCCATTTAGTCAAAAGACAAGCACAGATCTTTCCTTAGCATGTCCATTACTGTCTGGCAGGTAAGTACTAAAGTCACCTTATGTTGATGTGACCCTACCCTTAAAGGGCAACTGCTTTTGGATAGCCTGTCAGCAGGTAAAATTGCTTATCAAGAAACAAAGCATCACATTTTGCTGCACAACCAAAGTAGATAAATAAACTTTAGGTTTTGGATTCTCGTGAATAAAATTTTGTAAATTAGGCTCCATGAAACCTGCATCTGTAAAGCATCTTTGGGTTTATCCCTTTGATAGGGATGACCCTTATGTTTATGATGACTGATCAATATCTTAATACTAATATGCCAATATGCCATTGCTGACGCTCGAGGAAAATATTTGTTAAGCTACCCTCAACCCATAAACAGTTTTTATTTGCTTTCAATTGTCAATCAATATATATATATATATATATATATATATATATATATATATATATATATATATATATATATATCTAGGAAGGATGCCGCAGCACACAAAAAAAGTTCAAGTGCAAGTGCACTTGAACTTTTTTTGTGTGCTGCGGCATCCTTCCTAGATGTCTAACTCGCTTTGACCAAAGCTTTTTTCGCCGCCTGCACCAGCACTATGGTACAATAGGACGTGCTACTCCAATCTGGTTTTTGTAGTTATATATATATATATATATATATATATATATATATATTAATTAATACTGATATATTTATATGTCATTTCTAATGCTGAATGCATTTCTATCTGTTGAACTATGCACCTCTTTCCTGAGTTTGCACTAATGACTGAATAACCTTGGATCAACGCCAGACAGCCCAGAATGCTAAATACAAAACATTTCATCTTATCGCTTTGCCCTTTCACTAAGACTAGAGCCTTGAGATGGAGACTCTGAATACAGGATGTCTAAACATTGGACTTCGTGGAAAGGTAAAGAAATCCCAAGCTAGAAGTTTTTGCAAGATAAAGACTTATGCTACGCCACAAATGACTTATCAGCATATAGGATGAAGCATAGTTTATCCTTCAACCCTATACTCAGAATATTATCTGTTTGTGAGTCTGGACCGAGACCTTGTCATGGCACCATTCAGGAGTATAAAGACTAAACATCTGATAAGCAGAGAACTTTTTCCAAGAAATTAATGGACTAGATATGCTAAAAAATACAGACACAATATTTGAACAACCAATCAGAATGTAATATGCTAATTGTGATGTCATAATTTACCCTCCTACTTTGCACAATGTTAAAACCAACTGTTTCTTCATGAATTAAAGCAGAGCTCCCCGGGGTACCGAGGAGGGAACCCATACCAACCTGGCGTGGTGTGAATTTTCTTACGATGGAAATTAGTATAGCGGTAGTCACTCGCAGATTAATCCATCCTTGACACCTTAACCCCTTAAGGACCAAGCCCATTTTAACCTTAAGAACCAGGCAAATTTTATTTTTGCGTTTTCGTTTTTTTCCTCCTCGCCTTCTAAAATCCATAACTCTTTTATATTTCCATCTACATACCCATATAAGGCCTTGTTTTTGCGTGACCAATTGTACATTGTAATGAAACATCTCATTTTACCATAAAATGTACAGCAAACCCCAAAAATTATTTTTTTAAGGAGGGAATTTAAATGAAAACCAAAATTTTGCACATTTTGGAGGGTTTTGTTTTCACACTGTATACTTACAGTAAAAATGACGTGTTCTTTATTCTGTGGGTCAATATGATTAAAATGATGCCCATGACTAGATACTGTTACGCCGAGCGCTCCGGGTCCCTGCTCCTCCCCGGGTCCCTGCTCCTCCCGCTGACCGGGAGCGCTGCACTGACATTCACGATGGGGATGCGATTCGCATAGCGGGACGCGCCCGCTCGCGAATCGCATCCCAAGCCACTTACCCATCCTGGTCCCCGGCTGTCATGTTCTGGCGCGCGCGGCTCCGCTCACTAGGGCGCGCGCGCGCCAGCTTTTTAAGATTTAAAGGGCCAGTGCACCAGTGATTAGCTTCCACCTACTCCCTGTCAATTTAACCTCACTTCCCCTTCCCTTCCTTGCCGGATCTTGTTGCCTTGTGCCAGAGAAAGCGTTTAGTGTTGTCCAAAGCCTGTGTTCCAGACCTTCTGCTATTGCTATTGACTACGAACCTTGCCGCCTGCCCCCGACCTCCTGCTATGTCTGACCTTGCCTCTGCCTAGTCCTTCTGTTCCACGCCTTCTCAGCAGTCAACGAGGTTGAGCCGTTGCCGGTGGATACGACCTGGTTGCTACCGCCGCAGCAAGACCATCCCGCTTTGCGGCGGGCTCTGGTGAAAACCAGTAGCAACCTAGAACCGGTCCACCGACACGGTCCACGCCAATCCCTCGCTGACACAGAGGATCCACATCCAGCTAGCCGAATCATAACAGATACTTTTATATTTTTGTACCACTTAAAAAAAAATTCTAAAACTTTTTGTACAAAATCAGTAATCTAAAATCGCCTTATTTTGACCACCTATATCTTTTTCATTTTTCCGTATATAGGGCGATGAGGGCTCATATTTTGTGCCGTCATCTGTACTTTTTATCGATACCACATTTGCCTATGTTAAACTTTTAGATAATTTTTTATAAAAACATTTTTTGGAATAAAATTAGACAAAAAAGCAGCATTTTTTTTTTTTACGTTTACGCTGTTCACTGTATGGGATCATTAACATTATATTTTGATAGTTCGGACATTTACGCATGAGGCGATACCAAATATGTTTATAAAACAAATTACGCTTTTTTTATTGGGGGAGGGGATTTTTTCACTTTTTTTACTTTTTATGTCCCCATAGGGGACTATCTATAGCAATCATTTGATTGCTAATACTGTTCAGTGCTATGCATAGGACATAGCACTGATCAGTATTATCGGCTATCTCCTGCTCTGGTCTGCTCGATCTCAGACCAGAGCAGGAGACACAGAGAGACGGACGGAGGCAGGTGAGGGGACCTCCGTCCGCCATTACAGATGATCGGATCGCCACGGCAGCGCTGCAGGCGATCCGGTCATCCATGTTAACTTGCGCATTGCTGCAGATGCCGTGATCCGTACTGATCACGGCATCTGAGGGGTTAATGTTGGCCATCCGCATGATCGCGGATGTCGGCCATCACAATCAATATCCATACATGCTATTGTCTGAGATCACTATATAGACCATCAGAGACACATATTATTATGTTATAGGCACATAGGGATAAGATAAGAATGTAGGGTGACAATTACACATTGATTAATCACTACACTATAACTACATATTAAACATGAAGTAAATAATACTTATGGATTTAATGATAAGGTAAGGCGCAGGCGCATTGGACCATTCCTCAATAGGAAAATAATAAGTTCTGAAACATGCACGAACGTATTCTGTGCCTGCGCAGTTACCAGGCAAGGTAGCAAATAAATCTGAGTCCTAGCGCACTTGCGGCACCAGTGCATATGAAATTATGAGTGCGGCGCATGGTAGATAGCACGATAGTAGATACGCATGAGCGATGTATACACAGTAATACGGAGGTAATAGACTACAGAGTATTTACGCATGCGCCGCGCACACTGGAGACGTTTTGCTGATGTCATTACGTGACCTCCGATACATAGTACCTACTCTGACCAATACAGAACAAGACACATACGTGTCATATCGTGATAGGCTAGAACTGATGCGCTCAGGATGTACGTCATATCAAAACACATAAAAGGAGAACATCCCGGCACTGCGGCCATTAGCCGGACTCCCTTGAGAAAGTCAGTGTGGCCTGATGAAACGTCGGGGGGTGGATGGCTAACATCACCTTTTAAAAAAGCAGCCATATATGCCAGCATTAGTGAATGTCCACAGCTAATAGCTTATTATTATAGAACTACTCAGTAATTCACAGGACTTTCATAGTGACGTGACTGAGCATTGGCTGTGTTTTTAATGAGCACTTACACAGTTTTTTGTTTCCACATTATATTTTAAAAGATCGAAATAAAGCATTGGGAATTTTTATACAATTAGGGGGAATTTCTAGTTTTAGGGTTAACCCCTTTTGGGGGGTACCCCTAAGGCTGTTGTTTAGATTAATGCCCTGGAATCCTCGGGGGTATTTGTTGTTTAATGAACCTGCCGTGTATGATGCAAGCACCGCTCCGATGCTCGCGGTCATACACAGGACGTAAATGTACGTCCTTGTGCACGAAGTACCGCCAAACCAGGACGTACATTTACGTCCGTGGTCGTTAAGGGGTTAAAGCAGAGTTTCCTAACCAGGAAGCCTCCAGTTGTTGCAAAACTACAACTGCCAACATGCCCTTTTTCATACTGGTCACTAGAAGTTTAACATTGCACCTCCTGGCAAAAAAACTCTGAGGATCTAAAAAAAAATCATTTTTGCTCTAAATAAAGATGCCTACATTCTAAAAAGATTGCCTAGACCCTAAAACTGAAGAAAAGAAAAAATGCATAAGTGCTGCCAGTATTGCTGCAGAGGTTGAAGGGGTGGGGGTCAGCCTCTCAGTGCTCAGACCATACGCCACACCCTGCATTAAATTGGTCTTCATGGCTGTCGTCCCAGAAGGAATTCCCTTCTAAAGATGAAGTACAAGAAAGCCTGCAAACAATTTGCTTATGGAAAGCAAACTAAGGACATGGATTACTGGAACCATGCCCTGTGGTCTGATGACACTTAAGATAAACTTATTCGATTTAAGTGTGTGTGACAGCAACAAGGTGAGTACAAAGACAAGTGTATCTTGTCTACAGTCATGGGAGTGTCATGGTCTCGGGCTGTATGAATGCCGCTGGCACTGGGGAGCTACAGTTCATTGAGGGAATTCCAACATGTGTAATACTGAAGAAGAGCATGGTTCTCTTCCTTTGGAGACTGGGCCACTGGGTAATATTCACACAAGATAACCACCCCAAACACCTCCAAGACCACCACTGCTTTGCTAAAGAAGCTGAGGTTAAAGGTGATGGACTGGCCAAGCAAGAAGGTTAAAGACCTAAGCCCTATTGAGCATCTGTGGGGGAAACGAAAGGTGGGGGAGTGCAACGTCTTTAACATCCACCAGCTCCATGATGTCATTATAAAGAAATGGAAGAGGACACCAGTGCCAGCCTGTGAAGCTCTGGTGAACTCCATGGCCAAGAGGCTTAAGGCAGTGCTGGAAAATAATGGTGGCCACAAATTTGACATTTTCACTTAGGAGTGTACTCACATTTGTTGCCAAGGTTTAGCCAAATAAAGGAGTACTGCAACCATAGGACACTTATCCCCTATCCACCCTGGCTCTTTCTCTCTGTGCTTTTGTTACTGTAAAGCTCCACGTTATTTTTGCATTCTCTGTCAGCCTGTATTTTTTCAGTCCATGTTAAAGAATCTGCCACTACCACCTTATTTTCTGTGTGTATAAATCCCCCCCCCCTCCCCTCCCCCATATAACATCTCCGGCCTCCTCCCGCATGCTAATGACACTTAATGCTACAACTAAAGGAAGCTCTATAAATATTCAGCACAATTGATTTGGTCTTTCAGGGCTTATTGGGCAGGTAAATTCATTACCGGACAACTGTATTCAGGCCCCAGACGATCAAGTTTTAATTTTTGCAGCCATTGAAACCTAATATAAAGTAAATGACTGCATATTCTTCATAGTGTAGGAAAATCAGATCTCGGTTACCTTTTGTACAGGTGGCCTTGGGCTTTGCAATAGGATTGTTAAATGGGACATATAGGAAACATTTCTCTTGATTGGTTAGTACATAGCCACACGTAAATAAAGAACGCAGTATTCAATAATGGGTTCTGCATAGAACCAAGCTTGCGCAACAATATCACCCAGCATCATAGAGTAAATAATATAGAACAACTAATAAGGTGCTCCGGGTGTGCCTAAAACATAACTTTAATTAAAGGGTATTTTTAAAATGCCACTATTATGTGCCTGTGCAACCAACACCATAAAATATCACATGACTTCCATGTGGTCTTTTAAAAAAAGTAAATACTGGTGCAGGTTGGGCTCTGCCGGGCCCTGCCAGTCCAACTGTGTCACCAATTACAATTCAAAGTTACCTCTGACGCGTTTCTGCCCCTTATTAAAAAGGGGTGTCATCAGGGAGGTAGCAATAATAATTTCAGATAGAAATGAATGTAGACCACAAGTAAAGGTAAATGCGGCTTTTCACAATAAATTCCTATTGGAGGAGAGGAGAGGTATGTATCAGCAAGTAAGTATAATACATTATCACATAGATCCTCTGTGAGAGAAAATCTATCCATAGATCCTGTAAGGAACAAAAAACACAGCCTGGTATCCTGCGGATAAAAAGAGACACTGCTCTCCCTTCTCCACTGACTTAATGCCACAATAGTAATAGATAGCCACCATCCGACCTGCAAGATAAAAAGGAGACCGGCACAAAAGGCCGTTCAGTACTTGTCCTGTAAAAGAAAGGGGACTGTATGATAACAGATCTCTAGCTTACTCACGGTTCTGTAGCGTGGACAGAGGGCATAGCACAGAGACCTGCTGTAACGCAGGGAGCCGGTCTTTCCCAGCTCTACTCACACAATGTAGCAAAGTGCCGGTGTCTGACATCACTGCCGGTGAGGAGCAGGAGGTTATGCGCGCAGCTCCGCCTCCCTCTGTGACGCACATAGCGGAGGGGGGGGGGGTTGATGCCAGTCTTGCTCAGCTGCAGCACGTCAGTGAACTCCGCTCACTGACAATGTCAGCAGTGGGAAATAGAGAATGGGTTTGCTGACAAATGAAATGAACAGCACATCAATGATACATAGGTGGCTGTTTAAGAGTATTCAAGCTATTCAGTACATAATAATGCATATAGGTTAAAATAACCTGTACTCATATTTAGAGTTGTAAACGAGGCATAAGCCATGGACAGTTTAATAGAGGATACTCTGTACTCTTATAATAGTGTTCACATGGGTAAATGGAGTATCCACTCCTATAGTCATGTATAAAAATGAAGGAATGGAGATGAGTGGGACAAAGTGGGAATACAGTGAAGATAGTCTCACTAATATATACTTAGTTGAAGGGTCTGCTGCTGGATAAAGCAAATAGACACCATGATGGAGATATTCATACGTGAATCCCTAGGGGAAGGTGAGGGGTAAAGAATATGGGCCTAATGGGCAACTAATCTGCCCCTGGATGGCCCTAGATAATAGACCCTAAGCCTAGGCCCCCATGATGTTGGTGAATGTGTGTTGCTAATGGTATCTCTCAGTCAGTTTCTGATGTCTCCCACATGTTCCAACACTCTTCTTTTGAATTCCCTCTTCGTCTTGCCTACATACATCAAAGGGCATAAACACAGACCAACATAAATTACCGATTTTGATGAACAATTGATGAAATGTCTGAATCGGACGCTGTGATGGTAAGGGTACTACCTTAGTTTTAATAATGTATTGACAAGCTCGACAATGTCCATATTTAAAGCAGCCAGTCATGCTCCCTGATCTCTCCAACCAATTTTGGACCATAGTGTTGTCTGGTTGAAGGTAGCTCTGAACCCAATGCTCTGTCCCCCTTTAAGGCCCGGGTCCATCCTTAGTATGTCCCCATGCTGGGCAATAATTCCTCATATCTGTAGGGACATTCTGTCATATGTACCTATAATTCTCGCAGATTGGGGACCTGAAGGTATATTTTTTGGTGTAAGTAAACTATTTCTGAATGTAGTAGATGCTGTATGGTAGGCCTGTGTGAGTATAAAGTCAAGGTAGCCTCTATTCCTGAATCTCTGTCTCATGGCAGATGCCTTCCTCTTGAACTCATGTACTGACGAACAGTTTCTCCTGAGCCGGACATATTGCCCTTTTGGGATCCCCCTTTTGAGGGAACCCGGATGGCAACTCTTCCGCCTCAGGAGACTATTCGTTGAGGTCTTCTTGCGGTAAATGGTACTTTGTAGATTGCCCTCCATGTCTTGTTCAAATTCACTTTTGTTCCCATTCCACAGAATAAAAATGTCATCTATGAAATGTAGCCAAATCAAGACCTGTTCACTGAAGTGTTCCCTTTCGTCATGAAACAGGTGTGTTGCCTCCCACCAGCCCAGGGTAAGGTTTGCATAACTGGGGGCACATGAGGACCCCATGGCAGTCCCCCTGAGCTGGTGGAAAATGCAATAGTTAAAGGGGAAATAGTTTTTTGTTGGAGTCTATCAAATTCCTTGGAGTCTATCAAATTCCTTGGAGTCTATCAATTTTCTTTCTAATGCATTTTTTTTTTTAATGGGCATCAATTCCTGAATGTATTCAGAGGTTGGAGCCCCTGGCAACATCTCATAGGTTTCTCGGTCATTGAGCAACCTCTTGCACATGCGTGTATATTTTGCTCGGTCCATAAGGACGATGTTTCCGCCCTTGTCCGAGGCTTTAATAATTAGCTGTTTATTTTCCTGCAACTATTTAACTGCCTGTTTTTCCTGGAATGAAAGATTATAAGGTAGGCCACTGCCAGACGTGGGGATTGTCCCCAGGTCTCTCAGGACCAGTTCTTGGAAAAGTCTATGTATGAGGTATCCCCCAGAGGAGGAAAGGATTTACTAGTCGGTTTCAGGTCCGTGAAAGAGCCTTGACCCAAGGGACTCTCTTTATCATCAATCAGTGTCACCAAGTCTCTGGCAGCTGTAAGTTCTTCTTCAGATAGGCCACAATTTTGGCCCTCTCGTCTATTTTTCAATTTAAAACTTATGCCACCTGAGCTTGCGGACAAAGAGATTAAGGTCCTTTGTCCATTCAAATTAGTCATATTTTATAGTCGGGACAAAAGACAATCCCTTAAGTAATACTGATCTCTGAGCATCTGATAATGTACAACTTGACAGATTGATTATTTTAGTTTCATTAGACTGATCCAATGGTTGTATGGTTTGTTAAGGTTGTGTGGTGGAAGCCAAAGTTAATAGGGGTCCCTCTGGCCCTGCCTAAAAAAGGAGAGGGACAGGGTGAGGATGGCAAACCACATGATGATTGTTTGTCCCTCTGTATTTACCCCTTCCTCTCCTATAACTCTCAGCACCTCTATTGCCCCCTCTTTTGTTGCCAAAAGGCCCACTTTCAGACAAGTCTGTGTCTGAGGTGGAAACCTCGGTCTCCGTGTCTTTGGGGAGCGAGCTCTTCTCCAGACACTATATGCCTTGTTTTCTTTAAAGTTTGACAAGTTACTAATATATTTGGAAACTCCAGATCACTTTTAAAGCGTAACACAACCTCCTTTTGTTCCTGTAGTTTGGTAAGTATATATATATATATATATATATATATAAAATATTCAGTGATGATGAAGATGCGATCCTGTTGCGGCGCTCACCCGTGCTGCAAAGAAGGATGTCAGAAACCGATAAGTAGTGAAGGCATAATTTATTCAAAATGAACTACGTGTTGCGAAGGGACACGCTCCCCTCTTCCTCAGGGCCAATCCTTATAGGACTAGTGGGCCGGGGGCGGAGATGGACCGCCTGACACCAACACCAGCGGAACCAGGTACCTCCTCAAGCGACTCTCTGCCAGGCAGCAGCTGAGGGGGCGCCTTGTGTTCCCCCCGAAAGGAAAGCAGGGGCCAGGAAGAAGCCAGAGAGCAAGTGTGAGTGTGTCCCTTCGCAACACGTAGTCCCTTTTGTTTTGAATAAATTATGCCTTCACTACTTACTGGTTTCTGACATCCTTCTTTGCCGCACGGGTGAGCACCGCAACAGGATCGCATCTTCATCATCACTGAATATTCCTCATAGACTGTCCTACTAGACGGGAGGATCCAGGCAGCACACCGTGATCTCTGACCCACACCAGTTGGGCCCCTGAAGCAGCTGTAGATGTTATGCTCTAAGCACACTCTATTGTGAATACCTTACCTCCCTGTTGGTTGAGATTAACGGCACAGATACGGGCGCATTGTCCTTTTTTGTTTTTCATATTCTACTGTATATATATATATATATATATATATATATATATATATATATATTGTGGCAAGGAAAGGGTGTATTTCCTTGGCTCACCCTGCAGAAGCTCTCACCTGCTTCTTAAGTAATGAGGCAGGAAGGAAGGGAAGTGTATATGAGATGGAGACTCAGTCTAATCTAGGCTCTTCCTAGGAGACAGCATGTGGGCTGTAGGGAAGAGACAGAGCCTGCTGAGGAGTACACAGCCCGAGCCATGAGTGGCTCAAAGAGAGTGACATTGTGAGTAGAAGGTTGCAGGGGACATATGTTTAACCGGCTGATGGAAGCTCAGCGGTTGTTAGTCAGGACAAGCTGATCTGTTTAGTCAGTGACCAGACGGTCTAGGATTTTGTTTTGTTCCTGCTTTTTATTTATTTCTTACCCTGCAACCTGTCTAATAAAACTGGCAAGGTGCCAGATTTGCAATATAAGCATTTGTTTGCTGGTTTATTTAGAAGAAACGCATCCTGTGGCGTGGTCCAGGATGATCCCAGAGCTAATCCCCAAGACGGATCATCACATTTTGGTGGAGGATGCGGGCACGCCGTTGCTAAGGGCAACCTGTTGCCAAGGGCAACCAACAAGCGAGTTGGAGAGGAGCTGTTGCTAGGAGCAACCCCCTGCAAGATTGCAAGTCGGAGGAGCCCAGCAGAGGAGTTCAAGCCCAGTTTGATGTCTGTGGAGGAGCGTTGCTAGGGGCAACGGATCGAGAATTTTTTTTTCAAGAAAATGGAACAACCTCGAAAGGCTGTTGCTGGGAGCAACCGACGTGGGCCACAACCGATGGACACCAAGACGAAGCCAAGGTCCCGTGAGTTGTTGGTGGGTGGAATCCCACTTTGGGAGGACTTGGATTGTTGCCAGACTGTATCTCGGATTATGCCAGAAATAATTCCCTTTGTGAAGTCCCGCCCGGAGCCCGGTAAGACTGTTCAAATTACCTTTGATACATGTTTTGGGACAGTAAGCCATATGATGGAGGTATGTGCGGAACTTACAGTGGAAATTGTACTGGGCAGAGACTTTCCGTATTTCTGGCAGCTGTGGGATGCTGAGAGTGCACCTGAGAGTTCGCACCCAAAGGTTCCGGAAGTAGTAAGGACTGGGGGGTCTCTACTGGACTGTGTGAATGGTGCTGTATATTGTGAACCCATGCAGGCTGATAATGTTTTTCTTGAAACACTTATGTTAATGTGTTCTGATGCAAAGAGTTCTATTCCCACCTCTCGCAGGACAAAAGAAAATCTGTGTGAGCTGGAAATGGAAGGTAAAAAGATGACTGTTTTGTTAGATCCAAAATGTATAATAAGTCTGGTAAAGACCAGCTGCAGAAAGCCAGACCCCGCTATAGTGTCTATACAAGCCGGTATTTGGGGTTATAAAACAGTTAATGTGTGCATTTCTACTCTCTATGGTACCATAAGTCACAAGGTTGCAATAGAGCCTACCTTAGAGTATGAAGTAGTGCTGGGGAAGGATTTTCCGTTTTTTCAGCAGTTGTGGGAAGATAGTCAGGTGACTAGAGCAGGAACACCTGATAGGCTCACAACACTTGGTTTTCACCACATAGCAGGGGACAGTAACTCAGCTGAGGATAGGGAGTGTCAGCAGACCCTAGGTATATGTCAGGTGGGAGTGTGCAAGACCACTACGGGAGCTGAAGAACAGTCCGCGAGTCAAGTTAAAGTGGTGACTGGAATAGAAGCTCCAGAGATGGCTGTGGAAAAACCAAAACTCCAGAAAAGAGTACCAGGGGAGCTGGGGGCTGCACTTACGGTCACAGACAGAGTCCTAAGTGAAGGAGACTGTGACAAGACAAAAGAAAAGTCTGCCAAGAAGCCGAGAGACAGTTCAGAGGAACTGATCAGGAATCTCCCTGACTCGCTGGTGCCAAGAGCCATTGAAGTTGTTGCTAGGGGCAACAAACTTACCGCCAAAGGATTGCCGGTCCGACGGGAGTGTTTAGCGAGAGTCTCCAGAGTTGCCAACGTGGTGGGAAATCCTCTGAAGTGAAGACTAAGGAGAAGAGAGGTGGGAAATCCTCTGAACCTGAGCAGACCAAAAATTCTGAAGGTAATGCTGAGGCAGAGAAATCCTCTGAAGCAGAAGCTAAACCAGAGTCAACCTCAAAAGCTGTGAGTAAAGAGAATCGCACAACTGAAGCTACAGGTGAAGAGAAGAGTAAGACTGAAGAAGCTGCAGTAGTAGAAGCTGATTCTACACAAGAATCTGAAGGAGCCAAAGACTCTGAAGCCAAACCTGAGGAAGCTGGTGCCCCTGAAGAGAAAGCTGGAAGGGATGAGGTGAAACCATGTGAGAAATCCACTGAAGTCAAGACTGAGGTGAAACCAGGTGGGAAGTCCTCTAAAGTTGAAACTGAGATGGACCCGTGTCAGAGGTCCTCTGACGGTACAGAGAACAAGACAGTGGTTGGTGAAGCCACTGAGGCCGAAAGATTCTCTGAAGCAGAGGCAGAGGTCCGGCAAGCCAGAAGAAGACAAAGGTTAGAAGTATTGGTCCTCTCACTCCTTAATTTAAAGAACCCTGCCCACACCAGGGTGAAGAACCTGGTACTGGAGAGGTGTGACCGAGAGACTTGCAATTGGTGGCTGGTAAAAGTCCGGAAGAAAAAAGTCAAGGACTTCAGAGACTGTGGGACAAAAATTGTCCAAGAGAAAGGAAAGGCAGATGGTTTCTGCCTTTCAAATACATGTGCTCCTTCCCGGTGGTCTGAGCAAAGGGGGGGGATATGTGGCAAGGAAAGGGTGTATTTCCTTGGCTCACCCTGCAGAAGCTCTCACCTGCTTCTTAAGTAATGAGGCAGGAAGGAAGGGAAGTGTATATGAGATGGAGACTCAGTTTAATCTAGGCTCTTCCTAGGAGACAGCATGTGGGCTGTAGGGAAGAGACAGAGCCTGCTGAGGAGTACACAGCCCGAGCCATGAGTGGCTCAAAGATAGTGACATTGTGAGTAGAAGGTTGCAGGGGACATATGTTTAACCGGCTGAGGGAAGCTCAGCGGTTGTTAGTCAGGACAAGCTGATCTGTTTAGTCAGTGACCAGACGGTCTAGGATTTTGTTTTGTTCCTGCTTTTTGTTTATTTCTTACCCTGCAACCTGTCTAATAAAACTGGCAAGGTGCCAGATTTGCATTATAAGCGTTTGTTTGCTGGTTTATTGAGAAGAAACGAATCCTGTGGCGTGGTCCAGGACGATCCCAGAGCTAATCCCCAAGACGGATCGTCACAATATATATATATATATATATATATATATATATAGCAAAAAGATAAAGGCAGCACCTCAGTCGTCCAGAGTAGGAGAAGAAAATGAAAAAGGAGATGGGGTGCACGCATTCCTAGAACCTGGGTCCACTGGTTCCTCAATCCAGAAAAGTAAAGATGATGCAGCACTCCACAATAATGCATAAGGTGGTGTTTATTCCAGCATGTGCAAAGACAACGTTTCACCAGTCTCTCACTGGCTTTCTCAAGTAACTGATAGTGACATAGGTGAGTATAAATAGACCTCCCATTCGGTCATGTGACATAATTAGCAAAACAATTTACATAAGTAAACCAGGTGCATACAAAATAACAGTGAATATCTTGAACATTTCATAACATATAGAGTATCAAAGTATATATACATGTAATACAGTGATCAGAGATTAGATACTGATCATATAAAATGTGAAAATACCATAAGTATACATGCAGGGGCGTGCAGACGTGAAATGCTTCCGGTTTCCTCGCCATGATGCCTGTGTTGCAGAAACGCCGATCCAGCGTGATATTGAAGAGATTCGCGGCTGTTAGCATCGCTTCCGGGTTGGGAGGAGGTAGCGGCGTCTAAATGACGTCGTTGCTACCTCTCTCCGTCATTAGCGCATGCGTAATGGGCCTGTGGAATGTAGAGAACGAACTGCTCATGCGTACTGTGAGTCGCGTCCTTGGCAACCAGTGCGTACCTTAGCGATCTTGCAACCAGGACTACTCAGCGGCTTCGGAGGCAGTGAGCGATGAGCGTATCCATGTGGGGCTTTTTCTGAGGTGAGTACTAAGTCAGTCTCTTCACCACTAGTGGGTGTTGTTGTGAGGAAGAGAATGTGAAATCCCCATTGGAAAAAGAGAGAGTGGGGGGAACCTGCTCCGTCTGTCGTTGTCCTTGGCAACAGGTGTCCACACCGAAGCATAAAGAAAAGGAGGGCATCCCTTATTCATAAGCACACATAAGTCTCCTAAATAGGATAGACATTTTAGCATATTTGCCCTGTCGGTGTATTTGAACCGACCGCAGGTCCTGTCAACCATCATAATTCCGTTGAGCTGTCGGTGTATGTGAACCGATCCCATGCTCCAGATCACTGTGCGTGTACCGGTACCAACTGGGGTGCGCTCTGAGTAGTAAAACTGAAAAAAGAAAGAATGTGAATGCCATGTTGTATAGGATCACATTAGAGGCTCCCACATACACAGAAGGTCACACATATATCTCACGGACATAGACAACCCTGTCTAGTGTGTATTTGGGATATAAGAGGGGGGTGTCTAAAGAGAGATGCTCATGGACATGTGCATACTCAGCACCAGGTCGAGTGGCTGTTGTCAGAAAAAAACCAACCGTAGCCACTAGCCGACCTAGACCCCTCATCCCACACACTATTGCAGACATGTGTCTATATAGGTCCCTCATTCATGAAAACAGTCATGCCGGAGCTCTGAGGATATGGAGTGTGGTTGGTACAACACAAAACAGTAAAGTAGATGGTACAGGTGTATGAAGGCAAGTGTGCAGAAGGGAATGTTGCCCAAGAAAATTGAGTAGAGAATAGATATAAGAATAATGTTAGAAAGGGGAATATAGTTGTCTGGATGAAAATTACCGCATAATAAGAAGAGGAAAGGTGAATGAGTAGATTATATAGTCCAGTGTGGAATCCAATGATAGAAATGGAGTGAACTCCGAATAGGTGGTCGGCATCATGGCAAGTACCCGGTGTGTAGGTGGTCTAAAAACAAAAGAGAGTAGCATAATTAAAATTGATATAATATATTGTAATATATACAAATGGTGTGATACCTATCACTATCACCTAAAGCTTGGTGGGGAAGCTGGTTATCAAGGGGCTAGGTCAATCAACGTTTAAGCATTTTAGGAAGCACTGTGAACTCCACATTGAGTCCTTTTGGTTTCAAACAATCAAGGTTGTGTATCCATCTAAGTTCTCTGGTTTTGAGCATGGTTATGCGATCACCGCCCCTCGTTGGTGGGGGGATGTGATCGACCAGCATGCCCCTAAGTTCAGATTCCATATGTTTGGCTTCAGTGAAATGTTTGGATACCGGTAAGTCCATACGCTTTTTTCTTATAGAGTATCTGTGTTGGTTTAAGCGGGCTCGGAAATCGTTCTTTGTTTCCCCCACATAAATCAAATTGCAAGGGCACCAAAGTATATAGATGACATGATCGCTTTCACATGTCAGATAAAATTTAATGGGATATTCCTTCTTGGTTTGCGGATGTATAAATGTATTGCCCTTATTAATATATTTACAACTAACGCATCTGAGGCATGGAAAACATCCTTTGGATTTGATAGACATATATTTCTGATTCTTTCTAGGACCTGCGATGTCAGCTTTAATCAGGTGGTCCCTAAGGTTCCGTGACCTACGGTAAGACATTAGAGGGGGGATTTGAAATTCTTTTATCTGGGGAAAATTGTTTTTAACAAGGTGCCAATGTTTTTTTATGGCTCTAGATATCATATTGGATGTTTCATTATATGTGGAAATAAAGGGTATACGGTTAAGTTGGTCTTTTTTATGAGATTGAGATTTGCCTAGTCTCCTCTCAGTTTTTACCCTCTGTACATGTTTTGAGATGATGCCCGCTGGGTATCCTCTATCTCTGAAAAGTTTAACCATATGATCTACTGCCGTCTCAAATTTATCCTCTGTGTCCGTAATTCGGCTAGCTCTTAGAAGTTGGCTGTAAGGTAATGAAGATACCATGGGTCTGGGGTGTGAAGATTCGAATTTCAGAAGGGTGTTACAGTCTGTAGGTTTATAATAAATGTCTGTGGAAAGTCTGTTATTGCAAATGGTCACTTGCGTGTCTAGAAAATTGACGGTGTTGTCAGAAAAGGATAAGGTAAACTGCAAATTGGTGTCAATGCTATTGAGATACTTCTGGAAGTTTAGTAATTCCTCTGGTCCCCCTGTCCAGATGATGAAGATATCATCTATGTATCTCCACCACCCCAGTAAGTGACTGGAGTGGTGGGATACATAGACGTACTCCTCCTCAAACTCGGCCATAACAATGTTTGCGTATGTAGGCGCTACGTTGCTGCCCATAGCGGTCCCCCGTTTTTGAATATAGAATTCATCATTGAAGGAGAAATAATTATTCTCCAATACAAATGATAATAGCTGTAAAATGAAGTCATTTTGCATATTAGTTAATAGGAGTTTTTTTTAGAGCATTGCTCACTGCTCTAAAGCCCCTGTCATGTTGAATTGAGGTGTAAAGTGAGACTATATCAAACGAGGCTATAATGGCATCATCTGGTATATGTAATGGTTGAATCACTGATAAGAAGTGCATAGTATCCCTCAAGAAAGATTTTGTACCTGTGGCCAGGGGTCTGAGTACCTTATCCAAAAAAATTGAAACATGGTTGGATAGTGACCCTCTCCCCGAGACTATTGGTCTGCCGGGAGGGTCTTTCAACCGTTTATGTATTTTGGGGAGTAAGTAAAGTAATGGGGTAACCGGGTGTTCAATAAACAGAAATTCTTTAAGTTTTTTATCTATGATGAGATCATCGGCCGCCTTGTCGAGTATCTCCTTCAGTTTCCGTAGCATAGATTTTTTAGGATCGTTCTGGAGTAATTCATACACTTCCCTATCACCTAGTTGTCTATGTGCCTCATTAAGGTAAGTACTTCTGTCCATCACCACAATTCCACCACCCTTATCTGCAGGTTTAATGATTAAATTGTGGTTTTGGATCAGTTCTTGCATAGCTATGATTTCCCCATGTGTCATATTGGGGTGTTTGAATGATGTCTGTTGTTCTTTGATATGCGTAAATTCACGTTTAACACAATCAATAAAAGTGGAAATGACATGTGATTCAATGGGTGGTTGAAACTCACTTTTAGAGGGTAAATCATAATCCTTAAATACAAACCCATGAGTATTCTGGTTAAGCAGTGCCTGTGTACCAGAGGACTCAAATGGGTTTTGGCTAAACCATATTTTCAGTTTTAAACTGCGGATAAAGTTCACAAAATCAAGTTCTAATTGGAACCAATCATTATGTACATTGGGGCAAAAACTGAGACCTTTTGACAATAAAGACAATTGTTGTTCAGTAAGTATAGTAGAGGAGATATTTACCACAGTCTCTGTTTTTTTCGGTGTTACTTCTTCCTTTGTTGTTGAGTTTGCTTGTGCTGTTGGGTACGACCCGACTTCTGTGCTCTGGTTTTTGCGACCTCGTTGGTGTTTGCGCCCTCCTCTTCTTGGCCGCCCCCGACGGCCGCCTCCGATGGCCGCCTCCCTACCCGGAAGCGATGCTAACAGCCGCGAATCTCTTCAATATCACGCTGGATCGGCGTTTCTGCAACACAGGCATCATGGCGAGGAAACCGGAAGCATTTCACGTCTGCACGCCCCTGCATGTATACTTATGGTATTTTCACATTTTATATGATCAGTATCTAATCTCTGATCACTGTATTACATGTATATATACTTTGATACTCTATATGTTATGAAATGTTCAAGATATTCACTGTTATTTTGTATGCACCTGGTTTACTTATGTAAATTGTTTTGCTAATTATGTCACATGACCGAATGGGAGGTCTATTTATACTCACCTATGTCACTATCAGTTACTTGAGAAAGCCAGTGAGAGACTGGTGAAACGTTGTCTTTGCACATGCTGGAATAAACACCACCTTATGCATTATTGTGGAGTGCTGCATCATCTTTACTTTTCTGGATTGAGGAACCAGTGGACCCAGGTTCTAGGAATGCGTGCACCCCATCTCCTTTTTCATTTTCTTCTCCTACTCTGGACGACTGAGGTGCTGCCTTTATCTTTTTGCTGTTTGAAGGTCGACAGGCGTGCACCCAGGTACATCATGGATACACAGATGGATACTAACACAGAAACAATCTCTACCCCGCATTCCACAGATGTGTTTTCCTATAGCAAAGTGGACGCTGATCGTATCTTGGGGAGTTTGACAATCAACACCTCTTTTTTACATAACCCATCTAAAATTGACTTAAAACGGTCCTACGAAAGTGAGACCAAAAAACTACTCACTGTTCAACTCCATCTTTCCACCTTAAGTGAATACTACCGCACCAGGAGAATCCCGAGAGGCATGAGAGCCCAACCTAGGACCAACGCATTCACTAATGACACAGATTTTCGTACTTGCTATGAAGCTATTTCCAATAAATACTCATTGGATCTTATACTTCTGAACATAGAATTTTTACAACGGGATATGGCTACACTAAAAACTAAAGTAACCGAGGTAGAAATAGCCCTAAAAGCATCCCTCACAGAGGAGGAATGGCGTGATCTATTTGACAAACAACAAGCCTATTTGGAGAAACAACGCGTACAGATTGAGGAAACAAAAAGACATAAATGGTTTCGTGACTGCCAGGACTACACTAATGGACATGTTTATACATGGGAAAATACCGTATCTACTTATAAAAGATTTCAAAAGAGAAATGAGACAGACATAGAAGATGGAACAGTAAGACAAGATCAACAAGGACATAACCGACAAAACAAGCAGAATCCTTTTTTAGTGCATATGCCGCCCGTCGGGGGCGGCCAAGAAGAGGAGGGCGCAAACACCAACGAGGTCGCAAAAACCAGAGCACAGAAGTCGGGTCGTACCCAACAGCACAAGCAAACTCAACAACAAAGGAAGAAGTAACACCGAAAAAAACAGAGACTGTGGTAAATATCTCCTCTACTATACTTACTGAACAACAATTGTCTTTATTGTCAAAAGGTCTCAGTTTTTGCCCCAATGTACATAATGATTGGTTCCAATTAGAACTTGATTTTGTGAACTTTATCCGCAGTTTAAAACTGAAAATATGGTTTAGCCAAAACCCATTTGAGTCCTCTGGTACACAGGCACTGCTTAACCAGAATACTCATGGGTTTGTATTTAAGGATTATGATTTACCCTCTAAAAGTGAGTTTCAACCACCCATTGAATCACATGTCATTTCCACTTTTATTGATTGTGTTAAACGTGAATTTACGCATATCAAAGAACAACAGACATCATTCAAACACCCCAATATGACACATGGGGAAATCATAGCTATGCAAGAACTGATCCAAAACCACAATTTAATCATTAAACCTGCAGATAAGGGTGGTGGAATTGTGGTGATGGACAGAAGTACTTACCTTAATGAGGCACATAGACAACTAGGTGATAGGGAAGTGTATGAATTACTCCAGAACGATCCTAAAAAATCTATGCTACGGAAACTGAAGGAGATACTCGACAAGGCGGCCGATGATCTCATCATAGATAAAAAACTTAAAGAATTTCTGTTTATTGAACACCCGGTTACCCCATTACTTTACTTACTCCCCAAAATACATAAACGGTTGAAAGACCCTCCCGGCAGACCAATAGTCTCGGGGAGAGGGTCACTATCCAACCATGTTTCAATTTTTTTGGATAAGGTACTCAGACCCCTGGCCACAGGTACAAAATCTTTCTTGAGGGATACTATGCACTTCTTATCAGTGATTCAACCATTACATATACCAGATGATGCCATTATAGCCTCGTTTGATATAGTCTCACTTTACACCTCAATTCAACATGACAGGGGCTTTAGAGCAGTGAGCAATGCTCTAAAAAAACTCCTATTAACTAATATGCAAAATGACTTCATTTTACAGCTATTATCATTTGTATTGGAGAATAATTATTTCTCCTTCAATGATGAATTCTATATTCAAAAACGGGGGACCGCTATGGGCAGCAACGTAGCGCCTACATACGCAAACATTGTTATGGCCGAGTTTGAGGAGGAGTACGTCTATGTATCCCACCACTCCAGTCACTTACTGGGGTGGTGGAGATACATAGATGATATCTTCATCATCTGGACAGGGGGACCAGAGGAATTACTAAACTTCCAGAAGTATCTCAATAGCATTGACACCAATTTGCAGTTTACCTTATCCTTTTCTGACAACACCGTCAATTTTCTAGACACGCAAGTGACCATTTGCAATAACAGACTTTCCACAGACATTTATTATAAACCTACAGACTGTAACACCCTTCTGAAATTCGAATCTTCACACCCCAGACCCATGGTATCTTCATTACCTTACAGCCAACTTCTAAGAGCTAGCCGAATTACGGACACAGAGGATAAATTTGAGACGGCAGTAGATCATATGGTTAAACTTTTCAGAGATAGAGGATACCCAGCGGGCATCATCTCAAAACATGTACAGAGGGTAAAAACTGAGAGGAGACTAGGCAAATCTCAATCTCATAAAAAAGACCAACTTAACCGTATACCCTTTATTTCCACATATAATGAAACATCCAATATGATATCTAGAGCCATAAAAAAACATTGGCACCTTGTTAAAAACAATTTTCCCCAGATAAAAGAATTTCAAATCCCCCCTCTAATGTCTTACCGTAGGTCACGGAACCTTAGGGACCACCTGATTAAAGCTGACATCGCAGGTCCTAGAAAGAATCAGAAATATATGTCTATCAAATCCAAAGGATGTTTTCCATGCCTCAGATGCGTTAGTTGTAAATATATTAATAAGGGCAATACATTTATACATCCGCAAACCAAGAAGGAATATCCCATTAAATTTTATCTGACATGTGAAAGCGATCATGTCATCTATATACTTTGGTGCCCTTGCAATTTGATTTATGTGGGGGAAACAAAGAACGATTTCCGAGCCCGCTTAAACCAACACAGATACTCTATAAGAAAAAAGCGTATGGACTTACCGGTATCCAAACATTTCACTGAAGCCAAACATATGGAATCTGAACTTAGGGGCATGCTGGTCGATCACATCCCCCCACCAACGAGGGGCGGTGATCGCATAACCATGCTCAAAACCAGAGAACTTAGATGGATACACAACCTTGATTGTTTGAAACCAAAAGGACTCAATGTGGAGTTCACAGTGCTTCCTAAAATGCTTAAACGTTGATTGACCTAGCCCCTTGATAACCAGCTTCCCCACCAAGCTTTAGGTGATAGTGATAGGTATCACACCATTTGTATATATTACAATATATTATATCAATTTTAATTATGCTACTCTCTTTTGTTTTTAGACCACCTACACACCGGGTACTTGCCATGATGCCGACCACCTATTCGGAGTTCACTCCATTTCTATCATTGGATTCCACACTGGACTATATAATCTACTCATTCACCTTTCCTCTTCTTATTATGCGGTAATTTTCATCCAGACAACTATATTCCCCTTTCTAACATTATTCTTATATCTATTCTCTACTCAATTTTCTTGGGCAACATTCCCTTCTGCACACTTGCCTTCATACACCTGTACCATCTACTTTACTGTTTTGTGTTGTACCAACCACACTCCATATCCTCAGAGCTCCGGCATGACTGTTTTCATGAATGAGGGACCTATATAGACACATGTCTGCAATAGTGTGTGGGATGAGGGGTCTAGGTCGGCTAGTGGCTACGGTTGGTTTTTTTCTGACAACAGCCACTCGACCTGGTGCTGAGTATGCACATGTCCATGAGCATCTCTCTTTAGACACCCCCCTCTTATATCCCAAATACACACTAGACAGGGTTGTCTATGTCCGTGAGATATATGTGTGACCTTCTGTGTATGTGGGAGCCTCTAATGTGATCCTATACAACATGGCATTCACATTCTTTCTTTTTTCAGTTTTACTACTCAGAGCGCACCCCAGTTGGTACCGGTACACGCACAGTGATCTGGAGCATGGGATCGGTTCACATACACCGACAGCTCAACGGAATTATGATGGTTGACAGGACCTGCGGTCGGTTCAAATACACCGACAGGGCAAATATGCTAAAATGTCTATCCTATTTAGGAGACTTATGTGTGCTTATGAATAAGGGATGCCCTCCTTTTCTTTATGCTTCGGTGTGGACACCTGTTGCCAAGGACAACGACAGACGGAGCAGGTTCCCCCCACTCTCTCTTTTTCCAATGGGGATTTCACATTCTCTTCCTCACAACAACACCCACTAGTGGTGAAGAGACTGACTTAGTACTCACCTCAGAAAAAGCCCCACATGGATACGCTCATCGCTCACTGCCTCCGAAGCCGCTGAGTAGTCCTGGTTGCAAGATCGCTAAGGTACGCACTGGTTGCCAAGGACGCGACTCACAGTACGCATGAGCAGTTCGTTCTCTACATTCCACAGGCCCATTACGCATGCGCTAATGACGGAGAGAGGTTTCTATGGTAGCAACGACGTCATTTAGACGCCGCTACCTCCTCCCAACCCGGAAGCGATGCTAACAGCCGCGAATCTCTTCAATATCACGCTGGATCGGCGTTTCTGCAACACAGGCATCATGGCGAGGAAACCGGAAGCATTTCACGTCTGCACGCCCCTGCATGTATACTTATGGTATTTTCACATTTTATATGATCAGTATCTAATCTCTGATCACTGTATTACATGTATATATACTTTGATACTCTATATGTTATGAAATGTTCAAGATATTCACTGTTATTTTGTATGCACCTGGTTTACTTATGTAAATTGTTTTGCTAATTATGTCACATGACCGAATGGGAGGTCTATTTATACTCACCTATGTCACTATCAGTTACTTGAGAAAGCCAGTGAGAGACTGGTGAAACGTTGTCTTTGCACATGCTGGAATAAACACCACCTTATGCATTATTGTGGAGTGCTGCATCATCTTTACTTTTCTATATATATATATATATATACTAGCTGAGTTCCCGGCGTTGCCCGTTTTTCCTTCCTAATCCTTGTTGGGGAGGAAAATAAACAAAGGAGGAAGCTTTTGACTTCACATCGCGTCCTTCATATTGTTGTCATATCCCAACCCCATATCCCGGCCCCCATCTTGACCTCATATGCCATCCTCACATCTTGTCTTCATATCCCGACCTCTTATCACATCCTCATAGCCCTTCCTCCTATCCCGTCCTCCTATCCCGACCTCCTATCCCGACCTCCTATCCCGACCTCCTATCCCGACCTCCTATCCTGTCCTCCTATCTCGACCTCCTATACTGTCCTCCTATCTCATCCTCCTATCTCGACCTTCTATCTCGACCTTCTATCCCGTCCTCCTATCTCGACCTCCTATCCTGTCCTCCTATCTTGTTCTCCTATCTCGACCTCCTATCCCGTCCTCCTATCCCGTCCTCCTATCTTGACCTCCTATCTCGACCTCCTATCTCGACCTCCTATCCTGACCTCCTATCTCGACCTCCTATCCCATCCTCCTATCTCGTCCTCCTATCTCGACCTCCTATCACGACCTCCTATCCCTTCCTCATATCCCGTCCTCGTATCCCGTCCTCCTATCCCGACCTCCTATCCCGACCCGTAATATGTGTACCAGGTAGAGATGAGCGAACTTACAATAAATTCGATTCATCACGAACTTCTCGGCTCGGCAGTTGCTGACTTATCCTGCATAAATTAGTTCAGCTTTCAGGTGCTCCGGTGGGCTGGAAAAGGTGGATACAGTCCTAGGAAAGAGTCTCCTAGGACTGTATCCACCTTTTCCAGCCCACGGGAGCACCTGAAAGCTGAAATAATTTATGCAGACTAAAGACATCAACTGCCGAACCGAGAAGTTTGTGACGAATCAAATTTACCGTTCCTCCTATCCCGTCCTCCTATCCCGACCTCCTATCCCAACCTCCTATCCCAACCTCCTATCCCGACCTCCTATCCCGACCTCCTATCCCGTCCTCCTATCTCGACCTCCTATACTGTCCTATCTCATCCTCCTATCTCGACCTTCTATCTCGACCTCCTATCCCGTCCTCCTATCCTGTCCTCCTTTCCCGTCCTCATATCTCAACCTGCAATCCAGACCTCCTATCCCGTACTCATATCCTGTCCTCATATCCCATCCTCCTATCCCGTCCTCCTATCCCGATCTCCTACCTGACCTCCTTTCCCGACCTCTTATCCCGACCTCCCATCCCGACCTCCTATCCCGACCCGTAACATGTGTACCAGGTATTTAAATATCTCCAGCCATACGGAAATTATATTGGAACATACATTTCCCATTGATTTGCATGGGACTTTAAACAAAAACCCCGACCCTCACAAATGGGGGTAGTTAAGGGTTAAATTAACTATCCTATATTTTAAGCGGACATATAAGTAACATGTGACCAAGTATTATCGAAAGATCTCAAGCCGTTTGGAAGTTATGCAGTAACATATATTTCCCATTGACTTGCATGGGACTTTAAACAGAAGCCCCGCCCCTGGCAAATGGGGGTGAGTAAGGGTTAAATCACCTATCCTATGTTTGTTGTTGACATATAAGTAACATGTGTGCCAAGTTTCATGTTAATATCTTTAACCATTTGAAAGTTTTTGTGGAACATACACACATACATACATACACACACGTTAAGTTTTATATATATATATATATATATATATATATATATATATATATATATATATGCATATTTTCCTCTCCTCTTCTAAGAGAATATACATAAATTTAGTAGAGCAGTTTGCTGTTTCTGCTTCCCATTTACCAAGTACTGCTGGTGTTCTTAGTCTAGCCACACATCTAACGTTTTTGAAATATATCCTGTGGTTATGCATATGAAAGCTTCTCTAAAAGGTTTTTCCACCAATAGCATTCATCATCTTCTGATCTGTGGGATCCCCAACAACTTGGATAATGGAGATCCAGTATCTCTATTGTTGAATGGATTGGCAGTCAAGCCTGCACACCGACTCCACCGAACTCTCTGAGGGCACCTGAATCTAGCCAAGCACCTAATCTATGGATAGGTCTTGAGTGTTGTAGGTGACAAAACACCTTTAACCCTCACAGAAAATCTGACAGCTGTTAATGGGTTGTGGTGCAGGTAAAGAGCTTTAAAATTAAGGGTCACTTACTCTTTTTAGTGGCGTGAGTGCAGCATTCTGTCCGTACATGCTGTTATAAATATTGCACTTTAGCACCCAATGGAGGCTGGTAGCCAGCTTGCCAAGTTCCCCTGCCTCATCAATATTTACTCCCTGGCCCGCCCCAGTGAGAGCCTGGGAATGAGTTCTCACGTCAAGGAAAGTGGTGCGCCGAGGAGTGAATATTGGTAAAGCAGGGAAGCTGGGCGAGCCGGCTCTCCGCCTCAATTGTGCGCTGGAGTGCAATATGAATTACAGCATGAAAGGTAAGAGCAGCTGTCAGATTTTCTTTATAAGCCTTTTTTTCCATCTTCAGACCCATATGAGGGCTTGGTTTATAGTGCAACCAATCATACTTTGTAATGACTCCTTTTGTTTTACAAAAAATTGTTCGGCATACCCCCAAAAAATATTATTTGTGTGTATGTGAGGGGGGGGGGGGGGGGGGGGGAATTCAAAGGAAAACCACAATTTTTCAACTACTGGGGGCGGGGTTGTTTTTACGCAGAGCACTTTACGGTAAATCGAACATGTCATCTTTATTTTATGGGTAAATACAATTAAAACAATACCCATCTTTACATACTTTTTAAAATATTGTACTACTTTTAAATTAAGTTAAAGTTTTGGAATAAAATAAATGTGATTAAAATTGTTGTATTCTTACCCTTTATAACTTATTTTTCTGTATACGAGGCTGTATGAGGGCTAATTTTTTGCACCATAATCTCTTTTTACAATCTTAAAATGCTAACACTGAATAATGCTATGCTATTGCAAGGCATTACTCAGTGTTATCGATGATCTACTATAAGAGCCCTGGACTGATAACTATGCCGCACTTGCCATACGTAACGCATAGGAACAGTACTGGGTCACGGAAGTAATAAACTTTATTTCTCGAAATTAAAATTTGAGGATTGCATACAAAAAGTGAGATTCCAGAGGCCGACACTTATGTCTCTCTGGTCTTTGAATTTGGAACATGGAAAATATTGTTGCATAAATAAAACACAAATAATTGAAAATGCAAAAAAAGGATTAGTTAAGAATATTAAAATATTAAATAAAAAAGACATAATAGTTTAATACAACATTATGAATACAGTAACTAAGTCACAGCAGTACCTAAATTTGTCCACTAGAGAGAAGTATATTGCCCCCAGTACACAACAGTATTCAAAGTTTAACTCAAGATGACAGCATAAATATCAATGGAATATAAAATTCATGCAATTGGTACATTATAATATATATAAGTACATTAGATATGAAACATGTTAAAACAAAGTAATTACCAGTGGACTTTGCTGGATAGCTAAACATAAGCCTGATACAGTGGTAACTTAGAAATAATTAGTGACTATGCAAAGGGGAATTTTGCACACTTAACCTATAGTTTGGACCAACTTTTGATAAATATGAACCATAAAGGACTTAAAACGCTTTCTGTTCAGATAGTTGTTAGTGACTGCAGATTCACTAATGTTTAACCTGGACATAAAGCTATAAACCTATCCACAATTTGTGGTTATCAAAATATAAATGATCTAAGTTCAAATTCGCCCTGCCATAGAATAGACAACAATAATCCATAGATATTAAGGTTTATTGCATAGTTACCACAAAATAAAGGGATCAAAGTGGATTAGATCATTCTTACTTGCTCAGCAGTCACACGGAGGAAGTCAGGAAAACTCTCAAGATGGTGGAAAAGATCCTCTCCCTTCTGACCTGTGGCTTAAACAAGTTTTCTTATCAAGGTCAGATAAGGAATTAACCAATGAAATCCCTAGGGCAGAATTTACTATATCACCATATTACTCAAATTTTACTTACCAACAGGCGGCACTCTTGAGCATGATTTACTTTAAAGGGGTACTCTGGTGGAAAACAATTTTCTAATTCAAAATCAACTAGTAACAGAAAGTTAAACATATTTGTAAATTACGTCTATTAAAAAAATCTTACATTACTTAATACCTGCTGTATACGCCAGAGGAAGTTGTGTAGTTCTTTTCTGTCTGACCACAGTGCTCTCTGCTGACACCTCTGTCCATGTCAGGAACTGTGCAGAGCAGGAGATATTTGCTATGGGGATTTGCTCCTTCTCTGGACAGTTCCTGACATGGACAGAGGTGCCAGCAGAGAGCACTGAGGTCAGACTGGAATGAACTACACAACTTCCTCTTGAGCATATACAGCAGCTGATAAGAACTGGAAGGATTAAGATTTTCAAATAGAAGTAATTTACCAATCTGTAAAACTTTCTGGAGCCAGATGATATGAAAAAAATTGTTTTCCACCAGAGTACCCCTTTAACCCCCTCACGACAATGCATGTATATTTATGTCCATTGGCGGCTCTCGTTACATGAAGCATGCTCAACTCCTGGCAGGTCATACCCGGCAGGTCCCGGTTGCTATCAGTAACCAGAACCCATGGCTAATACTGGACATCGCTGATAGGGCTGATGCCCGGTATTAATCCTCTAAAACAGGAGAAAAGTTTGCCCAGCTAGCTCAGTGGGCTGTTTGGGACGCTGTGGTGAAATCGTGGCACCCCAAACAGCTGAGAGGACCTTACCTGTCTCCTCGCCGTCCGATCGGAGCGCTGATGCTCCAGCCATGCTCAGCAGGTTGGAGCAGCAGAGCTCCAATAACACTGATCAATGCTATGATATGGCATAGCATTGATCAGTGTCTGCAATCAAAAGATTGCATGTAATACTATAAAATAGTGTAAAAAAAAGTTAATAAATTTGATTTAAACCCTTTCCTTAATAAAAATTTTAATCGCTACCTTTTCCTATTTAAAAAAATATATATGTGTCTGGGGTGTGGAAATAAAAAAAAAAAACTACTTGTCCAAGGGACTAAAACAGAGCAGAATCTACTTGTCCCTCATAAAAATCCACCTGTCCTGGTACAAAATAATTTTAAACCAAATAGTATGTAAATAAGGTCTTTTATCAATAAAAACTTGATAGGCAGACCAGTATGTCACCCCATTAGGTGGATAGGGTTCCTGATAAGTAAGTCCGCCTCATTAATGGAATACTGCAGTGCAAAATAACTTATCTTGATCGCTGGAAAACCCCTCCCCCCGATCTTTTGTAAGGGGCCCTGGCAGGAACGAGGGCTTGTCCGCATGACGCAGCGACCGACACGCCCCCCCCATGTATCCCATAGATACATGGAGGGGGCATTTCAGCAACCGTGTCGTGCAGGGACGGAACATTCCCTTCCTGCCGTCTGCTGGGGCCTCATACAAGAGATGGGGGGTGGGGGTTGTCCCAGCGGTCAGACCCCGTGATCACTTATGGGGATAAGTTATTTTGCACTACAGTATTCCTTTAAGTAGGTAGTCCCCCTTCAGGTAGGTATGTCCCTTTATCAGGTAGGGATCAAGTAGGGCCCCCTGCGCCATTATGTTACCCCCATCTGATGCTCCCTGCATCATTATATTTCCCCCTCCCCTCTGATGCCCCCTGCGTCATTATATTCCCCCCCACCTCCCCTATGATGCCTCCTGCATCATTATATCCCCCCCCCTTTGATGCCCCCTGCGTCATTATATTCCCCCCTCTGATGCTCCCTGCGTCATTATATTCCCCCCTCCCCTCTGATGCCCACTGCGTCATTATATTCCCCCCCTCTGATGCCCCCTGCATCATTATATTCCCCCCTCCCCTCTGATGCCCCCTGTGTCATTATATTCCCCCCTCTAATGTCCCCTGCATCATTATATTCCCCCCACCTCCTCTCTGATGCCCCCTGCATCATTATATTCCCCCCCTTATGCCCTCTGCGTCATTATATCCCCCCCCTCTGATGCCCCCTGCGTCATTATATTCCCCCCCTCTGATGCCCCTGGTTTCATTATATTCCCCCCTCCCCTCTGATGCCCCCTGCGTCATTATATTCTCCCCCCGATGCCCCTGCTTCATTATATTCCCCCCTCCCGATGCCCCCTGCATCATTATATTCCCCTCTGATGCCCCCTGCATCATTATATTCCCCCTCTACCCTCTGATGCCCCCTGTGCCATTATATTCCCCCCCCCTCTGATGCCCCCTGCGTCATTATATTCCCCCCTCCCCTCTGATTCCCCGTGTCATTATATTCCCCCCTTTGATGCCCCCTGCGTCATTATATTCCCCCCCTCCCCTCTGATGCCCCCTGCATCATTATATTCCCCCCTCCCCTCTGATGCCCCCTGCATCATTATATTCCCCCCTCCCCTCTGATGCCCCCTGCGTCATTATATTCCCCCCTCCCCTCTGATGCCCCCTGCATCATTATATTCCCCCCTCCCCTCTGATGCCCCCTGCATCATTATATCCCCCCCTCCCCTCTGATGCCCCCTGTATCATTATATCCCCCCCTCCCCTCTGATGCCCCCTGCGTCATTATATTCCCCCCCCAGATGCCTCCTGCATCATTATATGCCCCCTGCGTCATTATATTCCCCCCCGATGCCCCCTGTGTCATTATATCCCCCCCCTCTGATGCCCCTCGTGTCATTATATTCCCCCCCTCTGATTCCCCTCGTGTCATTATATTCCCCTATCCCCCCTCTGATACCCCTCGTGTCATTATATTCCCCTACCCCCCCCCCACTGATGCCCCTCGTGTCATTATATTTCAGCCCAACCCCCCCTCTCCTGTACCACATTATTTACTAAACCCATGCTCCTCTCCGATCCCCTGCTACCTGTCCTCCCCCATGTGTGCTCCGGCAGGATCAGGGGCTCGGCGGTAACTGTTGTTACTGGACCACATCCTCGGTCCGGACGGAGGGGCGTGCGATGAGTGACGTCATCACACGTGCCTACGCCAGGGCGCTGTCGTCCTGCGCGGCTCGCTATATGCTGCAGCGCACAGCTGCAGCCTATAGGAGTTTAGTTACAGGGCAAAACTGATTGCCCCGTTATATGTGAATTCTTAAGGCATTTAGCCCTGCTTGCCCGAAGCAGGGCTAAATGCCTGAAGAATTCACCTGCCCGGCGCCCGGAACTGCATGTCCCAGCCGTCGGGCGATACAATTTTCACATCCCTGTATGTAAACAAAAACAAACATAAACGTATGTGGTACCGCCGCATGTGAAAAATGTCCTATAAAAATATAACGTTAATTAAATCGCACGGTCTATGGCATAAACTTTAAAAAATTCAAAAGTCCAAAAATTGCATATTTTTGGTCACTTTGTATACCCTAAAAAAATTTTTTATAAAAAGTGATCAAAAAGTCCCATCAAAACAAAAATGGCACAGATAAAAACTTAAGATAACAGTGCAAAAAACGGAGCCCTCATACAGCCCCGTTTGTGGAAAAATAAAAAAGTTATAGGGGTCAGAAGATGATATTTTAAAACTAACAGTTAACTAATTTTTATACAAATAGTGATTTTTTTTTAAAAGAAGTAAAACTAAATTAAACCTATATAAGTTGAGTATCATTTTATAATCATATGGACCTACAGAATAAAGATTAGGTGTCATTTTTACCCTAAAGTGCACTGTATAGAATTGGAAGCCCCCATATTAAATTTTTTCAAATCAAAGATTCTTTTTTGTTTTCTCTGTAGATTTTGTGGTGAAATGATTGATTTCTTTACATAGTACAGTTGGTGGCGCAAAAAACAAGCCTTCATATGGGTCTGTAGGTACAAAAATTTAAGTGTTATGATTTTTAGAAGTGAGGTGGAAAAATCTAACGTGTAAAAAGGAAAAAAAAACTGTGGTCCTTAAGGGTTTATATAATTTTCAGAAGATGAATCGGTTACTCCAAAAAATAGCTACTTCATGTTAAATATCCATCATCTTAATTTCTAATAAATTTTGTTAGCTAGGTTCAAACTCAACAGTTGATGAAAACTATTTCTAGACATTGTGGGATTTCCTAAATACTAAATTTAATTTTGATGTCAGTTACCTCATCAGAAAATTAACCAATGAATAGCGGATCTATTAGCGCATATATGTTACGCCTAGCGCTCCGGGTCCCCGCTCCTCCCCGGAGCGCTCACGGCGTCTCTTTCCCTGCAGCTCCCCGGTCAGTCCCGCTGACCGGGAGCGCTGCTCTCTCATGGCCGTTGGGGATGCGATTCGCACAGCGGGACGCGCCCGCTCGCGAATCGCATCCCAGGTCACTTACCCGTTCCCGTCTCCTGCGGTCATGTGCTGGCGCGCGCGGCTCCGCTCTCTAGGGCGCGCGCGCGCCAGCTCCCTGAGATTTAAAGGGCCAGTGCACCAATGATTGGTGCCTGGCCCAATTAGCTTAATTGGTTCCCACCTGTTCCCTGCTTATATCTAGTCTCCTCCCTTGCACTCCCTTGCCGGATCTTGTTGCCCTAGAGCCTAGTGAAAGCGTTATTGTGTGTTTAATAGTCTGTGTACCAGTACCTTTGCTATCTCCCCTGACTACGAACCTTGCCGCCTGCCCCCGACCTTCTGCTACGTCCGACCTTGCTACTGCCTACTCCTTTGTACCTCGCCTATCTTCAGCATCTTCAGCAGCCAGAGAGGTGAGCCGTTGCTAGTGGATACGACCTGGTCACTACCGCCGCAGCAAGACCATCCCGCTTTGCGGCGGGCTCTGGTGAAAACCTGTAGTGGCTTAGAACCGGTCCACTAGCGCGGTCCTCGCCATCCCTCTCTGGCACAGAGGATCCACTACCTGCCAGCCGGCATCGTGACAGTAGATCCGGCCATGGATCCCGCTGAAGTTCCTCTGCCTGTTGTCGCCGACCTCCCCACACTGGTCGCCCAGCAAGCCCGACAGATTGCCCAACAAGATCACCAGCTGTCGTACTTGACCACCATGACTCAGCAACTCCAGTCGCAGCTACAGCAGATTCAGTCTCAGCTACAGCAGCAGCAACCATCTCCTCCGCCAGCTCCTGCACCTCTTCCGCAGCGAGTGGCCACTCCTAGCCTCCGCCTGTCTTTGCCGGACAAATTTAATGGGGACTCTAAGTTTTGCCGTGGCTTTCTTTCCCAATGTTCCCTGCATCTGGAGATGATGTCGGATCAGTTTCCTACTGAAAGGTCTAAGGTGGCTTTCGTAGTCAGCCTTCTGTCTGGAAAAGCCCTGTCATGGGCCACACCGCTCTGGGACCGTGATGACCCCGTCACTGCCTCTGTACACTCCTTCTTCTCGGAAATTCGAAGTGTCTTTGAGGAACCTGCCCGAGCCTCTTCTGCTGAGACTGCCCTGCTGAACCTGGTCCAGGGTAATTCCTCCGTTGGCGAGTACGCCATACAATTCCGTACTCTTGCTTCTGAACTTTCCTGGAATAATGAGGCTCTCTGCGCGACCTTTAAAAAAGGCCTATCCAGCAACATTAAAGATGTTCTGGCCGCACGAGAGACTCCTGCTAGCCTGCATGAACTCATTCATCTAGCCACTCGCATTGACATGCGTTTTTCTGAGAGGCATCAAGAGCTCCGCCAGGAAAAAGACTTAGATCTCTGGCCACCTCTCCCACAGTCTCCACTGCAATCTGCGCCTAGGCCTCCCGCCGAGGAGGCCATGCAAGTGGATCGGTCTCGCCTGACCCTGGAAGAGAGGAATCGCCGTAAGGAAGAGAATCTTTGTTTGTACTGTGCCAGTACTGAACATTTTCTGGTGGATTGCCCAATCCGTCCTCCACGTCTGGGAAACGCACGCTCACACTCAGCTCTCGTGGGTGTGGCGTCTCTTGATGCCAAGTCGGCTTCTCCACGTCTCACGGTACCTGTTCGGATTTCCACTTCAGCCAGCTCTCCCCTCTCAGCCGTGGCCTGTCTGGACTCTGGAGCTTCTGGAAATTTTATTCGGGAGTCCTTTGTGAATAAATTCCATATTCCGGTGACCCGTCTTGTCAAGCCACTCCGCATCTCCGCGGTCAACGGAGCCAGGTTGGACTGTACCATACGTTTCCGCACGGAGCCCCTTCTTATGAGCATCGGATCTCACCACGAGAGGATTGAACTTTTGGTCCTCCCCAATTGCACCTCGGAAATTCTCCTTGGACTTCCCTGGCTTCAACTTCATTCCCCAACCCTGGATTGGTCCACTGGGGAGATCAAGAGTTGGGGGTCCTCTTGTTCCAAGAACTGTCTAAAACCGGTTCCCAGTAACCCTTGCCGTAACTCTGTGGTTCCTCCTGTATCTGGTCCCCCTAAGGTCATTAAGGACTCTGCCTGCCACAGGA
The DNA here is from genome assembly GCF_029499605.1 of Hyla sarda. Classification (NCBI taxonomy): domain Eukaryota; kingdom Metazoa; phylum Chordata; class Amphibia; order Anura; family Hylidae; genus Hyla; species Hyla sarda. Next base: position 46,248,750 of record NC_079195.1, read on the forward strand.
AATGCCCCTCCCCCCCTCCCAGTTCCATCAGGCAAGCTTCTGTGTCCCCTCATGGCCCTCCTCCTGGTGTCACACTGCCCCGTGCCAGGTCCCGCCCTCTGCCCTCTCTCCCCATTCCTACTCCTGCGGTTCTGCCTGCCGTTGAGGAATCCCTCCATCCTTTCCCGGTGTCCTCATCCCAGGGGAGGCAGTTACCCGATAAAGAGAAGGGGAGACCTAAGGGGGGGGGTACTGTTACGCCTAGCGCTCCGGGTCCCCGCTCCTCCCCGGAGCGCTCACGGCGTCTCTTTCCCTGCAGCTCCCCGGTCAGTCCCGCTGACCGGGAGCGCTGCTCTCTCATGGCCGTTGGGGATGCGATTCGCACAGCGGGACGCGCCCGCTCGCGAATCGCATCCCAGGTCACTTACCCGTTCCCGTCTCCTGCGGTCATGTGCTGGCGCGCGCGGCTCCGCTCTCTAGGGCGCGCGCGCGCCAGCTCCCTGAGATTTAAAGGGCCAGTGCACCAATGATTGGTGCCTGGCCCAATTAGCTTAATTGGTTCCCACCTGTTCCCTGCTTATATCTAGTCTCCTCCCTTGCACTCCCTTGCCGGATCTTGTTGCCCTAGAGCCTAGTGAAAGCGTTATTGTGTGTTTAATAGTCTGTGTACCAGTACCTTTGCTATCTCCCCTGACTACGAACCTTGCCGCCTGCCCCCGACCTTCTGCTACGTCCGACCTTGCTACTGCCTACTCCTTTGTACCTCGCCTATCTTCAGCATCTTCAGCAGCCAGAGAGGTGAGCCGTTGCTAGTGGATACGACCTGGTCACTACCGCCGCAGCAAGACCATCCCGCTTTGCGGCGGGCTCTGGTGAAAACCTGTAGTGGCTTAGAACCGGTCCACTAGCGCGGTCCTCGCCATCCCTCTCTGGCACAGAGGATCCACTACCTGCCAGCCGGCATCGTGACAATATAGCTTAACTAGTTTATTTATAGCTCTATCTACACTCACGGGACAAAATCAGATTACACACATGCTGATGTGATATAAGCATTAGAGATGAGTGAATTTTTAAAAAATTCTATTCGGCCGATTCGCCAAGTTTTCTGAAAAAATTTGGTTTGATCCGAATTTATTTGCATCGAAAATGCCAATTTCTGGACTACAGAGAGCCTCAATAGGGGTGTAGAACACTTTGCCTTGCTGTAACACACATAGGGAGTGGGCTGGGTTAGTGAAATAATACTGTTATTCAGTATGACATGCAGATCAGAGGCATTGCTATTACGTACAATCACTGTTGCAGAGCGGCACAATGACAGAGCCTGGAGGTGGCATCAGTATGAGGAGACCATATAGTGGCTGAATGACACAGTATGCAGGTGGCGGCAGCATGAGGAGAACATATAGTGGCTGAATAACACAGCCTGGAGTTGGCGGCAGCATGAGGTGACCACATAGTGGCTGAATGACACAGCCTGGAGTTGGCGGCAGCATATAGTGGCTGAATGACACAGCCTGGAGTTTGCGACAGCATGGGGAGAACATATAGTGGCTTAATGACACAGCCTGGAGGTGTCGGAAGCATGAGGAGACCATATAGTGGCTGAATGACACAGCGTGGAGGTGGCAGCAGCATGAGGAGACCATGTAGTGGCTGAATGACACAGCCTGGAGTTGGTGGCAGCATGAGGAGACCACATAGTGGCTGAATGACACAGTCTGGAGTTGGCGGCAGCATATAGTGGATGAATGACACAGCCTGGAGTTTGCGGCAGCATGAGGAGAACATATAATGCTGAATGACACAGCCTTGAGGTGGCAGATTCATGAGGAGACCATAAAGTGGCTGAATGACACAGCCTGGAGTTGGCAGCAGCATGAGGAGACCACATAGTGGCTGAATGACACAGCCTGGAGTTGGCGGCAGCAAATAGTGGATGCATGACACAGCCTGGAGTTTGCGGCAGTACGAGGATACCATATAGTGGCTGAATGACAAAGCGTGGAGGTATCAGCAGCATGAGGAGACCATATAGTGGCTGAATTAAACAGCGTGGTGGTGGCGGCAACATGAAGAGAACATATAGTGGCTGAATGACACAGCCTGGAGTTGGCGGCAGCATGAGGAGACCACATAGTGGCTGAATGACACAGTTTGGAGTTTGTGGCAGCATGAGGAGACCACATAGTGGCTGAATGACACAGTCTGGAGTTGGCGGCAGCATATAGTGGCTGAATGACACAGCCTGGGGTTTGTAGCAGCATGAGGAGAACATATAGTGGCTGAATGACACAGACTGGAGATGGCAGAAGCATGGGGAGACCATATAGTGGCTGAATGGCACAGCGTGGAGGTGGCGACAGCATGAGTAGACCATATAGTGGCTGAATGACACAGCCTGGAGGTGGCAGCAGCATGAGGAGAACATATAGTGGCTGAATGACACATCCTGGAGTTGGCGGCAGCATGAGGAGAACATATATAGACCACATAGTCGCTGAATGACATAGCCTGGAGTTGGCGGCAGCATATAGTGGATGAATGACACAGCCTGGAGTTTGCGGCAGTACGAGGAGAACATATATAGTGGCTGAATGACACAGACTGGAGATGGCAGAAGCATGAGGAGACCATATCGTGGCTGAACGACACAGCGTGGAGGTGGCAGCAGCATGAGGTGAACATATAGTGGCTGAATGAAACAGCCTGGAGCTTGCATCAGAATGAGGAGAACATATGGTGGCAGAATGAAACAGCCTGGAGATGGCATCAGCATGAGGAGACCACATAGTGGCTGAATGACACAACGTGGAGTGGGTGGCAGCATGAGGAGACCACATAGTGGCTGAATAACACAGCCTAGAGTTGGCGGCAGCATATAGTGGCTGAATGACACAGCCTGGAGATGGCAGAAGCATGAGGAGACCATATAGAGGCTGAATGACACAGCGTGGAGGTGGCGGCAGCATGAGGTGAACATATAGTGGCTGAATGAAACAGCCTGGAGCATGCATCAGAATGAGGAGAACATATGGTGGCAGAATGAAACAGCCTGGAGATGGCATCAGCATGAGGAGAACATATGGTGACAGTATAAGATAGCTTGGAGCATGCATAAGAATGAGGAGAACATATGTGTCAGGGTCCGGACTAACGGCTGGAGGTGGATCCTCTGTACCTGAGAGGCGATGACGCGGGTCGTACTGTGGAATTGGTTCTAAGCAGTTACTGGTGTTCACCAGAGCCCGCCGCAAAGCGGGATGGACTTGCTACGGCGGTAACTACCAGATCGTGTTCCCCAGTAGCGACTTGACCTCTCAGGCAGCTGAGACTGGCGCGGTACACAAGGACTAGACAGAGGCGAGGTCAGACGTAGCAGAAGGTCAGGGCAGGCAGCGAGGTTTGTAGTCAGGGGCAACAGCAGAAGGTCTGGGTACACAGGCTTGGGAACACACTATAACGCTTTCTCAGGGCACAAGGCAATAAGATCCGGCAAGGAAAGGAAGGGGAAGTGAGTATTTATGAGTAGGGAGGTGATTAGAACTAATTGGGCCAGGCACCAATTAACGGTGCGCTGGCCCTTTAAATCTCAGAACATCGGCATGCGCGCGCCCTAGGGAGCGGGGCAGCGCGCGCCGGGACGAGACAGTCACAGGAGGAGGGTGAGTAGAACGGGGCGCGATCCGTGAACAGGTCTGACCCGCCCCACGGATCGCGTCCCCACCGGCACGAACACAGCAGCGGTCGGAGACCGGAGCGCTGCTGTTACTACAACGACGCGAGCCATCCTGGGAAGCCGCGGGACCCGGAGCGCTCGGCGTTACAATATGGTGGCAGAATGAAATAGCCTGGAGATGGCATCAGCATGAGGAGAACATATGGTAGCAGATTTAGACAGCCTGGAGGTGGCAGCAGCAACATCAGGAGCAACCAGAAATCAATACAAATCACACTTAACAATTGGAATATTCATATTGTTTTTTCTTTAATGTTCAACTTTCATAGTACAAAAGTTGATCAATAGACCATTAACTTTGTATAATTAAATAGATACAAAAGTTTTCACCCAAAAGTGCTTACTGAGTACGTCCGACAGTCCTTGTTCAGCTGACTGAATGAATTTTCACCCTTCCACGGGCATAACGGAGCTGACGTCAGCTTCGTTCAGCTGAACAAGGACTGTCGGACGTACTCAGTGAGCACTTTTGGGTGAAAACTTTTGTATCTATTTAATTATACAAAGTTAATGGTCTATTGATCGACTTATGTACTATCAAAATTGAACAATAAAGAAAAGGCAATAGGAATATTCCAAGTGTTAAATGTGATTTGTATTGATTTCTGGTTGCTATTGGAAACGGAGTAGAGCCTCCGTATTTGAACACACTTACACCCTGGTGCACTTTAAGGTTAACCTGCTGTTTGCAACATCAGGAGTCCTGAAAGTGACCCGGTGACAGAATGGTGTGGTGGGTAGCAATACCAGTACCCGTGATGAAGGTGGGTGAAAAAAAGGAGAACTTGGCATCAGATGTGTCACATCAGGCAGGTGGCAGGATCAGAATAGTAGCTGAGGCAGGGAGGCAGAAGAAAACGGTCTCTTTTGTAAAAGTGTTACAAAAATGTTACAAGTAAGTATTGAGGATATGCATTATGTAAAACTTAACTTTTAATAATATGCTTAGGATTAAATATATGGACCCAAATTATTTTTTTAAATCAAACAAAAGGAAAGGTTTGCAAAAAACACCATGTGCCACCTACACCACCAAGTATTGATGTGATGCAATGGTCCATTGTAACCGGTGGGGGTAAAAACTTCCCCTGTAAGGCCCTACTCTCGCCCTAGTAATTCCCTTTTTGGCAATTGTTACCCTAAAAAGAGCTTCCCCACACAGGAAACTCTCTATTTCCACCTAAAATCCCTGGGAAATGGCAGTGTTTGTAGGGTAAATAGGGAGAGGTTACTGAGTGGGCATGCCCTTTTTAGGGCGAGTAACACTTGCCAAGAAGGGAATTAATAATGCGAGAGTAGGGCCTTACAGGGGAAGTTTTACCCCCACCAGTTAAAATGGACCATACGTTGTTCCCACCTTTTAGAGGTCTTTGCATCACATCAATACATGGTGGTGTAGGTGTGTTTTGCACACCTTTACTTTTGTTTGATTTCCCAAAAATTTGGGGTACATATATTTTATCCTAAGAAAAGTTGTTTTAGCTAATCAATATCCTCAATACTAACTTGTGGTCTGATGCCGAGGAATGTCTGTAACTGGGAAGCAGCACCTTAAATATGTTTAGCACTATCCATATTTGTGAAGTGTTGGTGTGGCACCATGGTCAATCTACTCTGATGCATCAGACATTGGTGGGTGGAAATCCTGGCTGATCCATGCCTGATTCATCTTCACAAAGGTCAGTCTCTCCACATTTTTCGTGGACAGACGAGTTCGCCTTGGCGTTACTATGGCCACCGCTGCACTAAACACCCACTCTGATGGCACACTACTGGCTGGGCAGGACAGCTTTTCCAGTACAAACTCTGCTAGTTGCGGCCACAAATTAAGTTTGGCTGCCTAGAAGTCCAGCGGATCTTCAAGCTGTGTTGGCATGGTCATGTGAAGGTATGCCACCACCTGCTCCAGGTATGCCACCACCATGTCCTGCTCCAGGTCTACCTGCTGCTGATTAGTTGCTTCACCAATCGGATGAAGAAAGCTACTCATCAGCGACTGTAGACTCAGGCTGCTGCTGGAGCAGGTACTGACCCTGCCACCTCACCCCTCCCCAGCAGCCATGGCAGTGGAAGGTGAGCGCAGAGGGCTCCCTAAGTCAAAGCTACGAGAGGATGAATGATGGCGCAGATAGGCATCGGCTATCTGACTACGTAGGATGTCTCTGTAGTAGGTCAGTTTGTTCTCCCTCTCAGTGAGTGTAAAAAAGGCCTCCATTTTGTGCCAGATGCGAGGGTCCAATAAGGTGGAGAGCCAGAAGTCATCCCACTGCAAAATGGTGACAATTCGGCAGTCACTACGCAAGCAAGTGAGCATGCGTCGTGCCATTTGTGCAAGTGACTCGGAGGGACTCCCTGCCTCCATCTCCACTGCCACGGTGTGTCTGGGTCCTCTGTATCGCCTTCCTCATAACCCTCTAGCTGCTCCTCCTCTCCTGTCAGATTACTAGAAAAACCGCCCATCTTGCGAAACCTAAACTGTGCTCCACTGTGCCCCTCCCCCTCTTCCTCCTCCTCCAGTACAGCCCACAGGGCTCATGTGGCCGTGAGATGTAGACGCCATGTCTCCAGTGCCCTGACCAGCCATAGTTTCGAACACTTGTAAGAAATGAAGCAGTGAAATTATGTAATTCATCCCATAATCCTGGCAATTTACTAATAATGTGGCTTCCTCAAAGAGAAACGGCAGGTGTCACATATGAACTGCCACTGGTTGACATTGAAGTTACACAGGGGAGTACCCCTATCCACTTGGATCATCAAGAAATCGGTGATGGCTTTTCTCTGTTCGTATAGTCTGTCCAACATATGGAGGGTGGAATTCCAACTTGTGGAAACGTCGCAAATCAGACTATTTTGGGGGATTCCGTTCTGACGCTGCAGCTCAAGGAGGGTGTACTTTGTGGTGTACGAGTGGCTGAAGTGCATGCAAAGTTTCCTTCTCATTGTTAGGATGTCTTGCAGATGGGGGGAAAACACTTCAGGAACCGCTTGACAACCAGATTGAACACGTGTGGTGTGCCATGCAGGGTGCATGTCTCTGGCTTCCCGTTGTCGGTCACCATGGTTCTCATTTCCAGTTTTCGTGGAGTAAGTCATGATTTGATTTCTTGATGAATGACTTTTAGCAGTTCCTCCCCTGTGTGACTCCGTTTCGCCAAGGCAAACCATGTGAAGAACAGCATGACACCGCCGTGCCCTACACACATAGTATGCTGAAGGGGCACTGAGACTTGTCCATGCAGTGGAGGCTAAGGACACGGTGGAGGATGAGGAGACAGAGTCGCACACTGTCACAGGACCAATGGCCTTAGAACATGGAAAGGAAGCGGCGTGACCTGTGTCCAAGTTGGTGTTGTGGCTTTGCAGGAACCACATTCACCCAGTGGGCCGTAAAGGACATGTATTGTCCCTGACCATAGTTACAGCTCCACACGTTGGTGCTGCCGTGCACTTTGTTACACACTGACAGGCTCAAGGACTGGCCCACCTTCTGTTCCACAAAATTGTGCAGGGCTGCATTTTTCAGTACTGCCTTTTTCACAAAATTACAGCTTGGGACTCTCGGCACAGCACAAGCCATCAGTTCTCTGAAAGGTGCAGAGTCCACCACTTGAAAAGGGAGGGACTGCAGCACCAGCAACTTGGACCAGAGCACATTCAGCTTCTGCACCACTGGATGAGTGGGCGCATACTGTTTTCTCTTGGACATCGCTTCGCCGATGTATTGCTGGCGGAGCATCTGGAGCGACAGAAGATGGGTATGACAAACAGCTCCCTTTGGCTGAGGTGGTAGAGCCTTGGCTGTCTGAAAGAGGGAGCAGCATGCCACTGGGTGATGCAGCAGGCTGGACCACCACATCGGAGCCATGGTTCTCCCAGGCCGCTTTATGGTAATGCTGCATATGTTGACGCAGTGCCGTGGTGCCAACAATGGAACCCTGGCCACGCTTCACCTTCTGCCGACACATCTTGCATGTGGCCAAGTTAACATCCTCTGGATGCTTGATGAAAAACTGCCACTCCGCTGAGCAGCTGATTTTCCCATCAAGAGTCCGCACCAGGAACACCTTTTCTACTACTTCCCGGGCTGCCACGAAGCAGGTGGTCTACCCCGGGCACGTTTGACTCCAGACTTTCCATTTCTGCCACCATGCTGACTGCAACCTTCAACCCTCTTCTCCTGATGATGATGAAGCCCTTTCTGCACCCAGCTCCCAAGTGCGATCGGCTTCATCATCATTGAGTTGTGTTTGCACGTCACTGATGTCCTCCCCAGGTTCTTCAACAGTGTCTGCTTCAGGAGCCTGAACGCTTGCAACACCGCCTCCCTTGCCACTCTCCTCGTCACTACTTGCCCACCTAGCGTAGGTAGCAGCAGATGTCTCCTCCACTTCTTGGCTGGGCAGTAGCTGCTGACTGTTCTCTCATAGTTCATCCTCACTAAATAGTGGAGCTGAACCCACAGCATAAGATACTTCTGTGGGGGGGGGGGAGGGAACAGCATAGGACAGAGGCAATGGGAGGACAGGGACTGCTCTCGGGCCATGTCAACTGAGGGTTGTGTCTGAGGAACCCACCGACTGTTGACTGGGGGTGTCAGATGTCACTTGTGATATAGTGGATGACCTTGTTAACCAATTGATGACAGCAGATGGGTTGCTGGTCGAGACATGACCGCTAGCTGATACCGGGAGCTCAGGCCTCTCGCTGTGACTCCTGCTGCCACTCGTCCCTAGTCTGCCACAACCTCTGCCTGATAAATTTAGGCCTCTGCCACTCCTCTGTGCATGTCCTGGCACTTCTCTGCCTGATATATGAGGGGAGGACAATTCGCTCCACTATGCTTAAAACAGTATTTGTCTACAACACCAGAAGGTGTGTACTTTTGGCTGTCCTTTCACAGTATCTAGGCCCTTAAGACTTTAACAGGAACAAAATAGTACACCACTGAGATGTACGTATATGGTATGCACTTATGAGGGGAGGACAATGCGCTCCTGTACGCTTAAAACGGTATTTGTATACAACACCAGCCGGTGTATACTTTTGCCTGGCCTTTCACAGTATCTAGGCCCATAAGACTTTAACAGGAACAAAATAGTACACCACTAAGATGTACGTATGTGGTATGCACTTATGAAGAGAGGACAATACTCCAGTACGCTTAAAACAGTATTTGTGTACAACACTAGCAGTACACACCACTGTTGCAGCACACAGTCACTGTGTACTACACCCAAAATTGCACGTTCTCTCTCAATCTCACTCCCTTCCCTATCAGTGCTTCTAGGCTGGATTTGGGCTTGAGATGAATCGCTGCTGTAAAAAAGCTTTTCTGTGCAACCAACCCTGCTCTCTGTCCCTCTCTCTGTGCAACAGAACGCTGATGTGACTGGTAGGTGAACCGCTGCTGGAAAAAATGCTTTTCTGTGCAACACACAGTGCTGTCTGTCCCTCTCTCTCTCTCTGCAATAAAAGGCTGAAGTGACTGGCTGCAATAGGGCTGTGACATCACAGGGGTGACTGGCTGCTGATAGGCTGAATGCTGCATGTGATTCAGGGTCATCCCACCTACCCTTATTCCTGCCTTCCCAGGATTCCTTGTCCCATGTCCTCACATGTGGATCCACCATTTTGGATGCCCTGGAGCCTGGACCGCACTAAATGGAGTTTAATGAAGTGATTCCTGTGATCGAATTGCGGCGACATTCGCATTTGTTGCTAATCAAATTTTTTTCTGAAATTCGTAACTAATTCAGATTTGTCAGATTCGATTTGCTTATCCCTAATAAGCATATATAACTAAAAATTTACAGTGGAAACATTATTATGAAATATAAAGATTTGGGTTAATGTAAATGAATGGATTTAAAGGAGACTTAAATAAGTAGAATATATAAGCTGACCATAACTCCACAAGACATCCCAGCTGATTTGTTTCAAAATCAGACCCTCATAACCCCCATAAACAGCCCATGAAAATCCTGTTGTGTCAGCAAAAAACTCCGTACACTGGGCTTTTTTCCTGTGAGCTGCAGGGAGGGGATGCTGTGAGTGTGAGCAGTGAGGGGGTAGTGTTCCCTTCAGACAATCAGGGACACTCAAACACAGCACACTGAAGCTGTCAACTCTCTTAGTAGGGGAGTGTCTTCTACGGTAGACGCTAGTCATCAGTGTGATAAGATCTCCTGGACTTACTGCCTGGAGAGAAACCGGGTATGTGCTCAGCAAAGATTACACTTCACATTGCAAAGTTATATAACTTTATCATGTGCAGCTATATAAAAGGTAATTTCATTTGGCTGGAGTTCTCCTTTAAATGGGTATTCCAGGCAAAACCTTTTTTTATATATATATATATATCAACTGGCTCCGGAAAGTTAAACAGATTTGTAAATCACTTCTATAAAAAAATCTTAATCCTTCCAATAGTTATTAGCTTCTGAAGTTTTCTGTCTAACTGCTCGATGATGATGTCACGTCCCGGGAGCTGTGCATGATGGGAGAATATCCCCATAGGAACTGCACAGCTCCCGGGACATGAGTCATCAGAGAGCAGTTAGACAGAAAACAACATCTCAACTTCAGAAGCTAATAACTATTGGAAGGATTAAGATTTTTGAATAGAATTAATTTACAAATCTGTTTAACTTTCCGGAGCCAGTTGATATATAAAAAAAAAGTTTTGGCCTGGAATACCCCTTTAACTCCTTTTTTCCCATCTTCATTACCTGGTAACATAGAAAAAGTGCAACTTAAACTACAGTACAGAGTGTTCTACATACAGTAAGATGAGATCAGGTGATCCTTTAACAAATAATAAGAAATATACTAGGACACAGTATTTGGCAGTATTATGTGGGTATTATTCTCTGTATGGCGATATTATTTGGGGGCTGTATTGTGTGGTCAATCCAGTATATGGCAGTATGTGAGTAGTATTCTCCGTATGGTGGTATTTATTTGAGCACTGTTCAATCTTCTATTATTTTATCATTGACATTAAAATTCCATAATACATTCAAAGTGTAACATCTTTATCATTCCTTTGCCTCTTTCTCCTGTGTCCGTGTCCCTGATCTGTGACTAAGTTGCCAGAAGTAACTCAAGCCATGTGCTCGTACTGTATCGCGTCCACAAATAACAGAACGCAACCCCGAGTCCAAGCAATTCCTGATCAATCCCCAGAATAATGTCCAATACAGTCTGCGTCGGCAGATATCTGCTGCTCCACTCTCAAAGATCATGGGAGTAGATTGTGTTGTAAACAAATTATAAGAGTCAATAAAATAAATTGATTCAGACGTGGCGTGCGCGCAGCGCCGGAGTGTGGCGGCCTGAAAGGTAAACGCAGAATAGAAATTCATGAGATCTTAGTAACACGGGCGCACAAAAGGATTAGAATGAAATAAATCATCTCCGCTCTGACCTTTTACTAAAGATTCTAAGAAAGGAAAAAAAGTGGAGCAATATTTTTTTTTATGTAAGAAATTGATTATTATTCTAAGTAAATGATGAAAGCGAAGGATTTGATTATGTGTCGGCTCAGTGGGTAAGGAAGTACCTGATCACTCATGAATATATGAACTAAACTGGCATTAACAGAAATCGGCTTGTTTTTTTTTTTGCTCCCAACTACATAGAGGACAGACAGGTGGCGGGGAGATGGCAGTACCTCAGGGCACGCAGCTGTTACTGCAGTTATACAATGTGAAGTCAGAATGCAGCGGCCCCTCCATAAAGAATCTATAAGAGAAATGTTTAGCAACCATAATGGCTTGATGATATTGAAATGTTATATGATAACATGGCATCATTTGCAACTGTTGGTGTATGAAAGGTATAGCACCCACCGACCCATTGATAGCTCATATCCATAGCTGAGCGCACATGGAGGCTGGAGTGTGACCATCATGAACCTGCAACAAAAATGGAGGATCCTCCAGTGGAAGACGACTCCATTTGAAGCTGAATCAAGATGCAGCAAGGCTCCCTACACCTGCATGTGTTTTTACTACAAATACACAAAAACATTTCTCTGTTCATGTCTATGGTCCATCACTAAAGCCAACTAAGGCTAGTGGATTCTGATAGGTCAGTTACCACTCAGGACACTATTGATGCTAGCATTGCATTTGTATGATAACCTGTGTGTCACAGACTAGCTGCTAAGATCTTTTCCATAAACAAGAAATATAAATGACGGGAGATCCAGATCCAGCTTCCCTCCTTCTCTGCAGCACACTCTCAGAAGCAGTGGTAGCATTGAGGACATAATCGAACAGCACTGAGTAGTGTAAGCTGGGAATCAAGCTCTAGGGTAAGACAGTGAGCTGGCATTGGCTCTGTTTGTGTTTGTAGTCCCCCCCCACCCCCACTGCACTTCTTCCCTCCTTCCCCTCTCCATACTTTACTAAGAGTAGTGGAACCAGATCCCTGAGTGAGTTAAAAGTGTGTATAATTATATCTGTATGGGTTTGTAAGATGAGAAAAAATTGGGTTACTTGAAGCTCACTTTACATACGCCCCTTTGATTAAAAAGTAAGAATTTACAGAAAACACATCATACAAAAGTATGCCATACCTTGACAGGATCACTTTTTGCAGGAACATGCTCACAAATATGGCACTAACTGGATTGCCTATGCTGCAAGGTCCACCTGTGCTGTCTCTGACCCTAAAGCCCCGGGCCTTTTTCTTTTCTTTTTGGGATGAAACCTGATATTCAGAGGTGGTTAGCAAGGGCTAGAATATTTGTTCTAGGGGTATGAACCCCAGAGGGACATGCTCCCCCAGGGTATTCCCTACCAAGTGGTCTGCAGACAACTATGCCAATATGGAGCTTTACTTTAAAAGTGAATCTGTCAGCTCTATATCATGCTTAGAGCTCTAGTATCAAGGTAGCAGTGTCGAGCCACAGTACCCTTTCTCACCTTCTCAGCCTGCATGATTGATCTACAGGGCTCAGTTTCTAGCATTGGGTCATGTATGTTTATCAGTCCAGGAAGGGAAGGGTGGGGGGAGGAAAAAGGCATGCCTGCTGCGGCTTAGCACTGCTGCCTGTACACTTGAGTGCCGGGAATGATATAGAGCTGGCAGATTCCCTTTTTATAATGGCCACTTCTTTTCGGTGCCACGTTTTTTCCCCCAATGGCTGGCCCACCCTCTTTTCAAACGCCCCATAGGGAGCATGATTTGCCTCTACAGTGTATACGCATGTATATAGTGTAGTTCTGTACATAAGACACATTCTGCCAGGTGCACACAGGATGCCTTAATGTTTGTTGATTTTTTTTCTTAAGAAAACATTGATTTTTTTTATCCGATATTATCCCATTGTGAACCACAGCAACACATCTGAGTGGCTCCATTTATAAAATGCTATCATTTCCTCCTCACCACGTCCTGTACCTGTACATTGCCTGATAATAAAGGCAAAAATGTTCCATTTCATTCACTTCCAAGCAGTAAAATCACAATTGAAATGGAGGACTGTAATCGGCCGTCAATAGAGAAACATTTCACTAAGTAGCTATTTAGGTATTTCGAGGCCAAACCTCTACAAGTAAGATGTTTTTTCCTTCCTAAAAACAGATTTGGCTGCCTGATTCAAAGCTATCTGGGTGTGATAATTCCATTTTCCTTCCCATTGGCCTCTGTTCTGGAAAATTACACCTGCAAACATCTCAAGCATGAAAATCTATATTATATTATGTTACAGCTATAAAATACACATAACATGCAGAGAAATGAAAAGTGCGGCAATAATTGGTTAAACCTGAAAAATGCTAAGAAATGGGAACTTTTCAGACAATAGCGCTCATGAATGTAGATGTGCAGGTGTTAGCATTAGCATTAACAGTTTAGCATTAGCATTAGCATTAACAGTCCAGGCAATGCTTTGATTGTGTAACCTGTACAGAAACATAGAGCAGCATTTCCCACACTGGGGTCCTCTGCTGAGTTTCTGGGGTTCTGAATGGGTCATATGCAAAACACAAGCATAAGATGTGGCGCGTTTTGGTGTATGCAGCCTATTCAATGGTCTATGAACGGTTTGGCTTAGGGTTGACATGCGCTCCATACTAATAACACTTGACCAAAGACCAATTGAAAGCTGTAGTGGATGAAACAACTATCAAAGTCTGGTGACATGCCTTCTGTATGAAGAATACGCTCGGGCTCTGCCATTGGATGATACCAAGCACGAAACTCATATAGGCAATAGATAAGAGCAGCAGATGAACAGCTTACAAACCTAAGCATATCACTTATCCATAAGGTTTCATCCATGAATATTTCACATTATATATATACAGTATCTCCCATAAGTGAGCCCACCCCTCACATTATATACAGTATCTCCCTTAAGTGAGTCCACCCTCACATTATATACACGGTATCTCCCATAAGTGAGTCCACTCCTCACATTATATACAGTATCTCCCATAAGTGAGTCCACTCCTCACATTATATACAGTATCTCCCATAAGTGAGTCCACCCCTCACATTATATATACAGTATCTCCCATAAGTGAGTCCACCCCTCACATTATATATATATATGCAGTATCTCCCATAATTGAGTCCACCCCTCACATTATATACAGTATCTCCCATAAGAGAGTCCACCCCTCACATTATATATACAGTATATCCCATAAGTAAGTCCACCCCTCACATTATATATACAGTATCCCACATAAGTAAGTCCACCCCTCACATTATATATACAGTATATCCCATAAGTAAGTCCACCCCTCACAATATATATACAGTATCCCACATAAGTAAGTCCACCCCTCACATTATATATATATAGTATTTCCCATAAGTGAGTCCACCCCTCACATTATATACAGTATCTCCCATAAGTGAGTCCACCCCTCACATTATATACAGTATATCCCATAAGTAAGTCCACCCCTCACATTATATATACAGTATCCCACATAAGTAAGTCCACCCCTCACATTATATACAGTATATCCCATAAGTGAGTCCACCCCTCACATTATATATACAGTATCTCCCATAAGTGACTCCACCCCTCACATTATATACAGTATCTCCCATAAGTGAGTCCACCCCTCACATTATATATACAGTATATCCCATAAGTGAGTCCACCCCTCACATTATATACATTATCTCCCATAAGTGAGTCCACCCCTCACATTATATATACAATATCTCCCATAAGTGACTCCACCCCTCACATTATATACAGTATCTCCCATAAGTGAGTCCACCCCTCACATTATATATACAGTATATCCCATAAGTGACTCCACCCCTCACATTATATACAGTATATCCCATAAGTGAGTCCACCTCTCACATTATATATACAGTATCTCCCCTCACATTATATACATTATCTCCCATAAGTGAGTCCACCCCTCACATTATATATACAGTATCTCCCATAAGTGACTCCACCCCTCACATTATATACAGTATCTCCCATAAGTGAGTCCACCCCTCAAATTATATACAGTATCTCCCATAAGTGAGTCCACCCCTCACATAATATACAGCATCTCCCATAAGTGACTCCACCCCTCACATTATATACATTATCTCCTATAAGTGAGTCCACCCCTCACATTATATACAGTATCTCCCATAAGTGAGTCCACCCCTCACATTATATATACAGTATCTCCCATAAGTGAATCCACCCCTCATATTATATACAGTATCTCCCATAAGTGAGTCCACCCTCACATTATATATACAGTGTCCCCCATAAGTGAGTCCACCCCTCACATTATATACAGTATCTCCCATAAGTGAGTCCACCCCTCACTTTATATACAGCATCTCCCATAAGTGACTCCACCCCTCAAATTATATACAGGATATCCCATAACTGAGTCCACCCCTCACATTATATATACAGTATCTCCCATAAGTGAGTCCACCCCTCATATTATAAACAGTGTCCCCCATAAGTGAGTCCACCCCTCACATTATATATAGTATCTCCCATAAGTGAGTCCATCCCTCACATTATATATACAGTATCTCCCATAAGTGAGTCCACCCCTCACATTATATATAGTATCTCCCATAAGTGAGTCCATCCCTCACATTATATATACAGTATCTCCCATAAGTAAGTCCACCCCTCACATTATATATACAGTATCACCCATAAGTGAGTCCACCCCTCACATTATATATACAGTATCTCCCATAAGTGAGTCCACCTCTTACATTATATATACAGTATCTCCCATAAGTGAGTCCACCCCTCACATTATATATACAGTATCTCCCCTCACATTATATACATTATCTCCCATAAGTGAGTCCACCCCTCACATTATATATACAGTATCACCCATAAGTGAGTCCACCCCTCACATTATATATACAGTATCTCCCCTCACATTATATACAGTATCTCCCATAAGTTAGTCCACCCCTCACATTATATACATTATCTCCCATAAGTGAGTCCACCCCTCACATTATATATACAGTATCTTCCATAAGTGAGTCCACCCCTCATATTATATACAGTATGTCCCATAAGCGAGTCCAACCCTCCCATTTCTGTAAATATTTTAGTATATGTTCTCTGCTACAATATAAAGTAGTGAATACACAGCCTGTATAACAGTGTCTAATGCTGTGTCAACACACAGCAATTATTGTCTAAACCTTGGCAACAAAAGTGTGTACATCCCTTTGGAGACTGGGCCACAGGGCAGTATTCCAACATGATAATGACCCCAAACACCTCTAAGACCACCACTGCCTTGCTAAAGAAGCTGAGGGTAAAGGTGATGGAATGGCCAAGCATGACTCCTGACCTAAACCCTATTGGGCATCTGTGGGGGATCCTCAAATGACAGGTGGGGAAGCACAAGGTCTCTATCATCCACCTGCTTTGTGATGTCATGGAGGAGTGGAAATGGACAACCGGTGAGACTCTGGTGAACTCCATGCCAGCAGTTAAGTGTTTGTTGCACAAATAATGACCTGTCTTTTCTACCAAGCATGAAACAGCAAAAATCGGGATTATTATAAAGATTAAAGGTCATTAACCTTTTAACAAACAGAATAATGTCTCCTGTTTGTACATGAGGAGCACCACTATTTCTGACCGTTAAATAACTTATATCTGGCATTTTTCACAAGTTTTTCCCTCTGAAGGCTCGATTTCTAATTTTCAGTTGTCCCTGAGCTACTGGGTGTGTAATGTCTATGAGGTCTCCCATACACCTCAAACAAAGATGAGGGGATCCTGCCCTCTTATTTCTCAGAAGCAGCAGCAGCAGTATAGAGAACATAATAAAGCAGTACTGAACAGTTTAAACTGCAAGTCAGATACTCCTGGCCCAACTGTGGGTCTAATGAAATCACCATAGTCTGGTCTGAAATACAGTAAAAACCAATAAAAACAGAACAGCCACTGTCCTCATTACAAAGCCATTTTGTGGCAGTATGAACCCGGCCTTAAAAAAAAGGGAATTTCAAAAGTGTAATGCACCATGGGACCATTGATTGAATGCATAATGATATTAGGAGGTCATACATATATGATGGGGGCAGC